>NC_091485.1:35227456-35527456 GCF_947461875.1 Haliaeetus albicilla | reverse complement strand
AACTTGCTCCATTTCCTGAGATCATATCTCAAACTCCTGAGCTGCAGGAGGCGGTGAGAAGGCTGCCTAACATCAGGGAGGCTGAGAAGGAGTTACATAGCTGGTTCCAAGTGCAGTTTGCAGTAAACCCACAGACCACAGCCAAAAACTCCCCCACGGGCACACGCGGAAGGGAGCAGGGCCAATAATGCAGAAGAATGCAGCTTGCAACCACTTCACCGCTCTGCAGACTGAAGAGGAAAGACCCCTCACATCGGGAGAGACACTGGAGCTGAGTAAGGCAGCCCGATCTGCTCCCCATATAACAACCAGTGCAACTAAGAAAAGGCGTTGGGTGACAGTAGTAGGTGAGTCTCTTCCGAGAGGTACGGAGGCACCCATCTGCTGACCTGACGCACTCTCTAGAGAGGTGTGCTGCTTGCCAGGGGCTCATGTCAGGGATGTCACCGAGACACTACCAAGCCTCATACATTCCACCCACTGTTATCCACTGCTGCTGTTTCATGTGGACACCAGTGATACAGCCGTGAGCAGTCTGAGGAGTATCAAGAGGGATTACAGAGCCCTGGGAGTGGCAGTTAGGGATTCTGGAGCACAGGTAGTTTTTTCATCAGTCCTCCCAGTCAAAGGGAAGGGGTTTGAAAGGGCCGGTCGAATCTGGCAAATCAACAAATGGTTACGGGATTGGTGCCACAGCCAAGGGTTTGGCTATTTAGAACATGGGACTTGCTTTGAGAAATTCAGCTATTTTTGAAACAAGCATTGAAGTTCACAATTAATTTGACTGATTAATGCTTTTGTAATTAATGCTTCTTATGAATTAACTTACCCTCAAAGACCAGCTTCAATGACTGTAGGAAACTGATCCCATAATGGCAAAATTATGAATTAAACCACAAATCCCTAATTGTGGGCAGTAACCACCCTGAGGAAGAAATGAGCCAATACAGGCTTTCGGAATTTTTAATGACTTTTTAATATCTAGGGTGTTATGATCTAGCCACTGACTAAGGGAATTTTATTTAGAAAACATTAGATAGGAGGCTTACATAATGCAGTTCATCTAAAATGCTTTCCTAGAACTTCCCGGGTGAATTTTGCACAGTGAATTTGAATACAATATTGCTTTTCGTTTCTTTTTCTTAGGCTATTGTCACAAACCCAGAAAAACTGTGAATGTTCATCACAGACTTTTTCCTTTCTGTATGTTCTTTTCTAGCTTGAACAGTTCACAATGATTCCTCTTTGAATTCAGTGCCATATTCAAATGAGAAAATAAAACTTGGGCATACATTTATTTTACATTCATTTTAATTCCCATTCCATGTGCTTTTCACAGCTGCTCATTTTATTGCATTGCTTTTCCAAATGAAAACTCCAGCTGCTCCAGCCTTGCAAGCTATATAATACATGCTGTATAAGCCTGTTTCGGTAGATCGTTCCAGAGACTCAATGGTTATTGTTTTCCTCATCTTCCACCTCTAGCCAGGAAATCTAGTGTTCAGGTTTAAGTTGCAAATGCAGTCTTTGAAAGTCCCAATAGTTTTTTACTTGGATTCCTAAGAAAATGAGGCATGTCTATCTATCTAGCTTACTTTCTTTATTCTCCCTAATAACTTTTAGTTTATGGGTCAATTTTAAAAAAATTCAGCAGAGGCAGATGTTTCCAGCTGAGCCAGTTTCCATGTGCCTAATGGAAAGAGGTTTTTGGGTTGAGAACAGAAACCCTTCAGCCATGTCCTGGTTTCAGCTGGGATAGAGTTAATTTTCTTTCTAGTAACTGGTATAGCATTATGTTTTGGATTTAGTATAAGAATGTTGATAATACACCGATGTTTTCATTATACTAAGTCAAGGATTTTTCATCTTCTCATGCCCAGCCAGCAAGAAGGCTGGAGGGGCACAATAATTTGGGAGGGGACACAGCCAGGGCAGCTGACCCAAACTGGCCAAAGGGGTATTCCATACCATGGGACGTCATGCCCAGTATATAAACTGGGGGGAGCTGGCCTCGGGGGGCGAATCGTTGCTTGGGAACTAACTGGGCATCAGTCAGCAAGTGGTGAGCAATTGCATTGTGCATCATTTGGTTTGTATATTCCAATTCTTTTATTATTATTATTGTCGTAGTATTATCATTATTGTGGTATTATTATCACTACTAGTAGTACTACTGCTACTGCTGCTATTACTGTTATTGCTATTATTACTATCATTATTATTTTCTTCCTTTCTGTCCTATTAAATTGTTCTTATCTCAACCCACAAGTTTTACTTCATTTTTTCTGATTCTATCCCCCATCCCACTGGGTGGGGGGGAAGTGAGCGAGCGGCTGCGTGGTGCTTTGTTGCTGGCTGGGGTTAAACCATGACAGGCCACAGCATTAATTCAACCCTTTTTAGACATCAAAGAGTCCATGTTCATGCACAGCCTTGAGACACAGTCCTTTAGGAAGTAAGAGTTATTGATCCTGATACTGAAGTACTTTTACATATAAATAAATAAGTGGTCCAGCTGAAAACCCTATAACTCACCGGGTTGCCTGGCTACTGGCCATTGCCAGTCAACATGACATGGGGAGGTGTGCCTGCGTTCGCAGGAATCCCGCAGTTTAACATCTACCATGAAGCAGTTCCATAATGCAAGTAGTCCATTTACCCTAGAGACCCTCAGCTCAGGGGTCTAGTTACAGTTTTCCTTAGACATAGCTTTGGGACACCAAGAAATCAACACTTACCAACTAGGTAAGTATATCAGGCTCTGAATTCAGTTAATCCCTAAAACAGAAGTAGTAGATGATCTGCCAGAAAACCGAATCCAGTTATGTTTCTAGTTAGTATGCATGCTTCTGCTTCTTGGGAAGTTAATGAAAGTCAAGCTGGTTTTGTTTTTCAGTTGAGATTGGCAGCAACATCTCCTGGGATGGAGATGGGAAGTCAGTGTACCTGTCTCACATGCAATGATCCTGCTAGTTGCCACAGACCTCGCCAGCTGCATGCCAGTATTTTATTTCTCACTGCTGAGAAAACTTCTAGAGACACTTCACAAAGGACTTTGCCACGTCTTTGTAGTACTGCCAATTCCTTGAATCCTCTCAGATTGTCATGACCCAGGTATATGCAGCACAGATCAATCTAGTGACACTGACTGATTAACCTCCCATGGCAAAGATCTTGAAACATCCTGGTATAAAATGCCAGCAATACAGCAATGAGACCTGCTCTGCATCATCAGCTTCAAAACAACACTACTTTTCAGCTACCTGATAGCTTGATCAAGAATAGAAACTACATAAGCAACTGTTTGGAGTAGTACTATCAAACAGCAACGCTAATACCCCAAAGGATAAATTTCCACACCTCGTTCTTTAGCGGACAGTTCTGAACCTACTGCAGAGCAGACAGCTGCCTCACATGTAGCATAATCTTTGTGTGGTTGCAGGGACAACAGGCACAGGCATAGAAAGTTTGGGTTTTTTCCAGCTGCACACACTAAGAGAACCATCTGGATTCTTTGCAAGTTTTGGTAGTAAGAAGTTGGTTGCAAACAGTAAACGGGTCCCTAGCTTTCTGCTTTTAGCTCTAGTCTTCCCTTCTATTTGCCTGAATCACTGTAATATAGGCAATCTCAAAACCCCAAAAACCTCACTGATGGTTTGCTATCAAAACCTTAGTATCCTGCATTAGTTTTTCAGTGGAGTCTGCTGTTTTACTCCAGCACAAAGAATGAGATGAAGGAAAAGAAAAGCTGCCTCTGTTTTTTTTAAATTTGTCTCATTTATCTTTATGATAGCAAAAGATGGTAGCTAAGGATGTAGAAACGAGGACAATTAAACTGTGTTGTTCCTCATCCTCATTTTTTCTTTTTAACTTTGCCTTTGCCTTCTCTGTACAATACTGCAAAGTTTATCTTCAGCCTTTGCTTTTACAGTACAATATCACACACTTGTGGCACGTGCACCCACCCCAATAAAGACCAACACTTCTCGACTGCTGAAAGGAAAGAGTTAAAACTAGAAGCCACAGTCTGGGGGTCGAGCGGTGTGGTGACTGTGGTCACTTACACATCTCGGTTGAGGGGTGGGACAGACAAGGCCCTTCGGTCGACAGACAAGGCCCACAGCCGATGAAACACCTCAGTCCAGAGAAGTTTCTAGACCGCTGACCAAAGATGACCACAGATCAGATCCGACTAGGGTATAAGCGGAGTCCCACCGGAAGGTAAATTGAGTTGGTCTTCCTCAGAGCAGCGGGTCTGCAGACAGGGACCCTCCCCTTAGGTCAGGATGCCGCCGAAGGAAACTCCTCGAGGTCGAGAGCCCTCGCCTTATTGGGTGAGTGATTGCACATTTTGGGTCATCATCCCTATAACTTAAACTTAAGTTGGCTGTGTAGTGTTAGTTCCATTTGACAGACATCCAAACCTGTAGTTTAGTAATGTTTGTCGGAGTTCTAAACAACTTTGATAAGGATAAATCTCATTTTGAGTACCTGCCTCATCTATTTTGAGAGACTCCACGACAACACTTCAGCTTCAGGTATTTTCTATTTACTTTTACAAATAAAGAGTGTTGTAGTCACTGTGTAGTTCAGAAGCATCTCTACCATGGAACTGTTGTTCTGTTAAAAAAATAGTGCATACAATTAAATAAACACTGTTCTGTTTTCAATTAGTGAAACTTTAAAAAATTACTTTTCATATGCAAGAAAATTCCTCCAGGTTCATTGCAAAACATTGATACAATTATTTATCAAATGCATTAACAACACTAATTGCTGAATACAGAATTACATGATTGGATTGATTAAATATTTACAATTCTTTCCGCAAATTTTTTTTATACAGAGGAAGATTATATCCCAGGATTTTACATTTACTTTATCACCACCACTTCTGTCTCACTGTCTGTTCACCATGATTTTTCACAAAAGACCCAGTCCAGTTAAGTCTTGGAGCCTTCAGTTTCTGCTGCTTCAATAAACACCTTCAATCCTGCAAAGGTGATTAGCTCCTCAAGATTGAAATACGATCTATGACATGTGAATTGTTTAATGAGTTATAATGCAGTAAATTTATTTGAAATGTTCCTCAGTCCCCTCCAAGCTAACCCCTTTCTATTGCAATAGGATAAATAATCCTATATTTATTGTTTGTGAGCTAACAAAAGATCAAAGCTAAGAGCCTGGGCAATTTCTCATTAAGAAAAAAATACAATAGAAAAAGCAGATGCCTACTAACAGCCACTGTTACAGCTATGAGTCCCAGACTCCCCTTGTCTTTATATCATTTGAAGATAAGCTCCTTCCATTTGGTTGGGTGTTTTCAATTTTCTATCCATAGTAGTTCAGTTTTTGCCCTTAGCCTTTGAGATTCATGTGCAAACGGTTAAGATTTACAATTAAAACTTACAAGTAATCCCTTCCAGAAATGACAGCTCACAGAGAAAATAAATGTATTTCAAAGGTGATGGAAAGCTCCAAGTGTCTGTCTACTAAATTGCAAAGCCCAGAAGACACTGCTATAATACAGCTTAAACACCCACCTGCTGAACAGGGTGAGCGTTCCATTGTTCCATAAGCTCTTTGCTTATGGTTTTGTCTATAATCTGTCATCACTGATGTCTTGATGCAACTTACCAAAGAAAATGAGAGAAATCGTTATGCCACTCATTATGAATAATTACCTGTTTGTAAGAAGAGACACTCATTTGTGACAGCCATAGATTTTTTTTTTTTTCACATGCTCAAAATTCAATAAAATTCCACTCCCCTTCATTGGTCATTGCGTTGCTGTGGTGGTGATTAAATGTGATTATCTACTTGATGTGTTTTTTTCCCTCAAGTGACTAAATTTCAAAATTCAGAGATTAAGTACTTCTGCAATAGTTTTTTTGTCAATCTGTAATATCAACTGTGCAGTAAATTAGATACAGCTCCATACTTCAGTATTGTCTCATGTCTGAGGCTCAGGCTGTATTGATGGGCTGGCTTTGTGCTCATTTGAAATAAGCAGGAACTGAAAAGTTGAATGTTGTACTGCATTATACGTAATAAAACCAATCCACACAAGTGGGTGAAAATGCAAAGGGAAGTTTTAAGGGAGAAGATGAAGGCAGTAACATTTTGGCTACCTGCAGGAAAAGTTTCTTCTGTGAGGGTTAATTAAAAAAAAAAAAAAAATCCCATTGATTTCCTGCTCTTCTGTATCAGAAAGCTTTGCTTCCTATTTCTAGACCAGCACTTTCACAAGGATTACCCTACCAACTGCCAACCGAATCTAAATCAAGATCATAAGCTGGGACATCCCTGGACTATCCCAGACACACCCAAACTACCCTCCATGTTGAGTACCTTGAGGAACAGCAACAATCCCACAAGCCCCAGCACATTTTGGGACCTGCTTTGTTTCTATTTCCCCTCTCTAAGGCATCTCCCAGCGACTCAGGACATGCCCCTACCCTGCACCCCCCACCAGCTCTCTGCAGATCACGTTTGCACCAGCACCAGCACCCACTGCAGCCTGCAGGTTGCCAAAGGGCAGGGCCTCCAGAACGCTCCGGCCAGAGGTGGGCAAACTCACTGCCCCAGTGCTACCAAGGACCAATTTTACCTCCGCAACTGTCCCCCCATGACCAGCTATGTTTCAGCTGCCCATGGAAGCATTGGGATTTTGGCTGCACCACAGGAAGTTGCCAGACTGCAAAATACAGACTGTCCTCACTCTTTAGAGGGACTATGGTGTTTTCCAACAGGTCACCACTTCTCAAGCTGCCTGAAGTGTGTGACACATGCAGACATGATACCCTGGTCCTGCTGCTCCACCTGCGTGCTCTTGTGTGCTTGGTGGCCCTCTCCCAGCAAAGCTGGCAGGTGGCCCGCATCTAGCTTCTTTAGTGGAATCCTTCAGAGCTCTCTTGGATTAAATGCATCCATTTTCCTCCTTATGCCTTGGTCTGGGACAGATTATTCAAATGAACACAGGAAAAATGAATGCAGGTAGGTCTTAGAGTGGCTCTCAAAGAGATTAATATGATGTCAGATGAAACCAGTAAATTAAAAATGAGAGCACCAATACTTCCTAGTCCCACCAGTCCATGCCACAGCTCACACAGTCTGCTCAAGTACATTCTGGAAGTCTCCATCCCAGTCAAAAACCCAAATTCAAAAGCAGAATGTGAAAAAGAGAAAGAGCCCTTGGGCCTTGAGGGAAGCTCTTGTAACCCCACAGCTGACTCTCTTTCCATCTAGCTCCTTCATCTGTTGCTGGTGAATGGACCGCCTCAACAATGACACTGCAGATGCCCCTGAGTCTATCCATCCCCTGTCAACACTCCTCCTTCCAAAGCTGCTGCATCCTACAGGCCCTGGGGAGCCAGGGAAGCTACTTTCTGGTGCTCATGGGCAGCACAGAAGCACCCAGAGCAGTGGTAAACTAGTCATGTGGAGGGAAGGAGTGGCTTGTGGTTTTCCTACCAGATCCTGAGATCAGAAATTTTCTGTTTTGACTCTATTGCTGGGAACTCATGATGTTTCTGCTCTTCCTACTTATTGTCTTGGAGATTCTTGAGTACCGAAAACTGTTTCTCATTTTTATTTCCTACCCAAATATATTGGGCTTGCATGGTAAGGTTTTGGTAGCGGGGGGGGGGGCTACAGGGATGGCTTCTGTGAGAACCTGCTAAAAGCTTCCTCTATGTCCAACAGAGCCAATGCCAGCCAGCTCTAAGATGGACCTGCCACCGGCCAAGGCCAAGCCCATCAGCGACGATCGTAGTGCCTCTGGGAGAACAGATATAAGGAAAAAAAAGTTGCTGTGACACAGAAACTGCAGCTGGAGAGAGGAGTGAGAACATGTAAGAGAAACAACCCTGCAGACCCCAAGGTCAGTGAAGAAGGAGGGGAGGAGATGCTCCAGGTGCCAGAGCAGAGATTCATTCCCCTGCAGCCCGTGGTGAAGACCATGGTGAGGCAGGCTGTCCCCCTGCAGCCCAGGGAGGTCCACGGGGGAGCAGATATCCACCTGCAGCCTGGGGAGGACCCCACGCCGGAGCAGGTGGGTGCCCAAAGGAGGCTGTGACCCCGTGGGAAGCCCGCACTGGAGCAGGCTCCTGGCAGGGCCTGAGGACCCATGGAGAGAGAAGCCCACGCTGGAGCAGGTTTTCTGGCAGGACTTGTGACCCCATGGGGGACCCACGCTGGAGCAGTCTGTGCCTGAAGGACTGCACCCCGTGGAAGGGACCCATGCTGGAGCAGTTCATGAAGAACTGCAGCCCGTGGGAAGGACCCACATTGGAGAAGTTTGTGGAAGACTATCTCCTGCGGGAGGGACCCCATGCTGGAGCAGGGGAAGAGTGTGAGGAGTCCTGTCCCTCAAGAGGAAGGAGCGGCAGAGAGAACGTGTGATGAACTGACCACAACACCCATTCCCCATCCTCCTGTGCCACTGTGGGGGGTAGGTGGAGAATCCAGGAGTGAAGCTGTGCCTGGGAAGAAGGGAGCGGTGGGGGGAAGGTGTTTTAAGATTGGTTTTATTTCTCATTACCCTACACTGGTTTGATTGGTAATAAATGAAACTAATTTCCCCAAGTTGAGTCTGTTTTGCCCATGACAGTAGTTGATTGAGTGATCTCTCCCTATCCTTGTCTCGACCCATGAGCCTTTTGTTATATTTTCTCTCCCCTGTCCAGCTGAGGAGGGGGAGTGATAAAGCGACTGCATGGTGTTTAGTTGTTGGCTGGGGTTAAACCACGACACCATAGGACTTCATTCTTCCATCCTCCTTCATTGCCAGCTGAAGTGATTCTGGTCCATCTTGGCATGCAGAGTTGGCATGCCCTGACCCTGTGCTGCTTTTAGCAAATGCACAACAGACCCCCACCCCCTGTCTCCATAGATTCCTTGGAGAAGCCAGGGGACAAGACTCTCATTGCTTGCTGGCCTGGACAGCGTGCTTTGCTTAGCATTTGCAAAAATGGCCTTTCTTCCAGTATGGGAAGTAGTGGGGGGGCCTTCTTCCAGCTCCAGGCTGTCCCTCCGGTGCGATCATTCAACCCAGAGAAGTTCATCTTTCTACAAATGAGCAGTTACACCAAGTTAGTACAGAGGCAGAAACATGCATAGGAGGACAGTCAGTTTACAGAGCAAATGCAGCACCGCCTGTAGCACTGCAGGCCTTGAGGCATGGCCTAGGGGCACAATTCAGGCAGAAGAGCTCTGGAAGATGGACCCTGCAGAGCACAGGTACATCATGGGCAGGGCCATGTGCTGCCCGGCTCTCCCATGGTGCCCACAGGGCCAGTGGGTACACAGGGCACTGGAGCAGAACAGCAGTGAAATTACAGGTAGAGTCATGGGTTTGGATGACTAAAACATGGAGGAAATGTTAAAAACATCTATATTTGTATACTCATATTTCACTTTCTGTCTTTATCTAGCACAGACCTATCCAAAATAAGCAGGTTAACAACTAAACTTTCTTTACATTCAATTAATACCTGAATGAATCTTCACCAGACATGATGGTAGCATGTAGCACTGAGGAGCAGGCAAAGGAACAGCTGGGAAATCTCATGTCTGCTGTCCTCCTGACTTCTGCATCTCCACCCTAGATAAAAGCCAAAGTGCTGTAAGGATGAGGGCACTTCCTCTCACAGTTTTTTTCCCCAAATTTCTGTGTCACTCCAAACCAATTACATTTCAGTCTGAAAAGGAAACATATAACAGACTGGAAAGAAAAATGTTGAAGTCTTCCAGGCTTTTTTGGCACCACTAGGCTTACTAAAAAATGCAGGAGCCTAGGAGAGCTGACTGAAGGTGGCCAGCTGTTGAATTCACATGCTTTTGATCTCTGTCAGTAAGCTGGGCATTGCAGTTCAAATACTCTGCCTCCTTTGAGAAGGGCCCATTTGTCCCAACCTCTGCTTTGCAGAGACCAATCTTTGACATATCAAAAGCATCAAGACCAAATGTCCATACATAATGTTTTAATTATGGTTCAGATATGGGAAGTATAGATTCTTAAGCAATTTTCAGCGATTTTCATTTTTTTACTTGCTGCAGGGTATAAGTACATTGCTCATCATTTCCTTTTAAAGTGACATAAAGCCATTTTAAAACCCACACTCATGACACCAGGTTCTTATACCCACTGATGTGAGAATCTTTGTATTGGACCTTTTGTAAAAAAACTCACTTCTCTAAACTCGAAAAGAAGAGTTCATCTAAGTCACAAAGGTCTCTACAATGACAGAAAAGACAGAAGTTGTGGGGGTTTTCTGTTTTCAGAACTCATTGTCATGATACCGGTCCCCTGCTTAGAAGTCATGTATCATAAGGCTGCCTTTAACTCAGAATTACATGTGAAAAAAAAACAAGGTAAGGAGTTTGGCATCTCTTATTTGAATTGAATTTTATGTCCTAGAGGAGAATAGATTTTTGAGTGAATTTCATCTTAAGTTTAGCCATGAAGGACAAAGAAAGTAGCCAGAGGACATATACCTGTAGGTGGCACAGTTCTTGGTTTAGAAGTCCCATACAGAAATACATGTGTAAGCTCTGTGTCTTGGGTGCAGGGACACACCTCCTATGAGCTATATTCTAGACATATACAGAAAGTTTAATGTGTCCCAGACTACTTATGCACCATATGCCAAGTCATCTCAGTGCCTCTCAGATCTACTCTACTTGCATGACAGAGCTAATCTCTGCAATCCAATACAGTGCATCAGTATTCTTAACAGATCTGAAGGAAATCTATATTTGACATGTGCATTACTTCTGTATGTGTATACAGAGCTACCACACTGGCCAGGATGCCAGGAACCTGAAAATCCTAGACACATGGCCAGAGTCCTCAAATTCTGATAGCACAAAATTTCTAGGCAAAGGAGAGGGCATCTGAAGAAATGCAAGTAATGTAACCGTAGACACAAAGTTTGATGCGCAGTACTCCGCTTATGTTATGCTGTAGTTCTCTGCCATGATTTGACTTACAGTTTTCATAAGTCTGGAAGAGCTTAGTCTTATATGTGTCAATATACAAGAAAAAAATAGCACCACATGGTCTGAATAATGGGATTTGTGCAACGTTTAATTTATGGAGGAAATTCAATGTCATGATAAAGGAAAGAGCTACAATAATTTTGAAAATAACTTTTCATGTGACTTCTCTGAATTTTTATGTTTACTCTTTAAGAACAGGCTGAAGGATCTTCACACAATATTAGTGCATTTCATGATCGAAATTTCCCTGTTCTTTCACAGATAAGGAGATGTTAACACATTGAGAATGTGGGGAGAGCAACAGTGACATTGTTAAGAGAAATAAATGGTTCATGGGGAAGGCATAGAAGGCTACGTATTTAAATGACAAAGTCCTTTCATTCTATGAGGACATCATGTTCCCCTTGGTCTGGTCTGGTGAAAGAAAGAAGCAAGGAAATTTCTTCTTAGATTTAGTTAGATGCTAGTTTCTATGGAGACAAGTTTCTCCAGTCATTTTTATTTGCAGGCTTTAATAACATAGACAATACAGAGCAGCAAGAGTTTAACCCTGGATTGAACCCCATATTGAGCACATTCTGTAGGGAGAAAAATGAATCTCTAAATTAGATACAAGAGCCATTATACAATCTTGTTAACATACAATCTCGTTAACTGGACTCTGGCAGTACAAAGCAAAAAAACCTGAAGAGTCACGTATCTTCATACCCTGTCTCCTCTTTTTCAAAAGCGCCTTGTACAGAGACCTGAGTGGGCAGCATCATCTGCACTCTGGCTGTCCCTGCACAGCTGATCACATACATTGCTACGCATTAGTTATCTAACCTCTGATTGCACTGTCACCCACAGAGAGGTCAGTGGTTCTCACGCCTAAGGCAGTGACCGGCCATGCCAGGAGAGGTGAAAGCAATCGAATAAGCTAGCTTTTTGAGTGCAATTGAAATAACTTGGCATGAACGTGAAGACCTATATCATTTTGTGAACTGAAGTGATCAAAAAGGAAAAAAAGAGCAGCTAGTTTCAA
Organism: Haliaeetus albicilla; assembly: GCF_947461875.1. Lineage (NCBI taxonomy): Eukaryota > Metazoa > Chordata > Aves > Accipitriformes > Accipitridae > Haliaeetus > Haliaeetus albicilla. The sequence goes on along the minus strand of NC_091485.1, from coordinate 35,515,431 downwards.
GTAGCAGGCAGAGTCAAATTTATGTCAGAGAGGTTTTTTCAGACTTTCCCTTCTCCCCTCCCTGCACATACTTTGATTTCCATGATATTTTTAACTGAACAAACAATTTACAGTGAACATTTAGCTATCACATGTGTCTCTTACATTGGTAATGGAATATGCAGATGAGGGTATTAATTTTCTTGAGTTTCTTTTGCCGGGATTAGGGGGAGGGAAGAGCTGTTATTGTTCAAATGCTGAACTGCTCAGTGGCATTCAGTAGCAATACTTAATACTTGAAACCTCAGTTTCATTATTTATATGTTTAATTACATGGAGAAATCAACCTTATAATGAATAGAATCTCCAAGGAGTCTGGCAGATGAGATAAGTTAGGTAAACATTTTTAAACTCTTCCAGCATACACAAAGATTGCCTAAGATCTGATTCTCAGTGTTACCTCTATGTTCAAGAGGGACGAAACTTTAAATTTAGTGCTCTCACACCAACTACAAGTTAAGTAATCCTATACACTGCCCAATCTGAAAAGCAAAGTGACAGAAGAATTGGCTCACTTTTGGCTGGACCTCTGAAATAAACAACTGGATTCCACCCCTTTGTGACCCTTAAACACACAGAATTACTGTAGTGCAAAACCCAGAATAATTGCTAGAGGTAATAAAAGGCCCAAATGTCCTGATTTTGAACAGCACAGTAACTCACTTTATCTCACTTCATTTTCTCTGTCAGGGTGGCAGGAAAGGGGTTAGTACTGCTAGTCTCTTCTTGTGCCGAAGAGTTCCTATTTGCCTGTAAAATATGCCAATTCTGGGACAAATACCCGTTACTGCAAGTCATTATCTGTGAGTATTTTGGCACAGGTGTCTGGATTGACTGAAGCATTGAAGTGTAAAATCTTGTCAGTAGGATGTTCAGAAAACAGAAAAAAGTGCTAAGTGCACACAAGACATGTAAATTTGTTACTTTAAAAAGCCATTGTATAGGGGGAAGAATATTAAACCACCTTTGCCTGCTTTAGCTTTGATGGATAGTCCAGTTATTAAATAAGCAGGAATGCACTTTCTTTTTCCATTTTTCCAAGAACATGACATCTACATGACAGCCTTAATCTGAAACACAGAAGTAGCAAATAGAGGAATTTGATATTCAGAGTCAAAAATACTTTCTAAATATCAGCAAAACACACACAAGGGCTCTGCCAAGCACGCACCTTTAAAATAGAAGACAGGACACAGCTGATGCTTGCACAACCATGTGCTTTGAGAAGTCCTATAATTAGTAAGTAAGCAAATCTGTGAAAGGTAGACAAGTGAAAGCTGGATTCCTTGTGTCCTCTGGCTGGACTGTCTGGTTCTCGCAGAGCATGAACCCTCACGGAAATGCCTCCTGCAGCCAGACGCTCTCTTGTGCTTTTGGGAGAGAATTCTGATAAGCACTGTGTTCGCACGGCAGCCTTTCCCTCAGCAGGGGCATTAAAAGCATATATCTCTCTTGCTGTTGAGAGGATCTCTTTCTTCTACCCAGCAATCCACTTCCATGAAACCTGGAGTAGCTTCATATCCCTGAGGTTGCAGCTGCCCTGCTGCATTTGACTGAAGCTGAGCAGCAGGGCCAGAAGTGAGGTTGAACAGCGGACGAGCAGATGAAAAGACATCACATAAACCTCATGTCCTTAAGAAAGTGACTGCCACGTAATTAGAACTCTTTTTCCTCACAGCTTACAAGGCTGGAGCCCTCAGTAAGAGAATTTGATACAGGGATAATATATTTGAGGAGTTCATTCATTTTGACCACTGCCTGTATTGGTTTTGTGGATGTATGAGTTAGTTATTTCCTCCTCTCCCTTCACATAGAAGCTCTCCAATAGTTTCCAGACCCATTTGATCTAACCTACCCAGGTCACTTCATAGCTGAATTCCATCAAATTTTTCAAGGTTAGATTCAAAAAATTGCATTTCTGCATTTTTTTTGATAACTAGAGAGATATTAGGGCTTAATCTGGAAGTTAAAGGAAATAGTGTCACCAAAATTTATTAACAAAAACAGCAGAAATGAGAGGGAGGCAAGGAGGAAAGTGTGCTGTCAGCTTGAAGGATGAGCACCTGTAAAACAGAGTACAGAACTCAGTGTGGAAAAGGCAGGGCTGAAACTGTGGCAAGGCCCTGCAAAGGCTAAGGGAAGGCAACTGCCAGATGACAGGGTGGTGAGGAAGAGGAGGAGGAGGAGAAGGGGGAGGTGGAAAGGGAGGAGGAGAAGAAGGAGGAGGAAGGGGGAGCTGATCTGCATCAAGCATGTGCAGAGGTGCAGGAAAAGGCAGCACTGTCCAAAAATGAAGAAGCCAGGCAAGTTCCCTCAGAGGGACAAGTGGGGCTTTCGGTGCACTGGGTGCACACAGGAAGGACACCCATGCTGGCCACACGCAACTTGCAGAGAAGCACCCAGTGCAGTGGTGGCCACCTTGTGCAGGAGAGGTCAGAGCCCATGCAGGCAAGGGGAAAAGGTGGAAAGAACCGAAAAAAAGAGTTGGAGAAATAGCAGAGATGACCTGGTGGTGATGACCAATTCAGGAGTGAGATGGCGGAGACTGAAAAAGACACACAGGAGGGATGACAGACCTTGAGGAGGTAAAAATTCACTGCAGAAGGTGGGAGAGGGGGGAGGGTGAAGAGTTGGAAAGAAAGAGAGTGCAATACATTCCAGCATGCTCTTCATACTTCAAGGAATCTCCTTCATTTTCAAGATGTCCAAAGAGTGGAGAAAATCGGCATTTTCATGATAACGTACCTCTTTCTACAGATTTATAAACTAATGTTTCTTCCACTCAGAAAGACTGTCTCTCAATATCAGTTGAAACCCATTTAAAACCTACTGTAAAATACAGCACACCATTTATAGGTAATTAAGGAGGAGCAGAAAGCCTAGTGCTCAGAGAGGAAAGGATACTCAGTCACAAAAGGAACAAGTCATCTGTCCTTCCCATTTGGAGCAGCTGAACAACTCCACGTCTCACAGTTAACAAACTGTTGGCTTCCTGACATGCATGCAACTCGTCCTTGAAAATAACATATATCCAGCACATTAGAGCTTTCCAAACCTGTGGCAAAGCAATTAGAAAGAAAATTGGCACATTATCGATTGCAAACTTGGCAAGGTCTTATGCAGTTGCTTACGGTGATTATACTGCTCCCTTTCTCTCTGCTAATTTTCCACATGAGTAATCAAAAAAATCAGTTTGGATTAAAGACAGAGTGTGTTTGACAACTTTGTTACCCAGTTGTTGTGCTCAGGAATTCAAATCTATCTGATGTGTCAGAAAAGACTTTTTCTGATGCTCTTTTTCTAGAAAACTTAGGTGGCTTCTTGTGACTGTCTCAGTGCTGGCTCCACAGGATACACTGTGGTCAAGCTGATCAGCATGACAGTAAGCTACCTTTTTTTCTTTAGTTGGTAGAATTGTGTTTCTTCCCACACTGTTAAAACAGAAAGCATAAGTAAACAGATCTGATTTCCAGTCTGATTTCAGTATTGAATGCTATAAATGAGCATGCAATCTGCAAACAGTATAGTAGTTACTACCCTTTAACTGAGCTTTCTTGTTGCTGCTAACTGATTCTACATGACACATACAACACATAAAACACTACATAAAACGTAAACTGTTATTATTAAGCAAATGAAAAGATAAGCAGCATTTCTTCATCTCACTGAGTGGGAAAAGAATGCTGAGTATATTCAGAAAACTTTAGTGGACCTCTATGCAGATGATCCAGTTAAAAATTTACTTCTGGGCATGACGAGCACTACCAGAGATCCTCTCAAATGACAGCACATAAGAATGTGGAGACATTTAGTTAAAACTCCTTAGGACTGCATTTCCAGGACTCTCAGTATAATGAGGAGACCCTTTGCCCAGCAGCCTACAAGCCACCATTCTCTGATGATTTGACCAGCTCTGAAATGAAAACCAGAACTGGGTTCATGCTGATAAACTCATTATGTTTCACCACCCCAGAGGGACCCTGGTATACCACCTGCTCACTGGCTATAACTTGAGGAAATAAGGACATCAACTTCTACCCAAATTGTAGAACACATGACAAGATTTTGATGCAGTAAAGGCTTAGATCCAAACTGCGGGGGATTTTTCAACAATAGTTCATACTGCTCACCATCCCCAGAAAAAATCTATTGAGAGACTTTGTTTTTGATACTGAGAGATAGGAAATATTTCTGGCAGCTGCTGAAGACCTGCAATCAGTTATTGCATCTTACTCCATCCTCACCAGCAGGAAATTCTTCAGGAGAGACCACTGACTAATATGTGTTCAGACAAGAAGGTAATGCAACATAAAGGTTTGGTCCACAGGCTTCAGCACTAACTCTGCGGTGACTTGCAGCAGCCCCTAGAGCTGTACATTGCACCAACAGGTCATGGGAGGAGTGGCTCAACTGGACAGAAATGGGCAGTCTTCATTAGCACTTTTTTTTCTGAGGAGGAGAGAATCTCCTCAATGACCCACTCTGGCTGGCCCCCGGAGTGCCTTGGAGCACACGAGCCAGTTGTTCTCAAATGACCCGAACCAGAGAGGCATCTCAGCACTGCAGCCAGCACCACAGCCACGCGTGGGCATGGGGGCACAGGGGCTGCAGAGGAGCTGGCCTGCAGCAAAACCCACTGCTGTGCCCGGTGCAGGTCTTCCCTTTGCAACACCAGCGGCCTCGCTCTACTCCTGGTGCGCACTACAAGATAAACAGGTGCAGCCAAAGATTCCCAGTCCCTCCAGATCCGATAGCTGTGCCGCGTCAGGGAGGAAGAGAGTGGCCTAATGGCCAGCTGCTCTCTAGTGGTTACAGCTTCCCAACCCATACCTCTTTACTAGGCATTAAAAACTGACGCATCAAGCGGAGAGTACAGTGAACCAGGACAGGGATGTGGTGGGTTCGCATGGCTCCTTTATCAGTGTCATTATTTGCTACTTTTACCCCGGTTTAGTCTAGTTTCCAGTCTCAGGACCCCAAGGAAAGCCACTGCCTGGAGAGTCACTGCCTCTCCCCACCCTGTTGATGAGAGCCATAACCAGTTCCTGGGCCAGGCTATGGAAGTGCTTGAAGAGCGGCAGGGGAAAGTCAGTTCCGACTGGTCTGCATCGCATCTGTTCCACTGCAGAACCCCCCTCAAAATAAACCTTGTCTCTCTTTCAACTCTACAAACTGATATAACAGCAGAGGGAGGTTTGTAATACTGTTATTTATTCTCTTGCAGCAATGTCCACACAGAGTCTGCTTACTCAAGCATTGTACAAGAAAGGTCTTGCTCTGCCCATAATGCTGCAGCTGTATCAAAAGAAAGGAGACACAGCTTGCTTGCCCTTTGCGTGGGACAGCGCAGCAGTGTTTGAAGAAGCCTGCGTTCTCTCTGAGATAATAGTACTAACAGCTTAGTCAAGACAGAGTCTGTGATAGAGACAGCATCAACAGAGGATGTGAACCCACTAGTTCTGTGCTGGAATACAGAATTTTGCTGTGTTTGTTGGGTTTTTTTCAGTTTTCTGATAGATGTTGTTCTCACAAATGTCACCAGTGATATTCTCAGAAGAAAAAAAGAAAGGAACCAGCAAAACAATCATGTAAACAACAGGAAAAGGATGATAGCTTCCACCTGACAGTAAAAACAATTCTCTAAAGCACGTGATAAGAAAAACAGGACTGAAGCAAATAAAACACATTTCCTCAGAGGGGATTAAACAGACCTGTGCTGCAGGTAGGGTTAAGCAATGGGGGTTTCAAGCACAGCTGTCAAAGCTTGAATGTCTGCCGTTCCCCAGTGCCCGCGTGCTTGCGTCCTCCCACAATATATGAACACTGCAAGTTCTTTTCAAATTAAGCTGTTTCAAAATAGCCATGATAAGTTACTCACTGAAATCTGAAAGTTTATCTTTAGTGGCTTTTGGTTTTCTAAGAGGTTGTTTAAATATTGACATATCCTGACATGTATTTTTTTTTTTTATAAAAAAGACTTTGTTTTACTGGTGAGGACTCTTAACAGACAAACACAGTATAATAAGAGGTTGACTCTGGTCCTGAAATGACTTAGGCAATGCTTAACTTTCTCATAGTTAATACTTCATAACCCCTTGACAGCTAGTTAATTCAATTTTTGTTCTAAAAAATAAAACCTGGATATGAATGATTCATTTTTTGTGTTGAAGGGATTTTATTTTTTTAATACCACTAGTGAAGACAATTACTTGCAGTCTTCTCATATGGTAGAACTATATAATGGACCTGAAATATTAATGTAAATTAGTGCTGTCACAATTGCTTGCATATATTCCTTTTGGCAACAATATAAGTTACTGATTAAGTTATTTCCTACAATATTGTCTTTTGAGCAGGAGAGCATCATTTTTGAGAATATATTTCTTTAGTCACTACTGACAAAACAGATCTTTAATTTTTCCTAAATCTACCATTGGTCTTTGACCCAGGTTTGAAAGATTATCAGGTCATTTCCTATTTCTCATTACTGACAATATTGACTCATGAAATCATACCAAAACATTTTGACTTGATTTTGGCTAGCCTTAGCTTATCAGAATTACTGTGTTATTACTGAAATATTCAAGTTACTCTAGATTAAAATAGCAACCCTTCTGAGAAGGACAATTTTAAAATGGCCATCAGAAATCACAAATAATTTTGTTATTTGTAATAATTATCCTTTTTATATGATGAGTAACTTGATTGCTTGCAATTGGTTCTCAGTTGTCAATGATCATGAATGACCTTATAGGCTTTCTAAATCTTTTCAGAAAATGGCAGGCCGCTCAAAACAGCATAATGAAAATTATTTTGAGATTGAGAGATAAAAATTTATCAATTTTTTGTGATTAAGTCACAAAAGTACTACTTTCTTGGAACTTTTGAGAAATAATTTTTTAAGAGAAAACACTTCCCTTACCTCTAAAAATGTTCTGCAGTATTAAATTTGGTTTTTTACCCTTCTAGAAAAATCCAGTCAGTAGGAAGGCTTCCCCATCTTTTTCTCCTTTTAAGATCTAGTACCATATTTTATAACTCTTCCATTATATCTCTTACTACCCATAAGGCAAAGAGGAAGAAACAAAGACAATTTTTCATAAATATAGTTTTAAGTAAGTGAAACGTTCATTTCAGAAGCATAAGAACTGCACTTAAGTTGAAACTTAACATTATATTGGAAACGTAATGCAAATTCTGTGAGTTGATATAAACATGTCTAAACATGGTGAAGGGGGGAAATGAGAAGCGATCTTATGTATACACCACAAGTCCTTAGATGGTATTTGTTGCATTTTATGGCTCCAGTATTGCTGTTGGAACCCCAATATGCACTATGAAAAGGGGATCAGTTTTTTCAGGTTTGGTTGTGCAAGAACACTGCATGAAGCTCTTAAGCAGAATAGCAAAAATAGAGATGTTAAATGGGCTTGTTACTCTTGAGTAATTTTTATATGGCATTGCAATCTGTGCTGTTAAAAATCAGATCAGTTCAGACAAATTTATAACAAGGAGGGGCAGACAGCATCGGATAAGGGGGGGAAGACAAAAGAAGAAAGTAAGAAGAAAAATGCCAGACAGAATACAAGGTTGAGCTGTCTATGTTTTTCCAATAAAATTTTGATAGAAAATAGTTTATTTCACATAAAAAATGACAGATGCTGAAGTTTAAAAAATAAATCATACAACTGCAAGTATCTTAGAGAAATAAGCTTTGTCACCATATTTATTATTATAGTTTTTATACGGGTTAGACAACCTTTAGGAATCAAGAAACATGTTTTGGTGTCCCAGGATGACATGCTGAAGTAGGACTGTAGGATGAAGTCTCTCTAAATAATGCAGGAATCTGCTTTCTGGGAAGGAAAATAGCACACAAAGAAATGATGTCCATGTTGCAGACAGTTAAAAAACACAGAGTATTCAATTCAATGAGTTCTTCACTATTGCAGGGTGTTGAAGGTGGTGATGATGATGATTACATACAGAACTGGGACACAGAGCTATTTGAGATATTTAGGGACAGGAACATGTATAGTGGATGAATTTTTCAAGAAGATTTGTTAAAAAGATTCAGTCTTTCTCATCTCCATAGCTGAAAACAATCGATAAGGCGAAGGCATCACAATGTGCTTGTAAGACAGGCAAATTTGCTTCTGAAATACTAAGCTTGAATTAGTCCTGGTAGTCGGGGTGAAGAAGCTTCACTGGCACACCAGAAAGCTGCTAGCTCACATATCAGTTCAGATTCAAGTTGAAAGCTGATGGAAATGAGCATCCTGGGAGCTGTAGGGGGCTGGAATTCATGCCCTGTGCTCCTGAGCAACTTGGACCTCATGACCTCCAGTAATGTCCCTTCAGACGTTTTCTTTTCTAGGTTTTACATAAAGGCAGACTAGGGCTGGTATTGGTACACCAGGGGTTTCTAACTTTCCTTTTCTGGACTACCAGTCTGATACAGGTCAAAGGCTCCCAAACAATCTTTCCATCTCTAAATTATTATGCATTGTAAGTACGTGATCTGTACTGACAGTCAAGAGAATGTGCATGGGGAAGAAAACTGAAAAGCAGCTGTTGAGCAGCACCCACATCACTGTGAGCAGCTAAAGCCTAATGTGAGGGGGGCAGAGGACAAGGGCTGCAAGAGGAGGGTAGGGCAGTCACATTCCTCCAAAACATTTGTAGAAATCTGCAACGGACCCAGTAGGTACTTCCCTGCTCTTTTTAATTTACTTTACACCCAGAGGATTTTCTTTTAAACTCAAGAAAATGATTTGCTGTTTCTAAACAATGACCTACTTTGAAAAATGTATTCACATATCAACAAATTTTTAATTATTGTTGTTTCAAGCACTGCAGGTTAAAATAAGCTAAGATTAATCCCCTTTGGTTGAAAAAACACCATAATTCACACATACTGTAGCCAGAAAATAATTTTTGCTACCTAAAAATATTAAATGTAGATTGAAAAGTTAACTGCTAGAAATGTTTTAATGGCTGCTTTTTGGGGACCAAATTCCAGGATCTTGATTCATAATAATTAAGATATTTCAACTGCTCGGATTCCTTCATTAGCAGATAATGGGCCACAGCAACAAAGAGTCCTAATAGCCCCAAATTTAGCCAGGGAATGATTGCATGGAGAATGTGAAGAGGGTCGGTAAATCCAAGGAGAGCCAGGGCAAGGTGATGCATTGCAGGGCTGTAACACAGGGATGTTCCCAGGCAGCATGGCAGCCCACAGAAATGTAAGGACAGGACTGGCCAGGGAGTCCAAAATCTGAAGGGAATACAAATGGATTTGGAAGAACTCCTTCATCCCACCATTTGTGTATGCATAATTTAGGACTAATAGTCCTATAGTTTTCAGTGGGGATTAGTCAACATAAATTTAGCTGAACCTTGCCCTTCATTTTGCCTAGGAATAGTTAAAAGTAACTGTAGTAGGCTAGGATTTGGTTGGGAACATCTAAATCAGTGTTCTCGTGATATCAGGGCTTCAGATCCAGAGTAGAAGCAGAATGTGTGAAATTAATATTCTCCAGTGTACATACAGGCTGCTTGCTGGCTAAGGTGCATGGGTAGCAGATCAAATTCAGATTAAACAGCAAAATATATTGAACATCTGGAGCATTATGCATTGCAGACAGCAGTGTATTGTTTTCCTTTAGAAGGAAGTTTAAGTAGGAGCAGAGCTGTACAGTCCAGCCCTGCAGAATTCCTCACAAGGCACTGTTGAAATGAGAGAGCAGCAAGATGAGCAGAGGGCGACTTGTGAGACAAGGCAAGTTGCAAGTGCTGCATATACAATATGAAGACCCAGTTAGGCATCTTTTTAGGAGGAAAAGATTAATGTTCTGATTTGAATGTATATGAATGTATATGCACAGAGATTCTGTTAGGAAGAAACAAACAAGTGTAAAATGTTTAAAACTTGTGTTACATGACTAAGAGGCATTGCTGAAGGAATCAGAGTTACTCAGGAGTTTAAACCCCATCCTTTGCATTTCAGACATGGGTTTCAGCATATTGTAGTATGGTTAGAAGCCTGCAGGACTAATCCAGAAATTACGCGAGTGAGTAGAAGTCTCCCCAATGATTTAAATGCATTTGGAAGAGGTCCCAGGTCTCATAGGCAATAGGCCATGTCCAGGCTCCAGAGCAAACGTGGGATAGCACGAATTGTGTTTGTGTGGTGGGGAAGCAGAACACATCCAGATCCTGCTGTAAAATTAATGGAACAAGCAGCTGGTGAGCCGACCCATATAGCTTTAGACTCTTCTGGATATTTAATCTTGTATAAAATATAGAGCTACGAAGAAGCAAGAACTGTTGTCATAGTAGAGTCATAAGCATCTGCCACTTGAACATGATTTTTCTTTCAGGCATAGTAACACCGCAGCCCTAATTCTGGGTTTAAATTATTAGCACATGGTTTTCCTCTACCTCCCCCAAGAGCAGGCATTGCTCCAGTGAATTGCAATGCAGAGACAAGACAAATAAGCTCCACCTGAATATGGACTTTAGCCTAATAAAATGTTAGATAATATACAATAGCATCCCTAAGCCATATATGAAGAAAAACAAAAAAGCAAATTCAGCCCACATCAAAGTTGAAACACACAAACCTTGTTTTCTATAATTTTTTGCAGCTTTTACTTCCATATTGCCCTGTGGTTCAAGTTAATGTTTTTGTTCTAGCCAAGATTTTGCTAAAAATATATTAGATGGACCACAAGGAAGTACAAACCTTGTACTTGTTCATAAATTTGATGGAAGTATGGCTTAACAGTCCTAGACATATCCTGAAAACTTACTCATTGCCACAGTTTCCCTTAAAGTGTGGACTATTGAAAAATTACACTCCCAGAGAACTTAAATATGCCACCTCTAGCTATTGAGTTTACTAACTTTAATTTGTTCTTCTGAACTTCTCTAGGAAAACAGATTTGTCTCATTTAGACAATAGAAAAGAAGACACTCTTAGAACAATATTTTTCTTTCTGCTCTTCACAAGAATGAAAGAGTAGAAATGTAATGTTGGCCAAGAAGTACTGTTTCTCCTCAAAAATAAACAACTTTGCTTTGTTCATCTTCTAGCAAGCACATTATGGGTTACTTCCTTATCAAAGGCTCTCTGTTTTCTTCTTAAAATCTTTGTTCAAAAATTTCAAACCTCTACAGCATCTCCGAATTATGGATGAGAAAGCGCCCAAGAACATTTTCTGTTGTTAAAAGCTCCTGTCTGACCTGAATAAAAAAAATGAACAGCTAAAACTCAAAACTCGAGTTGTGACTGCAGAATCCCTTTTCCACCATCCTTTCCTAAAAGCACCAAAGTCTCACAGCGGAGAAGATTGTTCTGTATCTGAGATAGCAGACAGGATCCTGAAAACCACTATTTGAACATGTGATTATACATCCCACGCAACAAAACATAAGCTGTGTGGTAAAGAGAGAGGACAACTTTCACAAAAACAGATTTACAGTGTGTCTTGTTTTCCGTATCTAATGGATGATATCACACTAAAGTTTTAGCTGTGTGTAACATAAAAAAAAAAAAAAAATCTCACTTTACCTGATGTATATTTTTGCCTCAGATCTTTGTTGAAATAGGTGATTTTGAACTCCATAGGGTAAAGGTTAATTTCATGCCAGTGTATATAGAGTGAACTCAATGGATCTGGTGTCTCAGAAATGTTTCGGCTCTAGCTTAGTTCTGCAAGTCCACATGAGGTTTCCCCATGACTTAGGGTTTCTCCTTGGTGGGTTATGTAAAGCTGAACTAGTGATCCCAGTTTTTAACAAAAAAAGTGAGAGTACACTATAGTCTGCAGCTACTTATTGCCACAGAAAAACCAAATAAGAAGGGGGTTGGCAATCTTCCTAGCCTGAGAAACTGTCTCTGTGAAGCCAGGATGAAAAGCCATGGATACAGCCATGTGCACATTCCCATTTTGTGCCACTTCTGCCATTAGAACTTCTGCATTTCCCATGGCTGTAAACTGACAACTTTAATGAACAAATGCGTAATAAAATGAGTACAATGCTATTGTGTGTCTTAGCATTTAGCCAATGCGTTTTCAGAAGGAACGCTCTTCACCAAGCCATAATGAGTTTAAATTCATGTAATCTATTTGCTTCCCTTATTCTTCTTAGTTTGTGCTACTATCAGGACATCAAATTAAATGGCAATTTCAAATAGTATTTTGCAAATGTCTTTGTTATTAGCAGCTACTTGCCAATGTGTTTGAACAGTTTGTGGTTTGGGCTGTTTGTGTACCATTTGCTTCAACTATTCATTTTTCATTCAGCAACATCTGCTAGGTCCCACACTATTGTTTTTCCTCTCAAAAAAGTATAGTTGCAATTTTAAAACCAGGGACTAGTGGATAATGGATTTTCACTGAAAATTTTCAAATGAATAAACATGAGAACTGAAATCTGTGAAGTTTTCAAAATTCACAAAGATTTTTCTGAATACAGTGGGCTAAATATGAATAGTTCAACTTCTACTCTTTTGCTGCTTTGGTTCATGAAGATGTTCCTGAATCAGTTTGTTCCTAGCAGAGCAGCTCTATAAAATGAAAGAGATGAACATTTGGGCAGGAAGTATGTCTGTTAATAAGCCAAAGGAGTGAAGTTGTATCGCCTCAAATTTTTAAATACTTTGATAGTCCACAGATAGAGATCATCTGAAGTAAGGTATGTACAAGTTGCAATTGTTGGTGAAATCATACTAGGATGAATCACATGATTATGCTATTTACCAAGGAACAGAATCCCAGAAATAAGAGAATTAGTAGTCAATATTAATCTAATACCCTCAAAAAGGTTTTTGGATGCACACTCTGAGACTATTAGATATTCTTTCTCATCATTTAATAAAGCTTGAATAATATGGTCTTAGGGAGAAATCCTTCTGTATACAGTATGATGGACACAGGATAATAGATTTTACAGCAGAACACATAATTTCCTCTTTTACTGCCTCCCACCTTCCCAAATTCATATATTTGCAGAGACATGAATAAAAGTTAAAATATAATCTCCAAAGCCAGCCAGCAAGCAACACCTTAGTTAGAAAATACTATAATAACCTCCCACTTGTAAAAGACTTTGTTATCAATTACAGTATTCAGCATCACCATTATTAGTGCTTGATTCCACTACATAGAATCTTGAACCCAGGTTAATTTTAATGGGAAGAGGTCACTTAGGATCATAACTATATGAAAAAAACATAATTTTCAGTGATTCAGTGGTCACTCTTCTTCTGCTAGTCTAAATAAAGTGCTTGTTAATGTGAATAAGTAACAAAGCTAAGCTAAGCACAAAATGGTGCACAATCCAACATATACCTAAGTTAATAGCTGCCTTTGTAGACAATTGGATACTAAAATTAAAATATAAACTAGGCTTTTGCATTAAAGGGCTCAAGTGTTACTTGTGCTATTTGCACTTATTGCAGCTATTTTGAAGAAAGAATAAACACTCCATGATACTTCTCTTCTTAACAAGGTACAACATTTTGTTCCTTGAATGCTGTTTATCCTGTTACAAGAAGTTGAAAATGTCTGTAGTACCCCATGATTGATCCTACAATCAAACAAGAAAACAAACTTGACCCTGAAAATTTCTGTCTGTGAGGAGGTAGCTGAAAAATTTCCCAGCTGTGTTATAAGTATACATTAAGGTTAAAATTTTGTCAAGTGCTCAAAAGCATGTTATTCCCTTCTTGAATCTGTTTGAAAGCAGTAAATTTACAGTGGTATTAATAGCCTCTTTAGGAGCTATACAAAGATTTCTAGAATCTTTTTGAGAGTTCTATACAGAAATAAAAAAACCATTCCTTTCATCAGGGAAACCTGACTCTTCGTGATAAGCAGAGACTGGACAGTGCCTGGGAGATGCACGATGGTGAATGAGATTCAGAATTACGAGCAGAGCTTCCAAAACAGGAGAGCAATTTAAGTTACTCCAGTTTTGCCGCTGCTGAGTCAGTTTTCCCCAAAATATGAAGACACGTTTCTATATTGGCTATCAAAGAGTGAGAAATTGTTGAGAAGAATAGGCATATTAATTAAAAAAAATCCCACATTATGCTTGCAGGAGGAATGCCAGGCACTAGTGCTCTGCAGGTGACAGTCGAGACCTGCAAGGATAAAAAAGAAACTCTAGCAAGGAGAGGAGCTGCTGTTGACCTCCCTTTCCCAGAGGCTGCCCCAGTAAAAACCCATTCATGGATGGGAAAACAAAAGTAAGGAGGTGGGGCAGATTTTAGTGGACTTTCATACCCTTCCCACAAAATACTTTTTGCCTTCCTGACTCTGTGGAAACACAGCAGCCAGTAGTACCAAAGGGGAAAAGAGGACTGTTCCAAAAGGAACAGAACTGTGGAGGAATCAAGACTGCATTATCAGGCAGAAATGTAATCAGTCCGGGGATGGTGAGGTGAAAAATTAAATGTCACCTTGGCAACCTGAGATAAACTCATGAAAAATGTAACGTGTTCCCTGTGAGGGAGAAAATGACAATCAGATTAATATTGAATCAAGATGTTTTTATTCAGGTTCTCAGTGCAGGTAAACAATTTGCCAAGTGATGTGAATACATAAAATATTTCTTTCTTCTCTTTCTGGAGTGGCCTACACATTCTAGCCATCACTGACATCAATGTATTAAACAGGTCAGAGAAATAGGCATGGAAACTGATGCTGATTAAATTTTATTCTGGTATCTGGAAAGGAGTACTGCAGTAGGGTTGTTGCATATTTTATTGCTGTTTAATTCGGTTTCCTAATCTGATTTTGTAACTGATAGAAGAGGGAAGAAGACAAAAGAATTATGATTAATATTCCACAGAAACTTTAGGAAGTGTTTCTCCCATTCAAGTTTTGCATTTTCTTTTGTTAAGTTTTGATTGTCAGTCTTTCTTGACTTTTAATTTGCCTCACAGAGATTTGGTGGCTTGCTGAGAAATTCACTTTTCCCTTTTGTGCACTCAGTGTTAGACTCACACACTAGGTTTTGTTTCAGTCTGAACAACAGCCCAGAAGAATATATCATTTCAGTGCCACAGTAGTTGAGACTGAAGCAAAGTTTCTTACCCTGTTGAGATGTGGCACACCAGCTTCCTGACAAATACTGGTTCCACGCAATATCCCGGTGACAAACAGGAGATGAACTCAATAGTGCCAAAGCCCACGCACAAGTTGATAATCTATAAATTTAAAATACAGCTTCATCATTGGCATGAGACACTTTGAAATGTAAATTACAGAAATTTCCTAAACTTTAGGCATAGGTTTTCTTTGTTTATTTTCTTTCCTGACCTTTGGCTGTATTTCAGTATCACCCTCTAGCACTCATTATGCATTCACATCTGGATGTGGTGTGTATACACTGCTTTTATGAAGTCTTTATGCATTTGTGTTAACATTTTATTCTTTGAAATTCTCAGCAGTTTTAAATCTCATTGTTCCCCTATAATTATTCCTCTGCTAGTTGTATAGACAGTCACTTGTACAGCTTAGCTGCAGTAGGTTTTTATTTAAGTTGAACAAGAAGGAATACTTGGATGGAATAAAAATAAGTGGCTAAACAAGGTACTGCACTGCAGCTAAGCAAATATTATTAATTAATATGTATTAGGCTATTCTTAAAGTAATTAAATAGTCAGATTTTAAAGCCACCAAAGGATCAATTGTGATTGTTTATTCTGTTTCCCTGAGACAGGTCATGAATTTTTGTCCAGCAGTTTCCAAATCTACCCCAAGAACTGCAAAATCAGCTTCAAACTACGCTCTTAGTGAGCAACCTACCACTGATATTTAAGGAAAGCTGGGAAACTATGGAAACTGTAGCACAAGGCCTTAGGTTAGAAAAAACTCACATCTACCATTTTTCACTTAAATATATATTTGAAGTTAAAACATTCACTGTAGACTCCAATTTGGGAAAGTATCTCTGTTCAGAATGGCATTTCAGCCTCTGTATAGACTCATACAGTGATGATTTATGCTTAGTCCTTATCTTAAAAGTACCTATTTCATCCTGTTTATGTAGGATTTCAGTTAGTACGTCCTTACATCCTCATCAGACTTGACAAATCGCAAATTTTCAATTTACTAGCAGCACTCTGCACCCAAAGGAAAGCATCTGCATATGTCTTTCCTTGGGAATAATATTTGAAGGTGGGAAGTGTAACATTTAGTCTAGGCAATAGCTTTCTCAAAAGCACTAATTGATTGCCACTAGCAGGGAAAAGCTATGCTTCAAATGCGTAAACATATAATAACAGCAGTTGACTGAAATACTGGTGGATTTTCTAGAACATCTAACTTGCAGTATTTTAAACAAACGACGTAGATTTTTCCAGCTCTTAAACTAAGAGACAGCCCTGGGACTGAAGCTGTGCACACCGGCTTCTGCACTAACCCTCCAGGTTCCTAGCAGTGCATTTATAATCAGCCTTGCTGCCGGGGCTGCTTCCAGGCACCAAAGCACACCTTCTCTCTCCAGACACATTTGTTTTCTGTCCCCAAAACACACTGGGCAGTAATTTATTGCTCACCTCCCCAGCTCTGTGTTTGGTCCATGACAGGCTCCAGGACCTTGGCTGTGTTCAGCCTGTGTGGGAAGGGCCCATCAGTTCCCACACCCCCCCACGCGAGGTTGGGGCAGAGGCTGTTCTGGCTCACACTGTACCTCTTCTCTGAGGACCAATGTGCAAAAAGGAGAGCCAGAAACCCTGTCTTAGACCTGAAGGTTGATTTTATTTCTTTTGCACTGCACAAGCCAAACTGAGCAAGGAAACTATCCCAGCATTAAACTAAAGTAGTAGCAGGAATGGTATAGTAGGATGTTGGAAATAAACAAAAAAAATTCTAGCTTTTACAGCATCTGACAGTCAAACTCTACTAACACACAACCATCTGGTTTGAAGATAGTAACTACAGTTTTATCACCAACAGTAGGGCAAACTCACTTGCTTGGTTCTTCATAAATCTGAGCAGTGACTTCACTTGCTTATTTAAAAACAAATATAGAAAGTCAGATTTAATATGAGCACACACTAATGCAAATTCTTCATTATCCTACATACTCATGGCAAGAATCTCCTCCAGACTATAAATTAATGAAGAATTTAACTTGGAGAAGCCAGAAAAAAAGTGCATCATGTGTACTTAACTTTCTGTTTAACTTTTCATCTGTTCATGTCATACAGCACAAGCCAGTTGGTAAAATATTTTGGGATTTTTTATATGCATGGGGCAGGGGATGCTATAATAAAGAAAAAAATGTCTACCAGAATCTTAAAAACTGCCATGTTGACAAGCATTCCTGGAGTCACATTTTTTTTCCTCTATTTAATGTCAGTTCTTATGAATATTGATTTCAAATGTCTACAAGCCTAATCTTAATAATAGGAGGGATTCAACCGTTCTCATAAGGAATTTCAAATAATACTAACACCAGCAGTTGTATACCAAGAAAAGGAAAACAAGAACATTATTTACGGTTTACTCTTACTGTTTGCAGAAACATTTGTGGTGCACTGGAGGTTAATAACTTGAATTTGCTTTCATAAGTCATTACAGATGATCTATATAGGCTTGAAACAGAATTTTCCATTTATCCTTTGTCTCTAAGAATAAGGAAATATAAGTAGACAAATATAACAATCTAGGAAAACTTGGTGCTTTTCTGCATCATTATAATGAGGCATTTTAAGTGCCATTAGACTGTGTACAGAAAGATAGAAGCTGTATAATTTCCTATTACAATTGTATAGAGATGAAGAAGCCTTCTGTATTCATGATTAAGCTATACAGAATAAATGATGAAGCAGGGAACATTTAATTTCTTCCTCAGCCTGACAGAAGACAAAGACTGAATATTGGAAATTTTGTATATTTTTCACTCAGTCATAAATTTCTGATAAAGTTCTAGCAATACAGATGCATAAAGGTTGGGTAGAGAAGGAGGAATGTGACTTGGGCAGATTTTTGCAATGAAATTGCTGTGCAGTATGGCTATGACAACACTAGAAGGTGCCCTATGGGTTTCTCTGCAGTCTGGCACTAATTGCTCCCTCTCAGTAGGCTCCTGAATGCTATTCCTGGAATAACACCGAAGTTGAAAGAGTGCATCCTTGCCTGCTTTGTAGGTTGACCTCAAGTCCCCAGTGTCCAATCACAACCAAGACTGGGACACCATTCTTCATGGCACCTAACCCACAGCTCCTGCACATCTAGCACACAGTCCACCATCATTTGTCTGCTCTATCCATGCTGTGGTATCCCACCACTAAAATAGGCACCACCTGATTTACATACACTATTATCCACTAGCACCTCTTAATACAGGGGAGGATGAAAACCTGGTCCAGACAGCTGAGACCATCAGTCTTGCTTAGCGTTCTTCTAGTGCACACAGGGATAATTTTTGGAGCTGAGGCTCAAATGTAATGCAAGCTACATTAGAGCAAGCCCTTTGCAATACTACCTCCATCACAGGTGTTTTTCAGTTAGGTTTCTATGGCCTAGAAATGCATGGTAATGGAGAGAGCTGGTTTTCTTATTTGTGCGGAGCTTGGGAGGTGAAGGGGAGGCAAGCAGGAGCCTTAGCGTGACGAGAGAAGTCTAGGCACATAGGTGGTGCTATACTGTATTGTCAAACACAAGATTTCCATCTATCAAATCAATCTTGGGGTTGCTTACTCCTGGTTGAGGAAGCCTCTTGAAATTCCTCATAAGGGCTGGGTATTCTGGAAATTTCCTTCCAGGCATATCAGCTAGACCTTCCTCATACCAAGGCCAGGTTGGATGGGGCTTTGAGCAGCCTGATCTAACGGAAGGTGTCCCTGCCCATGGCAGGGGGGTTGGAACTAGATGATCTTTAAGGTCCCTTCCAACCCAAACCATTCTATGGTTCTATGATTCCATGCTGCCCAAGGGCAGCCTAAGCACAAGACTTGGTGGATGAGGAGGGATTTTGCTAGCGTACCTTCTGCACATCCATAGATGGGTTTTAGTAATGAGTCTGATGTCTATCCCCTGAGCTGCTCCTGCATCTAACCTCACAACCCAAGTAACAGGTTCGTAGCACATCCCTCCCCTGGAAACTTCATCTTGCATGATGCCTAACTGATTTAGAAGACCTTAAAGAAGTTTTTAAACAAAGCTCTTTAAATAACACCTATGGAAAATCCAGGGCTAGTCTTCTCCTTTATATTCTCATGCATTCCCTTTGTGGAACAAAGGTGTTCAAGAGAGGCAATTCCTGCATACTTAATTTGACAATCTTTATGAGTCAAAGTGAGCTTACCCCAAGCAGTTTGGCTGTAGCTGACTGATGCTTGCCTATTGCCTCTGCTGGTCCCAGTGATGTTTATGTGATTTACAGTAAGATGCAGCAGAAGTGCAGAGGTATTATGCCCAAATCTTCATGGGGAAAAGCCTTTTACAAGTTTTTTTAGAAAGTAACATTTGTATTGAGTAAAAATTAAAAGAGCCTGGTATCCTCTGTAATTTGGATTTCAAAGTTTCACTACTTTAGGGAAATTTGAAGCTAGGAAATAGGAAGCCAAGTTTGATCATATGTTCATTGGTACTGTCAACTGACCAGTGCTGTCACTTGGGATGAATACATTAATTACCCTCAAAGTCCTGTTTTCTTGAGCAGCCTTATAAGGAATTCTAAATAATCATTGTTCATATAAAATGATTTAGGCAGAACTGCAGAGGCTGGAAGTTGTTTTCTGAAGTACCAGGTGTTCTTCCTTTTCTCATCACCTGTTATTTCTTTTAGCATTATTGTTTTTGTTATTATTTCTTTTACTCCAGGGCAACATGGTCTCCTTTGTTTTTTCTTTCAGCCTGTTTCTCAAAGGGGAGCCATGCAATTTGCCTGGCTCTTTCCTCCAGCTACTCCCAGAAGTCTTCCTACTTTTCTCCATGTACATATTCCTTCCTCTGTTTTGCCATTTGCTTTTCTATAGCTGTATTTCATTCAGCCCAGGCTTCCAACAGGGCTATCTTCCTCTGGCTGAAATATCTGCCAAGTATCAATGTGGAGGAAGAGACCTAAGTGAGAATGTGGGGGCTCAAAACCAGAAGAGTTATTGCAAATCAGCTCAGCTACAATAACTAATTCCACTTAGTGCAGAAGGGAACTGAAGGAGGTTTAAGCTAAACAATACCTCAGTGTTTCTGCTGAGTGTGAGGAACATAGGCAAGTATGGCTTCTGGAGCTTGATTGCAGAATAAAAGCATTAAAAGCTTCTATACTGGGATTGTGTGCTCAAACTTTTAAAGAGCTCCATTGCTTATCTTGAAACTCTTGAGTAATGGCTTAATTACTGTGTCAGAATAACTTTATGAGGAGAAGCCTGATAATAGAGGCTTCTATTATCTAGTAGAACAAGAACTGATGATGGGAAGATTTCTTACTATACTTTTAGCCTATTATTAGGAATATGGTAGAACTGTCAATAGTGATGCAGAATAAGCAGAAGTATTTGCTAAACTTTTCTAGTTGGTGGTTGATGCAATATAGATCATTAATTCCTCTCCTCTGATGATAATGATATTAATCAAAGATTATGTTAAGCCAAAACAATAAATGTTAGGCATTTTAAAATAGTAGATACAAACAATTTCCATTTAGGAGCTTTAAAAATGCTTAAGAACATTCTAAGTAATTTATGTTGACTTCAAATGTGCTTTAGAAATTTGAAAGATTAAATTGTTATGAAATTTAAAACAAGTAAATAGAATGACACAGTCAATTCCAGGCTTGTCAATCTGACACTGATCTGAATCATATAAAGAACATGTCAGTCTGACAATAAAAAACTGGAAGAGTAGAACAAATAACAAAAACATCCAGAAAATAGGTCTCATCAGCCTATGTTGACATCACTTTTATAAGCTCAGTAGATACAAGTGAAACTGATGGAATATCCCTAGAACAGTGTAAACCATTTTAATAGGTATAAAATGATGTCTTGATCAGTAGAACAGGAAAGATTGAAGGCATAAAGTCAGAAGGAAATAATATGACCACACTTGCTCAATAGAGAACGTGATCTGCAGAGACATCCTGAAATGAACCAGAGGTGATGACCGATATTCAGCTGGCAAAAAGGGTTAATGCAGTCTTCCAGTGTTTAAACAGTGAAGTGTATTGTTGGAGCTTCTGTATTTACTACTGTGGTAACTGCTACTGAAACACCCAGTTCAAGAAAAATGTTGATAATGTAGGAAAGCACTGGAGAAGAATATGAGAATAAATAAGGATACATGTTTTATGGAAATATATAAGTACTTGATTCAGTTGACAAGTACTTCTTCAATTTAGTTTACGTATCAAAATCTAATGGCTCATATAAAACTTCAGCCTAAGAGAAAAGACAATAATGAACAATTGGGGTAAACTAGTTGGAAGTCTCAGTGAATTTTCTATCACCAGAGTATTTCTTTTCCAGGCTAGAAGTTCTCAGCAACAGTGTACAGTTTGATGGTTTGCTGCCTATAAAAGCTGTGGTCCCCACCCGTATTAAACCATGAATAGAAAGTATTTAGGGTGACCTCTGTGTCCTGGGTTCAGCTGGGATAGAGTTAATTTTTTTACAGGAACCTGGGAGGTGGGGGGCATAGCCAGGGCAGCTGACCTGAACTGGCCAAGGAGCTATTCCATACCATGGGACATCATGCTCAGTATATAAAGGGGGAGCGGGCCGGGGGGTGGGCTCTTCTTTTGGGTGGGGGAAGTGGCAGAGCGTCGGGTCCCGGGTGGTGAGCAGTTGCACTGTGCATCACTCTTTTTGTATACTTTTTCATTAGTACCGTTGTTGTTGTTGCAATTTCTTTGTGTTGTTCCAGTAAACTGCCTTTATCTCAACCCTCGAGGTTCCAGGTTTGTTTTTTTTCCTCTCCTCCGTCTTCCCCCCATCCCACCGGAGGGGGGCGGGAGGAGTGAGCGAGCAGCCGCGTGGTCCTTTGTGACCGGCTGGGCTGAAACCACGACAGTCCAAGAGGTAGAAATACTCCTCTTACAAACAGCAAATACAACTTGGTTCAGTTCATGGAAACAGAGGTCACAGGTTTTCTGCAAAGACTCTGTCTCCACCACAACACCTGTGTCTCTATTTTTTCACATGGGCTCCATGTAAAAAGAAATAAGGCCTCATGGAGCCATGCTGGCAGAGATAGCTCCTAGTACTCCTAGATGCATTCCTGGATTTTCCTAGATGATCATTACAGCAAATCTGCATAGAATTTGCAGGCAAAGAGTCTTCATTTCAGACCTCCATGAAATAAAATGGCCGTAATCACAAGAAAAATACATAAAAGTATATTAAAGGAATAAATTCCTAGCTGTTTTACACTCCTAGCATATTTAAACTGATACTTTTCAAGGGTACAGAAGGGTTTTTTTAACAAATTCAGATGAACATACTTCAGCATTTTCAGTTTTCTTTGCGAGTCTTAAATTCCATTGTTCTTGATGCAGATGGGTGAAACAAATGAGTGTAAATTTCTACCTGTGTGCTACGAAAACACATTTGAAAGCATGACCTCAAAGCTCTTAGTGAGATAAAACAGCACCACAATTTGTTAACAGGAATATGTATACCATGTTATGTATGTAAGAAAGTTAAAGAGGAGGGAGGGATAAAAATTAATTTTTTACAAACTTAAATTCTTATTCTGCTTTGAAGAGAGGGCTGGGAAAACTTCATCTTAGTAAAAGATAAGCAGTGATGTTACTTCAAGTACCCTGTGTTTAGTCACGTATATAATCTAACAATATGTCCTGGTTTCAGCTGGGATAGAGTTAATTGTGTTCCTAGTAGCTGGTATAGTGCTATGTTTTGGATTTAGTATGAGAAGAATGTTGATAACCCACTGATGTTTTCAGTTGTTGCTAAGTAATGTTTAGTCTGAAGTCAAGGACTTTTCAGCTTCTCATGCCCAGCCAGCGAGAAGGCTGGAGGGGCACAAGAAGTTGGCACAGGACACAGCCAGGGCACCTGACCCAAACTGGCCAAAGGGGTATTCCATACCATGGGACGTCCCATCTAGTATAGGAACTGGGGAGTGGGGGTGGGGGATCGCCGCTCGGGGACTAACTGGGGATCAGTTGGTGGGTGGTGAGCAATTGCACTGTGTATCACTTGTATATTCCAATCCTTTTATTATTGCTGTTGTCATTTTATTAGTGTTATCATTATCATTATTAGTTTCTTCTTTTCTGTTCTATTAAACTGTTCTTATCTCAACCAGCGAGTTTTACTTCTTTTCCCGATTTTCTCCCCCGTCCCACTGGATGGGGGGGGGAGTGAGTGAGTGGCTGCGTGGTGCTTAGTTGCTGGCTGGGGTTAAACCACGACACCATATCTTTGAATTCATGTGCCGCACTTTCTTATTTGTTCTCTCTCCTTTCAAAGGCTTTACAGTCATACCAGTTTTTAGATTCAAAGTCCCAATATACTAAACAGTTACGGTAACATCTGAATTGATAGTAGTAAGAGGAATATCAGTAGTTATCTAAACCATGGCCCATGCTTGGACTAATCACATGAATATTACAGGCACACATTATTCTGCTCAGGCAAACAGAAAATTTCATTGCTAATTGTTCATAAAAGGTTTATTTAACTGAAATTTACATTTCTTTAAGTGACACTTCCAGACAGAGAATGTCTAAGCTCTCATTAAAGTACATTTTATTAATAATTAGTTAGTACATATCAATTAATTTGTCAAAGACAATTTTTTTCCCTTCACCCTACCCTTTTTGTATGATAGCTTGTCTACATAAACTTGGTTTTTGTCTTCTGTTCCGAAAAGTGGTTCTTAGTAGATAGGTAAAAAATAAATTATAAAAAAATCCAGAGTATATTCACTAACGCCAAGCCAACCTTGTTAATGCCAGACTGAATAGAGAAAATCTAGCATAAAGAAATCAATTACCCTGATTTTAGACTCTCTGTGGCCTCAAATTAAAATGCCTGAAACAGGACCATACTTCTTGCTACGCATACATTCCTGCTGCAATAAGCACTTGTGCAGCAAACATAAATCAGGGAAAATGAGATCCCATTCTGAACGATTCTACATCATAGCATAACTGGTAAAGCTAAGGAGGGGTAAGGAGATTGGTTCCATTAAGAAATACTGCTAAATGGTTTCATAGCAAGAAGTCAGAGCTTCCCTGACCACAAGAGACCTTCATGTTCTTAACTCGTTGCAGAGAGGAATCCTGGATTCCTAACATCCATTTTGTATAACCTGCTGTGCTGATTTTGGCAGGGATAGAGTTAATTTTCTTCACAGTAGCTAGTATGGGGCTCTGTTTTGGATTTGTGCTGGAAACAGTGTTGATAACAGAGGGACGTTTTCGTCCCTGCTGAGCAGTGCTGACACAGCGTCAAGGGCTTTTCTGCTTCTCATGCCACCCCACCAGCGAGGAGGCTGGGGGGGCACAAGGGGTTGGGAGGGGACACAGCTGGGACAGCTGACCCCAACTGACCCAAGGGGTATTCCAGACCATATGACATCATGCTCAGCATGTAAAGGTGGGGGAAAGAGGAGGAAGGGGGGGACATTCGGAGTGATGGCGTTTGTCTTCCCAAGTCAGCGTTAGGCGTGACGGAGCCCTGCTTTCCTGGAGATGGCTGAACACCTGCCTGCCCATGGGAAGTGGTGAATGAATTCCTTGTTTTGCTTTGCTTGTGTGCGTGGCTTTTGCTTTACCTGTTAAACTGTTTTTATCTCAACCCATGAGTTTTCTCACTTTTACTGCTCTGATCTCTCCCCCATCCCACTGTGAGGGGAGTAAGCAAGCGGCTGTGTGGTCCTTTGTTGCTGGCTAGAGTTAAACCACGACTCCAGCATTTCAACTAGAGACAGAGGTATTAATTATTAATCCAGGTATTATTTTGTTCCTTTTATTTGTGGTGCAGTTAACATCAGCTGCTGGATGGCCAACCAGCTACTTGATATGGCAAAACAATGCAAGGAGCAATTGCTGACGGTCAGGAAAGGGTTCAAGGTTATCAGCTCACCATGACTGTGCACTGGGATGCTGAAGTGCAATCAGGCAGGGCTGGAGCCGTGGGAAACAGTGGCTGCTCACAGGTAAAAAGCAGAAGGGAGGGCAGGAGGTGCTCCCAAGAGTGGGAAGCTCTGTTATACACCTTCAGCTTGAAGGTATTTGGGCTGTATACAGTATCTGTATAAAGAACAAAGACCTGGTTACCCCGTAAGGCGTGATTTACCAAGGTGGGGATTTCAATGAAAAGCTGCACATTATGCAGGATGAAGACTCTTTACTCTGAGACAGGAGTAAAGACAGGAAATCTAATTGTTTCTGAAGTGTGTGCACTGCCAGTAGCTAGAGGCAAGCCTTGAAAGGATGCCATTAATATGGGTGACCCACTCTTCCAAGATGTTTGTTTGTAAATGTCTGCTCTTGGCATACGGTACTGTGAACTTAGGAAACTTCATCATTAACTGGGCTCACATCCTATATGATGAATGTACTGAGACTCCAGAGATGGGAGGGCAAAGGGAAGAAGAAAAAGCAGTGCTGAATCAAAGTTTTTTTAACTAAAAAGAAATCAGGCAGAACAGACAAACTGCAAACACTGAACACCGGAGGCATGAGCCTTGAATGAACTAGCTCTCTGTCAGAAACTCAGGGAGATGTCTTTGCTGTTGAAAATATACAAATTTACAAGCAAGCTCCCTTTTTGCCCATACTTACCAGGCAAAACTCCTTAGAGTGCTAACAGGCAAGAGCTGAAACCTTTGGCATGTGGGAATAAAAGTACTGCTGGCCCCTGCACTGGCTGCCTGTCCTGCGCAATGTGCTGTTAGCACAAGTATGCTATGCACTGGAAGCATATAGGTAGACCTCCATCCTGCTCCATCCCCTCTGCTGCACAGACAGCAAGCTCTGCTGGAAGGGTGGGGAAGATGGCTGGCATTGCAGTGACCTAACGGCTCCTCACTGCTGAATGACATCGTCTATAGGGGAACACAGTATTCTTCAGTTCCCATGACTGACTTTTTATTCCCCATATCTCTCCCGAGCATTCCTGAGAAGATCAGTTCCTAGTTTTTTAAGGCACAAAGTCAGGCTGAGAACGGCAGGATTTGGTTAGGGTGACAGGGAATGTGATAAACTGTGTGGAAATTACTTTTAAATTACCATTTAGTGTGATGCAAGGTAGGCTTTGTCTCCCCTTTTCTCTCCTCCTTTTCCACTTACTTATTTTTTGAATGTTTGATAATTACCTAAGTGAGGGAATACAAAGTACCGATTTGTGTTTTTTAGTCTGCCAACATAATAAATGTTCACAGAGTTTTATTTTTAATCTTTAACAATAGAAAAACAGATGGCATGAGTAATTCTGTAGTGTCCTGTGCACTATCAGTATTCTCAAAATGGTATGTACACTAACCTTAACACAATCTCACAGCATGGAAGGGAGGGGAGAGGGAATATTGTGGCAGCTGTGTTGGTGTTTTTGTTGCAGTGTAGTGGCCATCTCTGCATGCACAGAATCAGACAATCAGAGAAAGACTCATCAAATTATGTAGGTTGGAAGAGACACCCGAGGCCACCGTCTCCATCCTCCTGCTCAAAGCAGGGCCTGTTTGAACAGGTTGCTCAGGGCCACATACAGTCAAGTCTTGAATATCTCCAGAGATGGAGATCCCACAGACTCTCTGGGTCACCTGTTCTAGTGTTTGGCCACCCTCATAGTGAAAATATTTCCTAGTGTCTAATGGGAATTTCCATTTTTACAGCCTTTGTCTGTTCCCCCTCATCCTATCACTGTGCAACTCTGAGAAGAGTCTGGCTCCATCTTCCCTACAACCACCCACTACGTAGTTGCAGACAGCAATAATATCTCCCCTGAGCCTCCTCTCCTTTAGGCTGAACAAACCCGTTCCTCTCAGCCTCTTCTTGTATGTCATGTGCTCCAGCCGTTCCCCAAACATCTTGGTAGACCTCCATGGCACCTCAGGCATCCTCCAAAGCTGAAATTTTCAGTGTAAACTCTGCTTCATAGAACATGGTTCCCTTACCCAGCTAATCCAGCCCCTGATCGCGTCCCACACAGTCAGACAGCAAATAATGCTGAACCCTCATAAACAGAAGCTGCATCTTACATGACACTTTTTCTCAGTATCTACTCTCACAGATATTTTGGGTCACCTTTGGAGAGCCTGTAACACCTAGAGGCCTGATACTTCATCTAGTTCAGAAGGAAAATGTGAGAGATACAGCACAGCTGGGGAAAAATATCTGCTTGATTCAAGTCTCTCCTCCTTCCCAGGAAGTATTTAGACAGTCTTCTGGAGCTCCTCTCAGCCTATTCTCTCCTGGGGTTTTCTGTGGTTTCCAACTCCTCACACTTCCCAGACCTGATTATTTCCATTACTTTCTTATTTGTCAATAGCCTGTGTTTGTTTAAAGTGGAATAAAATTCAAAAGCCTAAAGTTAGTAGTTTAATTCTGTTGGACATGAACAAAACAGTGATAGTTCTTGACATGTGGTGACTCCATCTGCATGGGAGATCAGCTACCGCACTTAGATATAACTCCTTGTTGCATGGGGCTAAGCTAATCCTTTATGCTTTGTGCAGAAGACAACATTAGTTCAATCAAATGGAAGTTCATCTAATGTGCCTAAAAGTTTTGTCCATCTTCCTTAGGGTTGCACCTTGAATGCAGGGCCATGTGGGCTTACAAATACTGAGAAGTGATTATTGTAATAGCCAACGTGAACTGGAATTATTGCCCGACCAAGGGATTTCTTTCTTTCTATGCACAGTTCATTTTCTAATGGTTTTCTTTACAAATGTGGTGTGAACTTGGCCTTAATCAACCACAGGCTGTATTTCATGCTCATTCTCTTGCAAAGTGCAAAACTTGTTGTTCCAAGTTTGCAAATTTAAGTACAAATTTAATTCAGTTCAAGGGTAAAATTATTAACTTAACAGGAAACATGGCTTATACTTTGGGTCTTCTTTTTGTTTTCTTGCCTGCCACTGAACAACTATTGTTTGCTTTTGATATAAGTGCTGTCTCATGTCAGTGCATGAGTAATCTTAAATTATTAGGCTTGCTGGGATTTTGTACAAAACATTTAAGGATAAAGGTGGATATGCAACTTATTTGCTACTCTACTGATTTCCATTTAAAAAGACACATTGCCTGTAAAGCTGCATCAATTTTCATTAAAAATCCACTTAAGTAAAAGTATATAATTTGAATTCTTTTAACTCATGAGTACAAATAATTCATCCTTGTATTCTTACATGGCATTTCTGCCACTTTTTTCCTCTGTTTGTATTCCATAAAAGCTTTTGTTTTCTCTGTTGCTTCTCCCTAGCAATTTATTTCATTTATCCTTAAGTGCATCCAAATATTTGATCACAAAACTCAAATAGCAGCACTGCCAATTAGAGGGAAACAACTTTGATGTGCCTGATTACAGATGAAACAAAAACAAATGTGGGTACTTACAAGAAAGAATATCAAGCAGAAAGACAAACAGCCAAGATAACAATCTTTTGGTTGTGAAGTCATGACAAATTTAGAGGGAGGAGGAGGTCACATCCTATGGAGGCAACATGAAATAAAATAAATAAATGTAATGAAATGGAGCAAGATTGATAAGCAGAAGAAAATACTGAAAGTAATTATTTTTTAATTCAGGAAAGTTCTTCCTAAAGGAGGTTTATGTAGGGGGCTGGTGTATAACACTAAATAGTAAAATTGTTAGTGGCAATGATCGTATGGCAATACGTGCTCAGTATGTGCCAAAATAAATTAGTTGGAAAGCAGAATTTGGAAAGAAAAATTTAGATTTATAACAAAATTAAGCAACAAATCAATGGATAAGGATGAAAAGATTTAATTTAATTTAATTTTTTTCCTTTTCTATGAAATCCTTTGTTAATGTTTCAAAATAATCAAGAATACATTTCTTGAATATTTTGAAAAGCAGAATACTCCCACAATAATTTCCTATCCTCAATGTGCTACATGCAGGACCTAATCCCAAAGCCATTTGATGTTTTTGGCTCTCTCTCCATGAATTTTAATGGTGATGGGGTTCCTAAGGTCTCTTGAGCTGGCATTCCCAGTCTGGGGCACATGTTATGAGTAGGGTAGGAAGCGTGTCCTGTTTGCTTCCTAATACTTCTAGCACAGGTGATATCACAGTAACAGAACACAAGAACTGCTGTCCAAGTGCCCTTGTTGAGCCTTTGTTTCTTTTTCACTGAAGCTAATATGAAATATAAGGTAAATTCAAGGAATGCAATAAAGGTTAAAAGTTGAGGTGTGAAATAATAACAAATTTATGTATAAATGGATAAAAAATGTGGGGACTATTTAATCCAGGGAAGGGAGGGCAACAGAGCAAAAAGATCCTCCAGAGTCACGTTAAGGAAAGAAGGGTACTTCATGACCACAGATTTTTGTCATATTCCTAACACAACCCATTAAAATCACTGGAAAAGTACATCCTATTTAGTGCATTGACACATCTTGACAGGAGTCAGAAATATTCTTCTTCTTCCTTTGTAACAATAAATAAATTGTCCAAATGTTCATTTAACACCAAACAGAATTCATCTGATCTTGAAAACTAAACAGTTCTGGATGCAGTTTTTGGCCGGGAGATTTCCCAGATGCCATAAGCACAGGCCTTGAATTGTGGCTGAATGCTTGTCAAATGCCAGACCACAGCAATCAAATGAGTGGAAAGACTTCTTTTGGCACAATCACAGCTGCTGATTTGACAGATGGGAAAACTTTGTTTCTAGTGGGGCCTTGTGACATATTCAATTCTGACAACTGCCAGAGGCAGAAATGAGTGATCTGACCCAGGCTGTTGACTTCCAGTCTTTTATGACACCGTTGGGTGAAAAATGGGACATGTGAGCAAAGTACAGGCACATTGGAAGGGAAAATTCAAGACAGACCAATTAGTGATATTATTTGAATTTCTGACTTTTCATATCTTGATATTAAGTATTTTAAAATCATGACCTTTATACAATGCTTAAAAAATATATTTTATCTCATCTGACACACCAAATCTTCATTTCCCAAGCTGTCAATTTGTCATAGACTTTGTGGTCACAGTGAGGATTCACAGCTTTTAGGAAGAGACTAATTTGTTTCACGTTGGTATAAACTGGAAATCATTTGTTTGATGTCAGCATAATGACAGCAAGGCAACACAAATGACTGGAACCAGGTCCTCTATCTGTAAGGAATTCTTTACTTGATGATGATAACCAAATAAGACATACCCAGATTCCCAGAAGTATTTTTTAGGAGCAACTGTCAAATTAGTTAAAAGCTGAATCTAGAAGCTGAGATTAACAAATTGGGTCCATCCATGTTTTATTGCACGGCAGATAAATATTTTAATGAAAGCCTTTAAAAGTGTGAATCCTTTTATGCAGCTAAAGAAAATTCACATTAGCCATCATAACGGAGAACATTACAAATTCAAATCACTTGAGGTTTAAGTGCTCTGTTTTTATGGCTTTTACAGTACTTTATTTCTTGCAAGTATTACACAAACAGTATTTGCTTTGCAGAGGTACAGGTCACCACTAGACAAACACTGCAAAAGTGTCTGTGACTCTTCCACCCCCTCCTCCCCCATCCCCACTCACCCAGCTGCTGGCTGCTGCTCCTTCAGTTCACCCAGATGAACAAACTTCCTAATACTCCTCAAGGGATTTGTTTAAGGCTGCAAGAGCTTCTTCAAAGAGCACCCAGGGGTAACAGAAGGAAAGCAGCTGACTCCGCACTGAAGGTGATAAGGAGTGCTCATCTACCTTCTCCTGCTGGCTGAGATGCAGGTGGAAACTTTTGGCTATAAAGAGGGAATGGATTATCTTAAATTTTATGTACCATTTTCATCTCATACTTTGCCCAAGATATCAAGACAAATGTTAGAAATGCAGCTACCTGTACTGTTTCTCCTGTTTCCTATCCACCAGACTGCACCATTTAATGTCTTTCGTGAAATGTTGCAGAACGAAAGTAAGAATGAACCCTTCATGCAAGGCTAATTGTCCCCTGGATTTGTGCAAACAGCAAAAGGTCAGCAGAGGTCTCAGCAGAGAAGCAATACAGGCAACTGTGCTTGAGGGTCTTCTTGCATTTTTAAGGGCACTTTATACTACTGTTATTATAATGGCCTGAAAGTGAAATAAGAAACTGCAATAAATTTAAGCAAGATAGTAAGAGGAATACATCTGTCCCAATATTTTAAAGTTCTCATTAATTACCACCAACTGCTTTCAGTATAACAGCAAAACTTTTGCACTGCTTTCCCTGCTCTAGGTTTTGTGTGTGTGTATAGAATAGAACAGTTCAGTTGGAAGACACCTACAATGATCATCTAGTCCAACTGCCTGACCACTCCAGAGCTGACCAGAAGTTAAAGCATCTTGTTAAGGGCAGTGTCCAAACACCTCTTAAACACTGCCAGGCTTGGGGCATCAACCACCTCTCTAGGAAGCCTGTTCCAGTGTTTGACCACGCTCTCGGTAAAGAAAGGCTTCCTAATGTCCAGTTTGAACCTCCCCTGGTGCAGCTTTGAACCATTGCCATGTGCATTTGTGTGTGCGTATGTGTGTGTAAAAGGAGAGACACAGATTCCTCTTTATAATTGGTATATACAAAACTATTCCTCCAGTAGTTCTGACTGAGCTGAAAAATATAAATCTTTCCAGATTATTTATCTGAAAAGAAGTTATTTATGTAAAATGTCTTGCTAAAACAGAGGGACAAATTCCCTCTATGCTTCACTTCAAAAGATATTAACATCCCCTAATATTTATTTAAATTCCATCATATGTTGAAAATATGACTTAGAAAAGTATTGATAGTTCCATCACTCTCACAATAACTATTTTTCCATTGTTTTTTAAGAAAAAAATTCTATAACCTGATGTCACAAATGAGTGATTTGGACTGCTTAAAGAATCACCGTCAAAAGTATTAACAAATGTGATTTAATAGGAATTTATAAAAGCGTGACTTCACAAAGTTCAATGGCAAGGTTCATTCTATTACTCAATATATGGATGAAGTGTACAAAGGAGAATCAAGTTAGGATCAAAAGAAAATTATTTATACAGAGAATGAAAACGCAAAGGAGTGAGGGAGAAACATACAAAGAAAATTGAGTTAGAATTGATTTTTCATGATTTGTACAAAGATCAGAGATACAGAAAGGTGGGGGAGAGCCTCTGGTTGAGTCACGAGGTTCAGAGAAGAAGCCCTTGCTTTCTAAATTCCAGTTGGAGCTTAGGTGTGGCTGGATCTACTGGCAGTCCCAGACTTGGTCAACGGTTTATATCTAAGGGATTATGCATGTAGCCGCAGTCTGAGGTTCATTTATAGTTTGAGGTAAATGACAACATTTAGTAACAACTAATCACTGATTAATTCCACGTTTACAAAGCGATTCAATAGAATACACCTAGGTCAATTCACGCACACAGATACAAAGGAGAGATACATATATAAACAGAGGTATACTTGTTAAAAACTCCCCTTGAGTTCAGTGAAATATTCACATCAAATGTCTCAGCATTTCTCAACAGGCGAAGGGTTGAGCCTCAAGGAGTAAAGGTTATCAGCCCAGGTCCCATCGTCAGCTTTCGGCGACAGTCCTCTGATTTCACAAACTCTCTAGTTTGCGAGCTCTGAGAGGCGTCCCCCTCAGAGGCAGATGCTGGTCGCAGCCCGCTGGAGTCCAGGAGAGCTCAGAGGACCTCACTTGGGACTGCTGTTTATAGGTTAGCAAGATGATCGACTTTGGTCAGTGTAATTTCATTCCGGCCATAATTCTTATCAGGCAACCACAAAAGTGAGTCATGATCCGAGCAGCAGGAGTCTGAGGTATGGCTTGAGGCAACAGGATTTTCAGGTGCAGTTAGGGGGTGCCTAATTGTCCTGACTCACTGTGCCATAGCCAGGGTAGAGAAAGTACCAGGCTGTCCCAACTCACTGTGCAAGAACACAATGTTGGCTGGTTCTGACATCGCAATGTGGCTGCGGCAGGGGCCGCACCACCACACCTGATCAGCTGTATAATATGTGAACATCATGTATCAACCACTTCTGGTGGAAGGGGAATAAGTCCCATGTTCTGCACTTAAAACAACATCCTGTCCTATCCTAAATTCTGTCATACTCTTTCTGTGCTGCTTGCAATTGTCCTGCTCATTCTTTCCCTCAAGGCAAAGCTGAGATTGAAGTCCTCTATGATTTAAGACCCCAAATCCTACTGTGTTTGAGCAGAATAAAAGCTCTAAGTGGGTAAAGCCTCTCTAAAAATTTTACCATAGATTTACCAAATTTTAAGTCACAGTGGGAAGCCATCAAAGCCACAGCACAATGCTGCAAAGTGAGAGCTTACCCCATGCAGCTAGCGTATTCCTCAGGCAGCATTTTGTATAGACTCCCAACTTGGCATTCCTATTGTCTGCAGGGGCATTTACAACCAGGTGTTAATTTTACATAATCACCTTGGGGACAGTGAAAGTGTATTTCCTATCCCATTAAAACAACCCAAATCCATGTTTTGATAAAGCTGTAATTAAGGTTTGTATAATGAGGCTGTATTCTGAGTTTCAAACCAGAATGTTAATACTCCTTTTGCACTATTTTGATGTAGCCAACAGATTGTATATCCAAGCAAAGTCTGTACATAAGCAGTGTACATGAACAGCGTAGCTCAGAGTGTGATGGCTGGGTCCTTGTGTGACCACAGGTTCATTCCTTATGGAGACATCTGTGCTTTTACTGATATTTGTGTAAGGAGTGACCAGAATGTGAGAATGTGAGAGCTATTCATAAATACTATCCTGTACAGATCTAGGTCCCAAACACCACCTGTTTAATGTAGCTCAACATGTAGCAACAAGGCTGTAATTGAGGGGTTAAGAAAGGAGACTTGTTATATCTGCAAAGCTGTTCAAAGTGAAGGCATAATGGAGGAAAAAAACCACAGGTAAACAAACAAGGTGAGAAAGTGATTTCCTATGTCACATCATAGCACCTCACAACAATGTCAGACATGCAACAGTCTAGAGAAAAAAGCAGTTAAAAACTTTTCCTCCTGGAAAGCATGTGGGAGACTTGTGTTCACCAAAGGTGCTGATCACCGCCTGATCAGAGTATACTTCTCCTCTCTACCCCAGGTAGCTCCTTACCAAATGTGAAATCCAGTCCGCTATGTATCAAAATAATAATGGAAAAGAATAAAGTAGAGACAGCATCTTAAAATGTGAGGATGCCCAGGGACACCACTCGAGGTGATAAGGGATAACACAAAACACTGGCCACTTTGAGTGATCTCCCTGACTGCTGTGTGCCTCCCTGGTTCCTCTGCTCAGCCAGGGCAGATCAGCTCTCAGCACTCAGCTTGGCCGGGACCCGAACAAACACATTGCTTAATGGAGAGTCCTTACTTACCAGCGTGCAGCTGCTCTGACTGTGTCCACACCACCTTCTTCTTTCTTTTTTTCCGTTTTGTTCTTTAGTTTGCTATGTTATCTCCCGCTCCCTTTAAGTATTCTCTGTATACTGTACTAGAAATTTGCTTTCTCATTCCTTTATGTCTCAGTGGATGTTTCATTTGCTCTTTAATCTTTCTAAATAAAGCAGTAAATTCCACTAAAACTCTCTTTTTAAAGAAGTTTTAAAAGTTTCTGCTTTCAAGTAGAAGACTTACAATGCAAGAATGTAATCTACACAAGCTAAATATTACGGCAGAACACTGTAGGTTTCAAACTGGATGAAGACAGAGAAAGGGACTGTAATTTTGCACGTGTCATAGCCGTAGCTTGACCAGGAACTGTTCAATGGGAACTGTCCTACAGAATACTCTTCTGCACTGGATAGTTTCACTGTATCTTTTTTTCAGATGAGGGGACAAGAACTGCATGCACTACTCCAAATATGAACACGTGGCAGACTTATTCATTGGCATCATTATTTTTTTGCTGGTTTCCTATTTCCTTTCAAATCATTCCTAATGCTTTATATACTTTTTGACTGCTAGTGACCAGTGCCAACACTTCCATAGAAACATCTTTCAGGCTGCATTCTCAGTGATGACAGTCAGCTCAGAACACATCACTGTATTAGTGAAGTTGAGATTTTGTTTGCCATGCTTGTCACCTTATTATTTAGCCACAGTGAATTTCATTTTACCTGCCCAGTTGCTCATTGTTATAGAAGACATCTGTAATACTGCAGTCTGTCCCAGTCTATCCTGAATGACTTATCATCACAAACTTTGACACCTCAATATTCATCCCTTTTCCAGATCATTAAAGAATATAGTGATAAGT
Source organism: Haliaeetus albicilla (assembly GCF_947461875.1). NCBI lineage: Eukaryota > Metazoa > Chordata > Aves > Accipitriformes > Accipitridae > Haliaeetus > Haliaeetus albicilla. The sequence goes on along the minus strand of NC_091485.1, from coordinate 35,479,966 downwards.
AAATAGATGTATTAGCAGTGTAAAGAACAGTGGAGGCCAGTTTGTATGTATGGCTGTCCCTGCATAGCTGTACTAGAGGAGTTATTCAAATGATAGGATAAAGGCTTCAGGAAAAAAAAGGGAAAAACAGTCCTGCAGAGGCAGGAGACAAGAACTAGAATGAAGACAAAATATTTCCATTTGATTGATGATAAACCAAAGGCCTTCGGTAATCCTCAGATGGATACACAGCCATTTTAAAAGAGTTCAGGAACTTAGAGTAGGTAATCACAGTTTTCTCCGTGGATGGTTTGAAGCCAAAATACCTGAAAGCAAATCAATTTTTTATACCTAAGATGAAGATGGAGAAGGTGGAAAGGAGGGTATCACTATTAATAATATAGTTTTCTGACCGGGTCTCACAGTAGTGTGCATGGTTAAACACAACAGTAAGTAGCATGCTGGGAATCAGGATGCTGCTGGGAATCAGATCTCCAAGCACGCCCAATACCAGGGAGGTCAAAAGAAGAGGGATCACAAATTAGGGAAGCTCTTAATCTAGGTTGGGGCTGGGGCAGAACTGTGTGAAATTCACCTCAAGAGCTTATCCTAGAGCAGCAGGCAGCCAAACCCAATACCGTAAGGCTGTCAGCACTAGTCTAGGATGGATCCATGTTCCATTCCCTTCCTACCATTGTATTCCATAAGGATTTTGTTTGTCATAAGTTTCCACTAAAACCAGCCAGCAAAGCCTGGCCTCTGCCCATAACCAAACCTCCTGCACAAGCCTGGGAAGTCCAGCAGTTCCCAGAAGCTCCAGATTCCCTGCAAGCATGCCATGGGACTGGTCCAGGGAAGCATCACTGAACACCTCATGCGTGGAAAGGCCAGACTGCATGTTCCCAGGAAAGGGGACCCCACGGTACATGTGCAAAGGCAGCGTGAGCTGCTCCCCCCATGCAGAGGTGGGCTGTGCGTTTCGGTGAAGTCTGCCTTAAAGCTCTTACAAATTAGCCACGTTAATGCTAACGCTGTGGAACGGAATACATGTATAATCATGTATGCAAGACACACAAGAAATCTTACAGCAAAAATCTCACTGAAACAACCACCAGATTCCTTATATGAGATCTTCACAACTTTCACACAAACAACAGTTCCTTTGTTTCCCTTTGGCTTACTGACTTATTGCTGGAATGTACCAGAGTGTTTTAAAATCATTTTCTTTTGTCAATACATGGTAATCTCAGGCCATCAAGCACAGCTACCTTCCACTATTTACCTGTGCTGGTGAATTTGAAATGTTGACCTTCAAAGGGAAAGTGGATCAGATTTTAAGGTCAGTGATAAAATTGACAGTAATCAATATGTGATTTAAAAGCAAATTAATTGGAGAAATAGATGTAATTACTGGCAAATACATAGATCATTTAAATTGTCTCATTCAGTTATTTTATTGGCTTTTAAAAGAAGAGGAAGAGAAGCTGGAGGCAAAATGAGGTTGCAGCATTAATAGCAAGCCAAATGCAGCTGGACTTATAAACAGAGATGCCAGAAGCACTGGAGGCCCCCATTTTATTTGCATGAATATCCAAACAGTCCTGTTTGGCATAAAGTATTCAAGGAGTATCCTCAAAAGTCCACTTCTAGAGAACAGGCACAAATTATAACTCTGGGCTTTATTCACAACAAATTAGTCATACGGGTGTTGCATAAATTTTCTTCAGACAAAGAATGAGCAAGTGGGGAGAGAAGCTCATGCATGAGCATTTGGACAAAGTTTGCATGCCTGAAGGGGTAATTTTCTAAGTTATAGAGGAGTCAAGAATGCAAAACCCTAAATAATGGGATTGGAATAGCTTTAACGATTCCCTTTTCTGGTCTGAGAGGCTACTGAGCACACATTTGACATGTAAATAACGCCTTTGATAGGGTCAAGCAAAATTCACCCATACAAACACAAAACAGAATATGAAAGGGTAAATTTTACCTACTGAAAATCATGGTAAAGTGGTTGGTTTGGCCCAGTTAAGGAAGCAAAAGTGCAGTGAAGGTGTTCAGAATATAATGATACAGCAAGTTTCAAAGATACACAGTGCTAGCTGTTTGCATTTTGAGCTTTCACAATAAACATGTTAATGATGAACAAATTCTGTTGAATGAAACTGACTTTTTGACATAAAATTAAAAGCTGGTTCTTTTGCTGGAAGATGCATGTGAAACTGAGGAAAAAGCCACAGTAGCATAAAGGGGGAAATAGCCAAGGAAGGACAAGGGCAGTTACATTTGTGGAGCACTGGAAAGAAACTTGGAAAAGAATGTCCTGAGGAGTATGTCAGGCCCAAATTCTCCTGTCTGTACTCACATCTAGCAGAGAGAGGGGCTGTGGGAGTTATAAAATCATAGCAGTCGGGAAGAGCTGACAGGTGGTAAAACCCACCTAATGCAGGCTAAAGCCAACAGTAGCTGGGGGAGCAGATACTGTTTATTTCTAATAGAAAAACATATCTCCATAGGAGGGTCTCAAGATGCATTGGGATCTAAACCATGGCTATAATACTCTCAGGCATCCTCTTCTCCATTTTGTTGAAGTCACTTGACTGAAGCTGTAGACTTGAAGCCCTTCAGGCCAGGGACAGCATTTGCCAGTGAACACATTTAGTAAAATACAATCCAGACTGCAGCCTTTGAAGGACTACTCACACTAAAATAATGACGCAATGCAAGAAAAGTAAATAGATCTGTTATCAGTCCTGCCTTGCTTCTACAAGAATTTTTTTAAAATCCATTTCTATTCTTTTGGGGCACTATTAATGAAAATTCCTAATGCATCGATGAGCCATGAAAAAGTGAATTATGCCTTCTTGTTTCATGCAAGCTTTGGCAATTTTTCTCTTGTATTACCACTTCCAATTTGTTTCATAGCTTCATTAATCTCAGACTGCAGAAGAGAAGTTCAGGTTGGTTTATTTTGACGTTAATTATCATGAATATGTTAATATTTGGAAATGAAATTGCAAAAGTAATTGTCCACTTCTAAATTCCTGAAATTGCTTCCCTTCACCCTCCAAATACATTACTCCTCTCTTCATCTTGCCAGGACACAGTAGCACTTAATGTTGGCTGGCATGGTGACATCTCTTGGTGTAATCATAACAAGACTTTCTGTTAGCTGGTTTGGTGAGTACTTATATTAGATGCAATCTTTCTCTGAGACAAGAAGATGTACCAGCCAAATATTGTTATACAAGCCAAAAAGCTTATGAATGCTTAATGCAGTACATGTTCTTTGGTAGGATGATAAGGAAGGGGAAAGTTTAATCTCTGATGAAGATTAAACATTGTTGTGGTTTTTGAAATTCCTGTTTCTTTTTCTGAGATGCAGTGATGCACTGAATAAAAAGTGAAGCATCATTTGTTGTCCCAACAAAACACCAGTTAGCTTTTATGATGGCTACTGTTGGCCAATGGTATTAGAGTGTCATAAGCTGATGGAGCAAGTAATCACTGAGAAGTTTAGTGAAAAATGTCAGAAATGTCTCCTAGGTCACAGATCTTAAGGGTGATTAGCATTTCTTTATCACATTCATATATACACTACTCCAGAAAGACAATATTAACAGCATCTGTGAGGAAAGAAGATGGCGGATGTAGTGCAGTGTTCAGGATTTTTCATAACTGTACATCTAACTATTAGTTCATTCTCTACCTGTGGAAATCTGAATACCAGATAGGAAAATAACCTTCTCTGCCTCTTCTTGGTGAATGGAGAAAGCTGTCATATCAGTTGCAGAGTTACAACACTCATGTTACAGAGGAGCCCTCAAGGAAAACTAATTCTAGGTTCTCCTTAGCTCACATTTAGTGATGATCAATAGCCTCTTATTTTACACTTTGAATGTTAAGATACCTGAAACCACCCCTTTTGGAATCTGTAATAACAAGCAAGGGAAACGACTGCACTTCAAACGCTCGGACTGGGATTCTAAGCATCCACACTCCAATAAGCAGTGCTGTCAAGACTTACCTGCTGTCTGTAATTCATGCTATGAACACTAGTCTCAGCTGTGCAATTGAGCAATTTTATCATGTAGACAAATAGTTTGGTTTTTTAGAAGAGTCTTTTTAAGACACATAAAATCAGAACTAAAAAAGCATTTGCAGAAGTGGAAATCATTTTTGTTTTTCATGAAATCCGTGCTGTAAACATCTTGAGACTTTTCTCTTGTGCAGGATTTAGTATTTATATGTCAGAAGCAATGCATTTTAAAAGGCATCAAACTAAACCCTAGCTGGTGCTAACCTGAATTGTATAAAAAGGTTATATGACTTTCTCAGGTCTTAATATAAGGTAAATTGTTTTCTGTTTTTATTCCTGTACATTTTTGTCTATAAAATATCTTCCCATCTGAAGTGAAAGTTTCTAGAGGTAGTGAATGGAAAGACAAGGGGGTTTTATGCTGGGAAATGCACTGCTCGAGCAGACAAAAGGTACTACTAAAATCACCTACTGCACTTTGGTCTCACATTTCCTCCCATAAAATAAAAAAATGTTTTGAAATAGGTTATGGCCATGTATTAAACAATGAGTATACTTCCACTGTTAAATAACTTAGCCCCATGATTAATTCCAAGATCCCACTCCCTGATTATCTGTGCCTCATATAGTTTTAGTCATAATGGGCAACACTAGCTGCCTTTGAGATGAAGCCCAGACAGCTATGTGGATAGTTCACCCCAGGACTGCTCTATATTAAAAACTTGTTCTGCACTGGGAGCAGGGGAGTGAGAGAGACACACAGTGCAGGGCTGTTACTCTATCTTAGTAAGAAAGGTCCAGCAGCAAACAGCTTAATTAGATAACTGTTTTAATGAGACAGGGTAAGAAGGGGAATATAGACAGTGAGTAAATCTTACATGCCTTCAGATACTGGGCACCCTGAATTCGTGTAGCATTGGATGGAGCCCAGATGGATTTTCCCACAGCACGCTGCACGGAGCAGATCCTGCCCATGGAGAGAAGCTCTCCCTTTTGCTCGCTCTGGCTAACAAGCAAAGATAAGTTACAGACGACATTAATAACATGGGCTTCTCAAGCCCTAAGTACAAGGCCCAGTGGGGCAGACATGGTCTGCTCAAGGTCACTAATTCCTTGAATACAATGTCTTCCACAAGGCTCCAGTCCAGGCTGGGTTCCCTCAAGCCCCCACAGTCCTCCAGCATCCTTTCAGGAGCCGCTGCTTTCTTGCATCCTCTAACACCATGGCCTACACCATGAAACACTGCCTTGACATAATGCGATAAAAGCGCCCACTACTCCAGCATGTTGTGATACAGCCCTCACATGCCTTCAGGTTTTGCCTTGTTGACCAAAACACATACACAGAGAATGATGTCTTGAGCCTTGGGGTCAGCTCTCAAGCCCATCGTGGACCTATACAAAGTGTCATGCTGTATTGGGTTTGTGTGGCAAGGTTTTGGTAGTGGGGGGGCTAAAGGGGTGGCTTCTGTGAGAAGCTGCGGGAAGCTTCCCCTGTGTCTGACAGAGCCAATACCAGTCGGCTCCAAGACGGACCTGCCACTGGCCAAGGCTGAGCCCATCAGCGACGATGGTGGTGCCTCTGGGAGAACAGATTTAAGAAGGAAAAAAAAGTTGCAGGGGGCACAGAAACAGCAGCCAGAGAGAGGAGTGAGAACATGTAAGAGAAACAACCCTGCAGACCCCAAGGTCAGTGAAGAAGGAGGGGGAGGAGATGCTCCAGGTGCCGGAGCGAAGATTCCCCTGCAGCCCGTGGGGAAGCCCATGGTGAGGCAGGCTGTCCCCCTGCAGCCCAGGGAGGTCCATGGTGGAGCAGATATCCACCTGCAGCCCGGGGAGGACCCCATGCTGGAGCAGGTGGATGCCCAAAGGAAGCTGTGACCCCATGGGAAGCCCACGCTGGAGCAGGCTCCTGGCAGGACCTGCAGACCCATGGAGAGAGGAGCCCACGGAGCAGGTTTTCTGGCAGGACTTGTGACCCCATGGGGGACCCACGATGGATCAGTGTGCTCCTGAAGGACAGCACCTCGTGGAAGGGCCCCACGCTGGAGCAGTTCGTGAAGAACTGCAGCCTGTGGGAAGGACACACTTTGGAGAAGTTCCCGTGGGAGGGACCCCATGCTGGAGGAGAGGAAGAGTGTGAGGAGTCCTCCCCCTGAGGAGGAAGGAGCAGCAGAGACAATGTGTGATGAACTGACCGTAACACCTATTCCCCATCCTTCTGCGCTGCTGGGGGGGTAGGTAGAGAATCTGGGAGTGAAGTTGTGCCTGGGAAGAAGGGAGGGGTGGAGGGAAGGTGTTTTGAGATTTGGTTTTATTTCTCATTACCCTACTCTGGTTGATTGGCAATAAATTGAGTTAATTTTCCCCAAGTTGAGTCTGTTTTGCCCATGACAGTAATTGGTTGAGTGATCACTCCCTGTCCTTATCTCGACCCACAAGCCCTTTGTTATATTTTCTCTCCCCCGTCCAGCTGAGGGGGGAGTGATAGAACGGCTTTGGTGGTCACCTGGCATCCAGCCAGGGTCAACCCACCACACATGCCAAGAGGAATGACTAGTACTCTCAAGGCAAAGTCATATTGACCTGTTTGGGGTTGAATGACTTGTTAGCACTTGTCCTGTCACCAGGCAATGTTTCCTGGGGCAGCAGCCCTTGGTGGTACAAGCAGAGATAAGGACAGCATGGACTGTTTTTTCATCATTACTTTATCTGAGCTCATGAAATATACTAAGTAACAGCTGCGTAATCAGCTGTGTACCTTTAGACATTCCGTGACTATTGTAACCCTCTAGTCCAGAAAACAGAAGTAGCTTCTGCTTACAAGGAGTGGGCAAACTTGTCAAAAAATGCCTGAAATAGCCAGAACTTTCCAGAAATTAGAAACTCTTGAATGCATATGTTGGCTTTGTTGTATATCCTAGAGCAAAAACCTTACACAGTTCTTAATCCTGCTACATAGTTTGCTCAAACTAGTCATGGAAGACATCATTAAATTCTTTCTGTTTTATATTGCATAAACTACTAACTGTTTCAAATGTAACAGTTAAGAATGTCAAAAAAAGTCAGAGAGAGCTTTGCTCTCTGGACAGGTAAGACAGATGCTTTAAGTCTAGAAAGAAGTGGGATTTCAGGCCCACCCCTGTCTTCGGTGTCTTTCCCTTGAGTGCCTTCTAAATTATTTTTTTAAAAATCATTTTCCTCAGACACCTAGCTCTCCTCATTTAGCAGACAGACTGCCAAAGTGGGATTTGAATTCAATATCAGTGGTCACAAATATGATTTGCAACACTTAATCTGTAGACCCAGAAGTCTTCTGCTGGAGCTAGTTTGAAAACAGCTCAAAGTCAGATACATCTCTGACGTCTGACTCCAGTCCGTTGAATCATCTCTCCGTCTCCTCCAAAGTGTATTGTGGATACCAGCATGACACTTTATTTTCAAGTCTTCCCTCAAATTAGAAAAGGATTGTCAGTGTTTGTCAAAGGAGCAAGCTGACACAAGTTCTTTCCCAACCCTACAAGAAAAGTCTATAAATAACGTTCATTCTAAGTGATCTCTGGTTTTGGTAAGAAATGTCTCCTACAAGTTAATGCTTTTGACATGTTTCCTTTTCTTGGTGTAATCCTTCAAGAGATTTGAGGGTTGGAGGTCTCTTTTGAGTTGTAAACACTAAATAATCAAGTCTGGGTTTTTTCCTCAAAATGTCCTTTATATATGCCTATCAAGCCTAGTAAAATATCTGATTCACATATGCTTTTCTGTTGCAGAGCTACCTATTAGTCCAATAAAATATATCTAAGAGTTCTCCCTTATTTAAAGATCTCAGACCAAGTGAAGACTGTGTTGGAGTAATTAAAATGACACCAACTTGTGAAAAGAGCATTTAAAGCTGAATATCCTTAAAGGAAGTACAAAGTGGAACCCATTTTATAAATTGCCCTTCAGAAGAAGAACAAAATAGTTCACTGCCCTCAATTAGACCAGCCAAAAGGCTGAAGGGAAAAGAGAAATATCTTTCCAACTTGCTGTGGATGCAGGAAGGGCTGGCTACATTAGCAAGCGTGCTCATTTGGTAAGGGGCTGGAAGGCATCACGGCACTTGGAGAGCTCTTTGTTCGAATTTCGGCTCAAATTAGAGGAAGAAATGAGATAATTTCCCTGCTAAATCATCCTTGCCAGACATAGCTTGTTTTTTTCTGAACTGCATTTTTTTTTCCTTTAAAAATGGATAAGATTGCACCAAATGGCAGGTATTTTCAAGAGTACTGGGAAGAAAACCTCAGGAGAGGTTTTTCACCTTTCAGCCTCTATTATCAAGCCATATGCTGTCTGTACTGTCACCCACCTTATTGTTGAGGAAAAGAACAAAATATAAACCCAAACAACTATGCATGTTAGACAAATAGCACTCCTTTCCTCCTTGATTACAGCTGAGGGAAAGTTATTTTTATTCAAACAGTCCATTTCCACAATCTTTCACTCTTCATCTCCAACCACCTACTGTTACCTGTGGTTCAAATAGTTGTTGTGGCAGACCCTTGTTAAAGATCTGACAGCACATTACTGAAACTCCAAAATACAATGGAAAGAATGGTGAAAACTTCCACAATGTGTTACCTATCAATCACATCCAATCATCACAACAATTAAATTAGAATAGAATAAAATCTTAAGAAATTCAAAATCACTGAAAACAGACCGGGTAAGTCATGTTCTCTAATGTAAAGTAGGAATCCCAGTTGTGTTTTAACATTAGGTAGCATGTTTCACCCCTTAGAGGCAACACTCAGTTTTCAACCCATTTGGACAAAACTAAATTATTTGTGTATTGTCCAAAGCCTGCCAGCGTCTCTTATGTTGTCTTGTACACATGATGACTTCTAAGACATCTTTTTTTCCCAATGAGATATTTCCAAAATGCTCTGAGTTAAATGGCTCTTTATTCTGCAACAGCCATGAGAGACCTTTCAAGAACCTTATCTTCAGCCACAGACAGCCTTTTCTCTCTGTTTTTTCCCACCCTGTCACTCACTTTCCTTCTATTTATTCTTCTCTTTGATACATTTGTCCTTACAGATGTTTGTCTTAGAATTTAAAGAAGCTTAAGATTAAGATTGGAGTTCATTATGAAGATCTATTAAGGCAGTTCTAACATGAGTTAATGTATATCACAGTGATGTTCTTCACAAAGCTATGTTGAGTAAACAGCTTTGCATAACGGGTCCTCTATCTATTAATTCAGCTAACATCACTAAAAACATGGCAATCAAGTAGTAGAAATAAATAGTAGGTAGAATTACATCTCCATAGTCTTGACCTCCCGAACCAAAGTCAATAACACACTTCAAATATATACCTGTGGAAAATACTAAAACATCACAGACTGAAGGAGGCCCAGATAAGATGGAATTTAATTTCTGAAATTATTGTATAAAATTGGCATTTACATAAACATCCATATATGTTCTGAAACTATTTGTTTAGATCTTGATTCTGAAACTGATGGCTGTTCACACATTATTAATCTTAATCAATCTATATAATGAAATTTTACCCCAAAAGGGGGGGCAGGGGGTGTGAAATATTTTTACCAGGTTTTGCTATCATACTTTCCACCAACTGTTGAGGTTGCAGTGTCACAGCACCTGGGGGGTGCCTGGGTGAGAGCTCAGCCCTGCAGCACTGTTGGCTTCTCTGTATATCACAAGAGGCAAGGGCAGTGGCAGGTCAAGGGTACTTGTCCTCTGGGATAATCAACTGCCCTGGAGCTAGCACATAATTCAGTTTTAGTGACCAAAGCTTACAAAAGAATCCATGCTGGTGATGAGCTTACAGATATTGATCACCATAATGAACTGGGTTTTCTAAGTCACAGTCACTAAATCAGAGTTATACACTAGTTGCTGAGCAGCTAGTTCCACTGAGGAGCAAGTAATACAATCATCATTTCTACTGGATGTTTTTAAGACTCTCATCTGAAAAACTGTATTCAAACAACTGTTAAATAACTCAGTCTGAATTTTGCCTGTGACATACTTCATCCTGAGAGTACGTTTCTGAAGAGCAGATTTAAAAGTTCTTTTGCATATTGATCTGAATATTTTAATGACATCTCTGCGTTTTAATTCAAAATGGTATTTCATTCCATGAAACTTAACCAAAAAAAAGAGGTGCCAGTCTTCAAATCAATCTGAAAGTAGAAAGATTATACCTCCATAACTGTCTGTGAGCACAAAGGCATTGCTAGGACAGATGCTTCTTGAAACAAACTAAGCTCAGTACAGTTTTAAATATTAATAAGTAAAATTGGAAGTTATGATAAAATAAACTATTTAGCTAATAAGTAGGGCTCCTTTCTACTTTCAGAAATTTGTGAGTTTGTGAACCTATTCCGGTCCTGCTTGAATGCTTTTCCTGTATGAGCAAGTTTATGGAACAAGAAGTCTTCATAGAATCATAGAATCAATCAGCTTCAGAGATTAAAATCTTTCACAATGCATCTTCATACTTAGTTCTTCACTGTATTAAAACCTGATTTTAAAAACTGATGAGTAAACTCTGTAGTTATTGTAAGAACGGTCCCAGAACACTTATGCACAGGACAACAAGGGCTTTACCAAAGAGTTTATGCTTACACAATCACTGTGTCAAATATAAGGTAAAGAGTGAATGTTCCATCTTTCAAATGAGTCAAGGCAGCTTCCAAGTGGCTCAGTAAAGCACAGCCTTGTGACAGTGGCTGCTCAAAAATTCGTTCATACTTCCTCTTCTTAGTAGCCATGCTATGTTAATGAGTTTTGAATAGCAAAGCACAATATTAGTATTACATTATTTAGAAGGCAAATATCTAGGCCCAGTAAAGCAAAAGCATGAAGTACATATTCTATGTGTTCAGCCACTGAGTCACAACCTTTGTGATATTTTCAAGTCACAAGCAAAAATTAGTTCTTAGTCACTTAATTTTATAGCACAGTGTTCTTCACTTTGGCCATTTGGAGGGAAAGAGGCTCCACTTCAGGAAAGCCCTAAATACTTCTATCCAAGCAGAAACTAATCTTGAATCCAGGGTCTTTCTGAATTGGAGCTGCAGTCATTACAGAAAATGTTCCTCATTTAAGAAGGGACCACAGAGATAGCTTCAGCCATTGGGCTCTCAGAGCTTCCCCAGGCATGGCAGGGACATTCCAGTCCCACCACTTCCACACTCAGCCAGGGGGGACCCTGCCTGAACACACACCAAATCCAGGAGAAGAGAAATGAAGAATTAGTTGAACTAAAAACATTCTGTATTTAGTTACTCACTGGAGGAAAAAGGTAAGAGCAGGAATAGAGCTCTTATTTATAATGGAAGCTGAACCGTTGTAACAGAAAAGCAGAAAGGTGGCAACATGAAAAGGCTCCTGCACTAAGAGCACTAAAACATGATTTTCTTTTCAGCCTTGTGGTTCATTTCATCACATATGCACCGAACTTTCACATACACCCATAGCTAAGCCTTTCAGAATGACACCTGCTTCATTCAAGTGGTGAAAACACCAGTTAAGTCAGTGGGGTTGGAACACACAATATACAAAAATGTAAAGACATAAAAAGATGGAATTTAGCTTTTTTAAACTTGCATTTTCCAGCACCACCCTCAAATACCGGGGATCCTTAGAAAAATACAGCTAGCCTTCTTATACTGCTAACTGCAGGCATATCTTTACCTCTCTTCTTTCTAGTTGTCGCTTCCTCTCTGCTCTCATCCATTTAATGGCATATACATGAGTTTGCAAGATATCTCTGACTCCCAGTCACGTATGCATGCATTAGTGCCAAATACTAAAAAAAGGATTCTGTGTCACTGTGCACTTCATTCTATGTTTGCATAATCTTCTCTTTATGTGATGTACTAAGTGTTTATTTAATTTTGGCATGATTGTGCTTTAAGAATGTATTCATCCTAATTAAAAAAAAAACCCACTGCTTAGATATTTTCCTGATTTGAGGTAAAATAATTTTCATTATCAAAGGAATTAAACACTGTGGTTTGCCAAATTGGCATCTGGGGTGGGGACTGAGGGGCTGATCTAACTTCGCCAACAGAAATATTAACAAGGAGCTGGTCAATGGGAAAAATCCCCTGACAGCTACATGAGCTGAGTGATCATTTCCTCTTGAACTTGCTCACAGTGACAATTTAGGCAGCTGAGTGTCACTGACTCCAAAGTTAATGAAAGTCTCCTGTAACTGCTCTCATGCAAAATTCAGTTTCAGTGATATTTGCAGCTGCCAGGGTTGTTAGTCATAGCAGAGACAGTACTAAGGAACCTATGTGAAAGAGCTCAGCTATTCTATGCTAAAATCTTATAATTTGTATTATCTTGCTCACCTTTCCATCTGTTTGCATCTTTTTCCCACCCTTCTGTTCAGTTTTATAGCTTCTGAGGCTTAGTTCTCCCACAAATATATGTTCATACTGCACTTGGTCTCAGGGAAATTGCTCTTTTTTCATGTGATCATACTGCTAATACTACAAATTAGTCTCAAATATAAAAATTTGACCTATCTAAAGAGCTTAAGTATCAAGTATTTGTACTCACCAAAAACTGCTTCAGTTCAGTATATGGGGAAAGGGAGAATATGCAAGCAAATTACTGACTTAACATGAGTACATCTCTGTGTACAGACACTGGAAAAATAGGCTGAATTAACCAAATATATTTCCCCTTAAATTATTGATTAAGGTTTAACAGAATTCTCGTAAGGTTTGTGTATATTCCTGTTTCAAAAATGCTGTGATTTCCCTTTTCCAACTGAGTACACTTCATCAAATATTAAAAGCACCAACAGAGCAAAGCAGCTAGAGCTGAGTTCTTTAAGAAAGGGCTAATGTATAGTAGGCTAAACAATATTCAGATCAAGCTAAATTTGCATGTCAGCCATTTACAAACAGGGTGTAATTCCTTAAGTTTTACTTAGATCTCGTACACAGTGAGGTGTGGAAGAAAACATCCAAATACTAGTATTCTAGAGTTCCTACATTACCAAGAAATGGTAAAGGTAAGGGTTGAATAGGCAGTTTATTTTCTTTTGATTTTTTTTTCTGATTCCATGTTTGTCATAACAATAGTTACCGATCTTCTCCCTGTGCTCTTTTCTGCTCATCAAATTTTTCATTTGTGCTGTAAGGTTATTTTGAATCAAAATTTAGTAGTCACTCTTTCAGACATCCTTGCAAGCTACCATGTTTGTCTCCGTTATCTTCTTATATAAGCACACTTGACAAAGTGTTTGCTGCTGTATGAAACACAGGAGTGTGAAGGCCTTACAGTGGCAGCACGAAACATGCTATGCATAAAAAGCAAAGGAAAACTCATAACATACCACCTTTAATGCAGTGATGTTTATTTAGTTATCACTTCCTAGCATGTTCTAGGTCAAACACTTTCTCTACAGTCTTGAATAAACAGGTTTTGATTTACAGAAATTCTGTATTCATGGGATGAGACTGGAACTGAAGTGGCCAGACTTGTATTCTTGGCTTTATCACCAGCTTTCTTTTTTGCTTTTCTATTCCTCAGCAGAAATTGATACATTCTCTCTCTAATCAGGAGAGCCTAAACAGTTTCATAGTTCCTTTATTCCTGGGACTTTGTGTGATGTATTAGGCAGTGCTAAATGGAGAGCTCTGGCTCCCTTAGTCAACTTCCCCTACCCATGCTTTTCTCCAGTAAATCCACACCTGAGCAATGAGGAGATCAACCCGGCTCTGGGTAGGCGGCTAGCCACACTGAGGTCCAAGGCCAGGAGCAGGCTCAGGACTTGGTGTCAGTACAACTATATTGCTGTGACAGTAGCCAAGTCTATTAGCTGTGTGCCTCAGCAGGATCAAGTAGCTGAAGTAGAGCATCATCCCGACACACTTTTACTTGTCCCGAGTTTAGACGAGTTCCTCCTCTGCATTGGGCCCTCTTCACACTGTAGACCTGGTTTGACAATGAGGGATGAAAAAAAAGCATCACTCTGTTGTAGCCATCTGGAAACCAAATGTCCTTTTCTCATCACTGAAATACAAATACAAGTTCTTCCTCAAGTGCTTTGACTAAAAAGCCCATATAAATTCTTAGCTTCATTATATTTCAAACTTGGCAGGAGTTGAGGTAGATGTCATTACTATGCAGTCATAGCACATGTCCTCCATCATACCATATCTTCCAACCATTTTCCAAGCCATGTTTGCTTAGGCTGCACCCTTATTCACCTTGTACCCACTATGCATTCCTGTCAGCTCACCCTTGGCTGAGGTGATTCCAGTTGCCAGTGCCATTGCTGCACAGTTGCCACGACTAAAGCAAGGAAGGAAAGAAAGTCAGTGCAGGAGAATTTGTATGTAAAAGTTGGTTTGGAGAATTAAGCTTGTGAGGAAAATCATCTAACATTTTACAGAATAAGTTTACACAATCCATCAATTGCAAATACTCCTTTAAAGGTTTCAAAAGGACCTTCATGTTTTTTAACAAGCTAGAATATTTGCAATCTTTCACAGCTATTAAAGGATCTTCAATACTGTATTTCACAATAAATTGAGCTACATAATAAGATCCATCAAGATGTTCATGTGCCTAGAACTATTAAAATGGGTAGTCAACTTTTTCAAATGAATGGCTTAACCCACTTATGCAAAGCGTCTCAGCATTCTTATCCAACTGATCTTAAAAGAACCTCTTTAACCTGAAAACACTTCTGACTTCTTTTCTTCAGAATGAACAAGCTGTGCACATTTTGTTTAGTGCTTGGGGCTTAACTATATGAAAATACACAGGGACAGTAAAATGCAGCCATTAAACTGCATTAAATGCCTCTAGGAACACTCTTATTCTGAATTCAAGTTGCTTTGTTCCAGCTAACTTATCTCACTTCCAAAATAAACTGAAATAAAACAAATTAAGGCAATTAAAAATAATCCTAAATTAAGGCCACTTTATTGTTGTACGTAAAGAGATATGTACAATTATGTGATTTAGGATACTGACTGAAATGTTAATTTGAACACATTTCTCTAAGTGTCTGTCTGTAGACAAGCCCACAGAGATACCCAGGCTATTTACTCACCACAGTAGTTAATAAGAGAATTTCCATTTACTTCCATTTACAAGGGTGGCCTCAGCTGCTGGAGGGGTGCTCTGTTAGGTGGCCTGCAGCATCAGGTGTGGGAGCTGCAGGAAGGGGCAAAGAGCTTCCCTCCGTCAGGAAGGATGATGAACAAGCAGTTGGGAGGACCCTCATAGAGCATCTGCAAAAGCAAAAGCCGAAGCTCCAAAACAGAGGAGAGTGGTATGGAGTGGTTATGGAGGCAAAGGAGGAACATCACGAGGACGCAGACCCCCTGGGAGGGGAGAAGCTGAGAGCATGTGGTTTTGGGCAGCTGGCTTCCTTCTCTCTGTGGCTCTTCAGCTAGGGAATAGGGTCAGAGCTTCAGTCACAGAGAAGGAACAGCTACCATCAGGGCCAGAAACCTCAGGTCTTCCAATTAGGACTATCACTGTGAAGAAGAGAGGGTAAGGGGAAACTAGCTGTGCAAGACAAGTGGGAGTTTTGGCAAAAGGCCTGCTTTGCTAAGGAGCTTCTCTATAAGTAAAATACAAAAAAGGACTATATAGGAATATGTTTTTACCTCAGGCTTCACAAGCAAAGCCTGCTCCTGGACCTCTGTGCATACCTGTTCAGTTAGGAAAGACTATGGGAAACAACAAGTTACAGGCATCTTCGATAAATGATGTGTTCAGATCCATGGGACTGCATAGGATTTACCCATGAGTGCTGAAAAAAACGACCACTGTGATTGAAGTGCTGCTATCTGTAGTTGGTTTGGTTTTTTTTAAAGTGACATTCAAAGAGGTCAGTCACAGCTGGAAGAAGGCTAACTAAACATTCAACTTTAAAAAACATAGAAAAAGAACCTGGGGAACTGTCAGCTGCTCAGCCACACCTCAGTCACTAGGAGGTTGGAGCACATCCCCTTGGAATCAATTTCCAGGCACACAAAGGACAAAAAGGTAATTTCAAACAGTGAACGGGAACCTCTTTACCAAGGGGACATTGTGCTTGACAAGGTGATTGCAGAGTCACAGAATGTCTGAGGCTGCAGGGTGCCTCTGGAGATCATCTAGCCCACAACCCTGCTCTGGAGCAGGTTGCCCAGAATCATGTGCAGTCAGGTTTTGAGTATCTCCGAGGATGATCATGGCCTCTCTGGCAGCCTGTTCTAGTGTTTGATCATGCGTAAAATAAAATCTTTTCTCATGTTTAAATGAAATTAGCTATATTTCAAATGGTGCCCATTGCCTCTTGTCCCATCACTGGATACCACTGAGGAAAGCCTGGCTTGGGCTTCTTTACTCTCCTCCACCAGTATTTATATACATTGGTGAGATCCATTCTGAGCCTTCTCCTCTCCAGGCTGAACAGTCCAAGCTCTCTCAGCCTTTCCTTATATGATTATCTTCGTTGTCCTTCAGTGGACTCTCTCATGTCTCTCCTGTACTCGGAAAGCAACACCCCACATGTGCCTTCTGTTGGCCCTTTCCTCCAGCCTGTAGATGTCCCTCCGGGTGGTAGCATGACCCTCTGGTATATCAGCCACTCCTCCCATGATGACAGCAGTCATCAGTTTAAATTTATGGGTATAATAGTATAATGTTGCACCTATTTTAACACGGCTAGCTTTTTATAAGTTAGTTTACACACAAGGAAATTTTATTGCTTTTTTATTTAATAATCAGTAACATAGCCAATATGCATAGCTTTAAGTATAATCTTTTGATATATAAGGACTGCAAAACACCTTTTTGCATCTTCAGAAGCCAAGTCTTTATGCAAAAAATGATGTATTGATTCTGTCTTGACCAAAGCCCTCCCTCTATCCAGTGTCTGTACTGCAAAGTATGCAGAGGAAGATTACTGACTCTATCTTTCATGCAATTAACAGGATCACTATCACCTTCCTTTGGGGGGGGGGGGCATATATGAGTCAGAAAGTGATGCATGTTTTGTTTACTATCTACAAATCCTATATTATTAATCTAAAAATAATGATTCATAGCAGAAGGTCAGTTAGAATGTAGATATGCAACAGATCATAGAAAACAGACTCTGCAAGCATTTTTTGCTAACAGGGAAGGATTAAATTCTGGTATCAAATTAGATCCCTCCTAATAGAAGTTAAGAAAAAAAAAATTTTTATAAGAACTGAAACATCCTTTTCATTTCATTTTTAATCCCTAATATATTTTCATGCGTTGCTGCAAGAAATCTCAAATTTTCCAACTTGTTTCCATGTGTTAACATTTATCAGAAATTTTCTAGAAAAGCTTAGAGAATTTAAAGGCAGCAAGTGTACTCAAAAATAAAAGCTCAAATCTCTCTCCATCCTCCATAGAGATTTAAGAAATTTCACAAGGCTCTTTAGAGTACAAGACTAGTATCACAATAGTTATGACTAAGCCAAGGAAAACAGATTTAAGTGAGGCTCACACCATCCTTGTGGGTAGAATTGAAATGGACACTGGGACTACCTATAACTCATTATCTGGGTCCGAGATGATTCTAGATGCTAATGAGGAACAAGGGACTCAAACAGAGTGAACATTTTTATGCACTAGGAGGAAAGCATTAGAAATAAAGTGTATGTGTTAGTGTCGTGGTTTAACCCAGCCAAAACCAGGACAGCTAGGAACCTATTGTCTCTCAGACATTCTATTTTATTAGTCTCCTATACTTGGTTTTCATTTATACCTATTCCTTTATATTCTGTAGTTAAGCTTGGGGTTTTTTTCCTAGACCCAAGCAGATAACATCTGTCGTTATCCTTTGTCTTTTTCCCAAATAAATAACTTGCTAAGTCAATGTTGCACCTCTTCATTTGGCTTTAATTATACCTTGAAAATGAAAGGAGAGGTGATGTGGGGGGATGGAAGAAAGGCGAGGGAAAAGCTTTGTATATTAACTACAATTAACTACAAAAATGGCAGTTTATTGACAGATGGACAAATGTAATTACAGGTCCCAAGGGCTGCAATTCAAATTAGATTTAACATTATAGGGAATGACAAGGAATTAGTCTTATCAGTGCACGTGCCTGTGCTGTGTTTGCTCTTACGTATGCCTCTTTTCAGCTGACTGGCTTTTAAAATGTATGAAGTTGCAAGAACATTTGCAGTATAGCTGGGTGACAGCAGCAAAAAAATTAATTTAAAAATAGGATATAAAGGAGCAAAATGAACTTGTATCTTGCACATGGAGAGATCCTTCCAGGAGCCCAGACAGAGACAAAAAGTCACCTGTGGGTGAAACAGGCAAAAGGTGTCCTTAGAGAGTACCCAGCACATTGTAAAAAGCTGGAACACACTGTCTTTGGCAGTACACTTTGGTGATTCCTGGAAGATAGGCACAAGCCTGAATATAACAGTTCAGTGATGAAACAGAAGGTAATACCTGGGGGCATGTGCAGGGGCGGAGACATTAGAGATATCCAGTTGTTCAGAAGGAAGGAAAAAAAAGGGGCACAGTGGGGAGAGGGCACTAAGCTCTTGAGCCTTGCTGATCAGCCTCGCTTGTTTCCTGGACTGTTGCTTCTTTGTGGGCTTAGGAATCACTTCAATTTTATAATTTTAAGTTGAGACCTTTAACAGTAACAGATTGGGTATGCAGGTGGGGAAAGGGAGGGGTGAAGTGAAAGAGGCCAGGCACATGGAATGCGTAGACAGCTGATGAAAGGCTTCACGTGGGTAGATGAAGTCATTAAAACACTGGGGACAGAGGAAGGAAAAATGGGTCAAGAGCAATGACCTGAGGTTTGGAACAAGTTGTACTGAAACTATGAGATGTAAATGTATCACATTAATGGACTGAGACATAAGTTCTATATAAAATAGTGTAAGTGCACATTAAATACCCTGCAATTACCATGCACATTGAGAAACTGCTAATCTGTTAAAATCAGAAAATGCCATTAAATAAACTAATTCAAAAGCTTTCTAAAAGGATTTCTAACATGTATACACACATCTATGCATCATCAAATCACTCCATGTAAACAGAATTCTGAAATTTCAGCCCAGCTGGTACCTTTATCTCTGAGCAGGGCTTTTTGTGGAGTTCGGGTGGGGGATTTTTTCGTGACATCTGTCACTGGTTTTACAATGTTTTTTAGAATGGACTAGTAACCGGAGGTACATTAATCTAGAATTCCCAGAGTAAGATATATAAGTGAACTATAATTGTAGAAAGTGTTGAGTGCTTACCTCTGAAATACAGCCCTGCTAAGGTTTATCAACCAAGGATCTGCGAAAGTTGTCTCATTTCTGAAACTCTTGTCAAAGGAGTTTCATCTCTTTCAAAGCAAGGTCTTGAGGAGGGTCTGTAAACAAGGGAAGAAGAACAGAGATCCAGGTATCAGTGTTTGTAAGACTGAGGGATTATTTTCTTGTCTACAAGGTGGCCATAAATGAATGGCAATCCACCAATAGCTGCATGCATTACTTCAACTGGTTTCCCCTGCCCTAAGCCATGGATTTCTCTTTGGTCCCTTAGGATCACTTGCTATTCCTTTCACACTTCATTTTACGTGATGTTGTCACAGAGGGACAAGTCCTAACCTTTAAACAGTTTCAATGCCTTTATCTGGTTATAGCATGAAATACTGAGAAAGAGACGACATTTGATGAAGAATTTTGACTTCAGAAGGCTTGTGAATACCTCATAGAGGTAGTTTATACAACTATACCTTACAACATTACAGGTGCTCTGTTGAATGTCCTGAGGATTTTGAAATGGCTGAAGTGAATTTAGATGTGAAAAAGCCTTAAACAGTAGACCTTAAAGCTTCTTTAGTCCAAATAGCACTTTGTCCTGTCCATACTCACTTGATATACATGAAGCAATGTTTTTCTAAAAGAATGCAGTCTGGGAGTCACATGTAATCTTTCCATATTGACGAAATCCCTCCACCTTACCAAATGTGACTTTTTTTTTCAAACCTTCCTCTCTTGCAAACCTCCTATATGTTGCTTTTTAAGGAAAAAACCTATCATTCAAAGCAAGCCACTTCACCATTGTTTTTTTCACCTCTGAAACATTTTTCCTTTTTAACAGAACATAGTGCTGCAGCTCACAGAAAACTAGTCAGGCCATTTCATCTGTCTGAAACACCTCTAACACCTTGCTGTGTGATGCATTTCTATTCCCATTAAATTTCCACTGAGTCAAGACTGTCATCTGTGCCATACAGGTGCAGAAGAAGCCTGGATACAGCTAATAGTCCCATCCTCAGTAAGACCCCAAGTAATTCTGTAGTTATCTTATCTTCTCCAGATTGGTTCTCCCTTGCTTTTTGGAGACTTCTGCATTAAAAACTCATTTATTCTAAACTTGGTACTATGTTATAATGTTTTGAAACAAATCTTATAGGAAAACCGCTAAGGCCTTTATAATGTAACCTGTACAGCTACACCGTCTCATGTTCATTTCTGTTACTTAAAGGTCCTACAAGACTGCATGACTGTATTGGGTTTGTGTGGCAAGGTTTTGGTAGTGGGGGGGCTAAAGGGGTGGCTTCTGTGAGAAGCTGCTAAAAGCTTCCCCTATATCTGACAGAGCCAATACCAGTCGGCTCCAAGATGGACCCACCACTGACCAAGGCTGAGCCCATCAGCAATGGTGGTAGTGCCTCTGGGAGAACAGATTTAAGACAGGGGAAAAGAGTTGCTGCGGCGCAAAAATGGCAGCTGGAGAGAGGAGTGAGAACATGTAAGAGCAACAACCCTGCAGACCCCAAGATCAGTGAAGAAGGAGGGGAGGAGATGCTCCAGGCGCCGGAGCAGAGATTCCCCTGCAGCCCGTGGGGAAGACCATGGTGAGGCAGGCTGTCCTCCTGCAGCCCAGGGAGGTCCACAGGGGAGCAGATATCCACCTGCAGCCCGGGGAGGACCCCACGCCAGAGCAGGGGGATGCCCGAAGGAGGCTGTGACCCCATGGGAAGCCCACGCTGGAGCAGGCTCCTGGCAGGACCTGTGGACCCATGGAGAGAGAAGCCCACGCTGGAGCAGGTTTTCTGGCAGGACTTGTGACCCCTGGGGGACACACGCTGGAGCAGTCTGCACCTGAAGGACTGCACACCATGGAAGGGCCCCACGCTGGAGCAGTTCGTGAAGAGTGTGAGGAGTCCTGCCCCTCAGGAGGAAAGAGCTGTAGAGACAACGTGTGATGAACTGACCCCAACCCCCATCTCCCATCCCCCTGCTCTGCTGGTGGGTACGAGGTAGAGAAAATCAGGAGTAAAGTTAAGCCTGGGAAGAAGGGAGGGGTGGGAGGAAGGTGTTTTAAGATTTGTTTTTATTTCTCATTACCCTACTCTGATTTGATTGGTAATAAGTTAAATTAATTTTCCCCAAGTCAAGCCTGTTTTGCCCATGAATGATCTCTCCCTGCCCTCATCTCGACCCACGAGCCTTTTGGTATATTTTCTCTCCCCTGTCCAGCTGTGGAGGGCAGTGATAGAGCAGCTTTGGTGGGCATGTGATGTCCAGCCAGTTAATGGTATGAAATCCCATATCAGCTCTGCAGAGTGGGAGTTTGGCACACTGAAGTGGAGCACTTGCCATTTGTATTGTTCTTGGGAACAAACCTACAAACATTTCCAGACAGTTTCTTTATTAATTTATGGTTTTAGCTCACTTTTCAACTCCTGTAACAAACTGTCCTGATGCAAACTGTATGACAGTATAGGTATAGGAATAAAAATGCATTCAAATATTGAAGATGATATATCCTTTTTTTTTTTTTTTAACTCCAAAGTAGATTACACATGACAGTATTTAGTGTGAAATATTGTACAGGTGGGAACCAAGACATCCATATGTAGACAGAAGCCTAGACGTTCGCTTAGAGTTAGCAACCATTCAGCACTGACTCAGACCAAGAGATTTCCTTGTTGTCTCCTTTTTGTTAGTTTGCTGTTGACTTCCATGAGAAGTGGAGCCAAAGCTGGGAGCAGTCTATTCCTTCTGATTTATGTAACACAGTGACTATTCTTTCAGCAAAGGAAGATTTGACAAAAAGAAGCACTAATTGAGAATTAAGTTTTGTGCCGTGGCTGAGCTTTGAACATGTTTATATAGCTGCCTGGAGCTGTGCTAGTTTAGGAATGGAGAATCACAGGTTGACACTCAAGTCTTGAATGAGTGAGGAAGGTTTCAGCAAGAGAAATTGTGCCAACACATTGTTTAAGATCTGTCCCTTCCTCAACGGGGACCTGACTCTCAGTCAGCTGAAATCAGTGAGGGGTACCCACGCTTTTATAATAAAAAAAGTGTTACAATTCCCCAGTGCTACAAAGGTGACATGGATGAGAGCTTTCCTGGTTCCTGAAATAAAATACAAGAACTTGCATAGACATATCCATAAGGGGAATGGGTAAGAGAAGAAAAATCCAGTCCTCCACAGGTAGCCCAGCCTGTGGGCTCTTTTATTGGTGGAAAGGACCTTCAGCTCTTCATCTCCTTGTGAAGGACAATGTTTTATTCTGTGAATGCTGCTAGAAGAAAAGGATCCTTGAGAAAGTAAAGCTTTTCCCCTTCATGGCAGTCCTTCACCGTGGGAAATTGAAAATGTGCAGTGAGAGCAGACAGAGGGGAACAAAATCTGCAAAAGAAGAAAGAGGCAAGCTGGAGTCAAGAACACAAAAATGAAGGCAGAAAGACACAATAAATATGGAAAGAAAAAAAGGCAATTAAATACAACATTAGAATGAAAGAACAAACCCTAGAACAAACTGAAAATTGTGGGCCAAATTTGTTTCAAGCAAACACGTTCAAACCAAGGGAGAGAGATACAGATGATGAAAAGAGAGAAAAATGGGGATAAAAAAAGTAAAAAACCTGAAAAGATCCGCTATAAATTGTGTAAAATTTGTTTGCAACATATTTGTGGTCATCACCTGTCCTGGTGTCTTCACATCAGGAGCATCCAGAGAGAAGGGACTGAGCCATTTGGCCCTCCCCTGTATCTGCCTGAAGGTTAGTGCTTTAGCTGTACTGGTGCAGGACTGAAAATGATGACTCTGTGCTGGGCCTCCCTTCAACAAAGAAAATGAATGCAAGTAAAAATCAGCAGCAGAAGCAGAAGATGGATTTTGATGTTTGACATCCTTTCCTGACCCCTCTATTGAATTAGCTTGCAGAATGAGCAGTGGGACCGGATCTCACCCACAGCTACTGCAACAACAACAGTTCATTTCAATAAATAAATCTCTGCTCCCCCTGCCCTGAAGTGCTGCTGTCTGACACAAAGGATTGTCAAACTTGGAATTTTCTTTAGAACAACTCCTTACAGCTAACAGGCTAATGCAATATTATTAAAGCTTTCAATTTTCAGCACTATTTCCCTAGTTTTTCTGTCTATTTAATTTAAAAAAGAAACATAAAATATGTTCAGCAGTGACTGTGGCAGCAGACCAAAGCAATTTGAAGTCTTATTACTAAAATGAATGATTGATTGGCCATTGGTAGGACCTCACTGACACTTTGATACTTGGGCTCCACATTATTTTACCAAAATCAATGCAACAGGCCACATAGGCAGAAAACTCATCCCTTTTCCTGCCTTGCAAAAGATCTTGCACACATTTACCCTAGAAGTGAGCAAGACAGTGCTCTGCAGAGGCCCTGGCGTGCTTTAGATAGGGCCATGCCTCCCGATGCCACCATGGTGTCCCTGCTTGCACTGGCCAGCCGTGACTGCCAGCTCCCCTGCACAGAGTGCATCCAAAGCACAATCCAGTTCTTTGCTCCAGACTGCATAAAAGCGCATTTCTTTTCTCCAGGGTGTTTTGTTCTAAGTAAACACTATCCCCAGAGTATTGTAACAACAACAACAAATCTCTGAGTGCTGAATTTTGTAAAGGGCATTTGCAGACGTGAGATTTAAGCACTCAAAGCAATTCAAATCCTGGCACATTTAGTTGGAGCACACAACAGCAAAGCAAGTTGCCAGTCCATTATTTTTGCAAAAACTTTGAAGACCCAAACAAGACCTCAGAGACCCAGAGGCAAAGAATTTCATTATGGAATGAGTAGAGATGCTTTCAAGATGCACTGAATACCATAAATACAGCAGGTAAATAAACTAGGCAATTTGCCTGTGGTTTAATGAAAACAGGCAGCCAGTTTTATTTATGAGTTCACTGGATGTGCTGATAAAATCTTGCCTGATATACCACTGAGCTATTAGAAAATGAACCAAAATACATCATCTAAATTAAATATTTTCCTTGTCTATGAAGAGAGGTTTTTCTAAGACGAACTATCGCAAGAAGAGCAATCCTATGCTGTGGGCTTTACAGTGATCAGTGAAGCAGTGTGGTAAAGTTTTTCACTCAACAACACTGACCCAGTCGATAAGAAAGCAAAAAAACAAGAGTGAATTCTCTTTTGGATTTGCAACAACAACATGCAACAGGAGAACATTTTGCTCTTCATTTAAGTGTCCACTTGTCTGCCTCCCAACATGCCCTGGTTCTCAGGCAGTGGCTTAATGCAATGCAGGTGGGATGGTTGAACCTGAAGAAGTTAATCAAGTTCTAGTGATTTATTTTTTGGTAAGTGGGTTTGCATGGCTCCTTAGACTGCACTTACCAAGTATTTTGGGTGAACTTAGATACACTCGGTCACTGAATTTGGGCTGAGATCTTTGGAACTCATTTAGTTTAGAAAAAATGATTGAATCACAAGAGTCAAAAATAATTCTTTGGAAAAGGGAAAAAGCACTATAAAGTTCTTACAGATGGAATGAAACTCAGAAGTTAGGTTCCTATTGCTAGGCAATCAGTTTGCAAGCCTGTAGTCATAAAGCCTTTGCCAACTTTAAACTTACTTGCAATCTCATTATTCAAGTTTCACAGCTGATCCTTTCTGCAGGTTTCAGAATCTGATTTCTGTAGTCACTTTTCAAACACAGGCTGTCCAATGCAAAGCATGCTAAAGGTATACAACAAACACTTATAAATATTTAGAATGTAATTAAACATTTCCTAAATGTAGCAACATTAATACATTTCTGGAAGACAAATAATTAAGAACAAAGAAATAAACTACAAAAAATGGAAAAAAAGGCTTCAATAATAGAGGCATCTTAATGTTTTTTCTACAGGTATGAAAAACTAAGTAAATTTCCTCATTTCAAATAACTCAAAGTATCTGGTTTGGGGGATAAAACTCAGAATGTGTAACAGGAAATAAGCTGCCACTAACACCCTGGAAAAGTTCGTATTACTTTGCTTAAAAAGAACCATTTTTGGGTAGGCTGTGCTGATTCTCGAAACACCACGCTATCAGCATCAGAAATAGAGGTAAATACTCCCACTGTGGGCACTTAGCAACAAAGAAAAGCTTACATCCCATTTTTTGGGGGGGTAGACACCAATAAACTGCATGAAAATAATCAGCTTCATAGTCTTAGGTTCTCCCTATTAATTCAAGTCATGGATTCACAACATGCTGATATGGAATGTGCTTAATCTGCATGAAGCAAGTTAACCTTACCATAAAGAGTCACCAGCTGCTGGCTGCTCTCAGTGGCACATTGTAGTACATAGCAAAGAGTCACGGAGCGAAGAGTTGACCATTACTATGAGGTATTATTTGGTTTATAAAGTCCATACAGCTGAAAACATACCTGGTTCCTGGCAGTACCATCTCCACCATAAAACATTTTAAAGATGATACTATAGTATTTTGTATTATAATAACCCTTCTTTTCTGGTGGTTTTCTGTGAAAAACACAGGTGATTGCATGCCTTCTGATACATATTCTGGAAGACTATGAAGCCATACAAATATACATAAATTGGAATTATATTTATAATGATTAGTTCAGACTCCTCTAAAACATTTATTTATAATAAACAGATTTCTGTAAATTATTAACCTGGAACACAGGTAACTACTAATAATATTAAAGGCTTATACTTGCCATGAAGTGTAACCTACCATTTGGTAGAAAATAATGGGCATTCAGAATGTCACCTAGAACTGGATTTTTCTGTTCTTGGATTACTAGCAATATCCTGAACTTTTTTCACATTAAAGATTGAAGCATAAATTGAAGTCTCAAAAAGTTATTACATATGAAGGTAAAATCTCTAGCATTAGCCTAAGTTTCAAAACAAATAGTCCTCTGAACAACAGCAAAAAAAATCAATTAAAAAATTAGAAGACCTGTTTACAATTTTTAAAACTTTTTAGTATTGATGATCCTGTAATCATTTTGATGAAATTTATGTCTGACAAACAATTCCAGTTTTATGAAACAGCACTTCCAACTAAAAAAATTAAAAATAAAAATTAAAAAAAAATTAAATCTTGATCAACTTTTGCACCAATCTTGACTCTTACACAGTTATATTTTATGAATCAGAGTCATCATCTCCTGGCCTTAATACTTTAGAGTTATCTTTTACTGTCTTTAAAACAGGTGTTTTTCCTATTTTATTTCCTTTCTATGAGCTTTTGCATGGTGTTCAGCATGTTACGTGTATGTTTATGCAATATTAACAGAAGCCTGTCGTTACTGATTTGTATAGCAAGTGATCTGGTTACTCATTTCACTGAACTAACTAAATCTTTCGTTTCTACACATCATGAGTTTGGGAAGATAGACTGTTCCTGTATATGAGAAACATTATTTTAGTCCTGAAAGGAGGTAACAAATTATTAGCTGATTACTTTAATGACCTATTACATGCTCAGAGGTTATTGTGTATGGTAATATTTTTCATAGTTCAAAGCCACTTCCATGAATACCATAGGGGAAACAGCTTTATTCAAATGAAGTTTGCAATGGGTCACTTCTCTTGAATTTGCTACAGTCACCGGTATAAGATACTGCTGGATTTTTTTCTACCTAACATTTTTTGAGTGACGTGGCATAGAGGAAACAACTCTGCCTATGGCTGACTTTTTCAGAGCGCTTCAAAAGACACAGTTAAAAAGATATACTATTTGTCCTACTACATCATTGTGGCTAAAATTTAATCCTGTGAATCATTTTTTCCAGTAATTGAGGCAAATTTAAATCTAATATTAGCTGGTGTAAGTCTGCCATCAGTAACTTACAATGGAGTTGTATCTGATTATGACCAGGGTGAATCTGACCTTTGATCTCATGGTTGGAAAATTATGTTTATTGTCATCTGATGTTGGTGAAAATGGTAGGTGCTTTAAGAATCCAGTATCTACACGAGGAAAGAGTATGTGCACAGTGATGTTGACCTAGGATATTCTCATTAAATTCCTGCTGGATGGTAGGAGATGTTCACTTGCTCCCTCACCTTCTCTTCTCTTCGAGTTTTATAGCTTGTTGCCTTTTCCAGCTTTTCTGGGAAAACCATATTCCCCTCACCTGCTTGTGCCAGAAGTTCACAAGATGAGCAAGTTGGGACATCGCATTCCCCTTTTGCTCAAACCTTTTCTGTGTTGGTGTGCAGTCCTTTACTGCTGGACTCAAGTGCTTCTTTTATGTCCTTTATTGTGCTCTACAACACAGATCAATATCAAGCTCAACAGCAGTAACTGCACAGTTAGCAAAATGGAGAAGATTTCCACTCCTCTTCACATCTTGAAGAAGCTTCCTAGATTCAGTTGTTTGAACCTTCTGTATTTTTCTGTACACTCTCCATTTCTTATGTATCTGGTTTGATCTGCCTGCTGTTCAGCTGAGATTTTGAACTCCTACTATACATTACACTACTGACAACAGTTCTCATATTTTTGACGGAACAGAAATAATGCATGAATGATAAACTGGAGTGAATGACCATGAACCTATTATTCTTCTATGCAGGTGTTCATGCTTCCTAAAATCTGATGGTGATCAAGAAACATTTGCATTGCTCAGCATAAAGGTAGTTTGCTAACCCATCCCTGCAAAGTCTTCTGTTTGTGTTTATCACAAAGCTTGGCTGGCCACATATCAGCAATTATTTCTGTTTTGTCTCACCCAACTCTATTAGCAATGACTAAGCAAAGTCTATCTCATTATGTAATTCTTTAATATAAATGTTAAATTGCTTAATACACAATGCATTTCATGTTATCTTATGGGATTCTGCTGGACCTGTTTACAAATCTTAAAAAAGTTTTTTAATTTCTTATCTTCAGAAGACTACATAATAGTTCAAATTAATCTTTCTAGAAGATAGATATTTAACCTGTATTTTCCTTTCCCTAATTTTATGATCTAGTTTCAAGTAGTAACTCCTTTAGGTCTTTAAATTCCAATCCATTGTATTTTTCGTATTGCTCAAATACATCGATACTGCAGTTACCAGCAATTAATGGTATTTCTTTGTCCAGGCTAGTTACCATCTACCCAAAGTAGGTTTTTTTATAATTTTCCAAAAAATCAATGCCTCCAACTCCTACCTCACTTGATTAGCTCTTTAATGAATAACCTTTACTGTGGGACTGTTGATGTGCCCAGAACTTGCAGAAATTTAGTACAGGCTTGCTGGAATCACAGCGAAAGGACTGTGATGCCACCTGTGTGAAGGACATATTTAGTTCTTGGATGTTGATTTCAATGAAAGGAGCATCCAAGTAAATGTTCTATACACTGTACAAATCAAATTGGGGTCATTTTATTTTTAGTAAGTTATATTTTAAGCTCTCCCTAGAGCAGCAAAAACTCAGAGCTGGACTTCATTACAAAATGATACAAGGCTATCTAAGGCAAAAGTATTGAATATGTGATCGGTCAGGCTGAACTGGCACCACTGCTCACAGCAGCTATAGCTGATTCCTGGTGATCATGTAAATAAATAGTAAGGTAAAGAAAGAAAAGCAATGCGGGCAGCACAAACTTTCCCCACTAAAATTTTCCAATGCGTACTCTAAGAAGGAAGCTGAGGGGCAGCACACACAGCCCAACTGTTTGTCAAGGCCATAACTGGGGATATTTGCGATGATCACAATCATTTTGCCAATTTCAGGTTTCTGTGGGGCTTTAGGCTTTCCTTGCCCCAAGCAGGCAGGCTATAAATTACTTGCCAGAAACTCCTGGTGTGTCCCAGCTGAAACAGTCACCCAGCTGACATTAGTGTGATGTTACCAGCACCAATATAAAGGCTGCATGACAAGACACCCTCATTGCAAACAGGACTCTCTGTGCCATCAGATAAAGCAATGTGTAGAGTCTGAAACTTGGACATAGCAGAAAACAAAAATTGCAACATCCTGATGCAGACTGAGCTTGGGTAGAATCACTCTTCTGTGTGGAAAGCCTGAAAAACACAGATGCCTGCAAGCCTTGAGAGCCTATCTTTAAGACTCAAAAAACCCCTCTCATCAACTTTCCCAGAGGGCTAAATCATTAATTAGGAATTGGTGATTTTTTGCTCACTGTGATCTTTTGCTCACTAGCTGTGGTGAAAAAATGTAGTTAAGATCATTTTAGAATTGAGATCATTGGAATTTGCTCACAACTTTGCAATGAATTCCTCATAGTTTGGGGTTTTTAAAATGTGAATGAACTAGATTCATAAAATATTGAAGGAAGAGTGGTACTGTTTCTACCCTCTTTCACTGAGGGATATAGTTGTTAGAGCACTCACCAAGAGCAGAAAGACCCTGGTCCCCAGGTGGCAGGAGCCTGAACCTGCATGTGCAGAAGGCAGCGTGGTATTTGGGGAAAGATTCCTGGCAGTTCCTCTTATTGAAGCTATTCCACTCTCTGAAAAATCCTCACATTTTCTTTGGAGAGGAGAGGAGGCAGGTGAACACCTTCCCCCAGAGTCACTCAGGGAGCTGCTCTGGTGTGTTCCCTCTGAAAGGGATGGATATGGATAGCCTGGGCAACAGTGCACGTCTGAGGAGAGGTGCAGTGGTCTATGAAGGCTGCCTGCATGACACGAGGACAGTGTAGTATTTCCCAGAAGAATCCACACTTGAGAAGGAGATTTGCAGGACAGATTTACCTTCTGAAAGTTTCACACCACTGCAGAGGTACAGACTTTTAGTCCAAAAGAGCCGATCAAGCCCAGGACAACATAAACGTTCCAAACTGCCTTTGACAGAGACGTGAAGAGCATCTGCAGCAACTGCTTCAATCTACTGATCCACTCCATTAACCACTAATGCAGACATAGCCATATGGATAGATATTATTTATGGTAGATCACCTTGAACAAAGAGGTTAAGTGCAAACTACACAGACTGTATTATGGTATGGTTGTCAGGGTGCTCTGGTGGGAGAAGCACGTTTGAGCAGTGAGTCTCACTTTCTTCCAGCAGCATTTAACGCAAGGCAGCTCCAGACCTAATTTTGTGTAACCAGTGCTGTAATCTGCCCTTTTGTCTCATTTCCTTTTTTCAGCCTGAGTTTTTTTTTTTCTTTCAGCAAGAAAAACCTTTAAGTGCTCCTATTTTTTTCAGGTTATGAGATCCGAAAGAGACTGTTTTGGTTGATTCGATGTGGCTGCTGGGTCAAACAAATACGTGATGACACTACCCTATTCTAAGGGTCATATCTTTTTCAGCTAGGACTTAATACCCTAAGTCACAAGCATTTTTAAGGCATCTAATCAGACAACTAAAAGCATCCTTGTAGCTAGTTAGTTTGCATAAACATTCAATGTTTGTGTAGCTTACAGCACTATTATCTGAATAAATTAATTTAAATTCTAGCCCATTACCACGGCAATGGAAGTGTTATGTTTGATTTTGGAAGGGCAAGGATTTCACTCAAGATACAGAGGTTTTTCAAATCTTTAAGGTATAATTGTCGTTCATAACAAGATCATTTGGATGCTTTTAAATACTTCTCTTGCTATTTCATTTTTAGTTTAATTAATGCAAACATTTGCATATGCCAGAACAGATTAGATGAAGATTTTCCAATTTTATAAATAATTGACTATTATTATTTAGATAAACTATGAATAAGAGGAGATGATGTGGTCAAAATAAAAATTAGTTGAAGTAATGTGTTACTGAACTGAAGTTATTGGCTTGATACACATTCCTTTCTGCAGAACTTCTAAGTGGAGTAAAACACTGACGAATTTTGTCAGGTATAAAATATGCATTTACCCTTTTCCGTCTTTTTTTAATTATCCACCAAAAGTATGTTTTATGCAGGTTTTGGTGCATTGGCTATGTACAACAAGCTCATGGTAAGTCACACTGTACAATAATCACTTGAAATTAGATTGAAATCTGAATAGATTAAAGGAAGTGTCGTGGTTTAACCCCAGCCAGCAACTAAGCACCACGCAGCCGCTCACTCACTCCCCCCCCATCCAGTGGGATGGGGGAGAAAATCAGGAAAAGAAGTAAAACTCGTGCGTTGAGATAAGAACAGTTTAATAGAACAGAAAAGAAGAAACTAATAATGATAATGATAACACTAATAAAATGCCAACAGTAGTAATAAAAGGACTGGAATGTACAAATGATGCGCAGGGCAATTGCTCACCACCCGCCGACTGACACCCAGCCAGTCCCCGAGCGGCGAATCCCTGTCCCCCCCCCCTTCCCAGTTCCTAAACTAGATGGGACGTCCCATGGTATGGAATACACTGTTGGCCAGTTTGGGTCAGGTGCCCTGGCTGGGCATGAGAAGCTGAAAAATCCTTGACTCTAGTCTAAACACTACTGAGCAACAACTGAAAACATCAGTGTGTTATCAACATTCTTCACATACTGAACTCAAAACATAGCACCGTACCAGCTACTGGGAAGACAGTTAACTCTATCCCAGCTGAAACCAGGACAGGAAGAAATTGAAAGAACAGATGATTGAAAAGAAAAAGGTAGTGATTGTGTGATAGAGTCTGAGCAAAACACATGAGGAAAAAGTGCCAGATGTTAAGAAGGCTATAGGCAGGGATGGAACTGCGTCAGAATAAGAAGAAAAGCCACTAATTTTCAGGACTGTGCCCTTGTGTCAGCAGGTCTTTTGGAGAAGTTGTGTCTGGCACTTTAAGAGAGCAAATAGAAATTGAATTCAAGGGGAAAATGTACTTCAGAAGAATTCCTACCCTTGAAAGACCTTACCTGGAGAAGCAGATCTGCATATGTACCAAAAGCAATATTAGGTGCTAAGTATATTTGGGTGACTGAACGCATTGGTCCAAACACCGACAGTTTGCTTACCCTACTATTTCATTTGTATGTTCTTTCTAGAGAAGCGTTACCCTCACATTTCTTTTTGTTCCTGGATTGCAGTGTGACTGGAGACACATCAATATAGAAGCAGTGACATGTCATGTCATGGGTGATACAAACTATGGTCTGTCCCCTATGTTGTGCAGTAGGTGCTTATGGTCTTGGAGATGCCTAGGGAATTCAGGAGGTGGTTCAACAGCTACTGAATGGGCCCGTAGACCTGTATCTTGCTCAATGAGAATGAAGCCATTTTATTAGCACTCCTTACTCTTCAAAAGTATGAAGCGTAGCACAAAACAATGGAAAACCTGGCCTGAAGTGTTTTCTCTAACATCCTTCATCCATCATTTAATTTGATTTTTGATTTCTCTTGTGTTCATTCAGCAGCTTTGCTAGTGCTTTGAATTTTGAAGCAGTTCTGCAGTCATTTTATCATTGTATTTATGGGAAGCAAAACTCCATTTTTTTATGGAAGTAGTTGTACAAGACCTCGTTGTATTTTTCGAAACAGCATTAGTCTTCTGCATGAGAGTAGCCCTTCATTCTAAATAAGTTTGAGCTGATCAGACCCCAGGCTTGTTTTGAATAGGCCCGCGAGAAGTATCTGTCACTCCTGCCACCTGATCACTTTAATAGGATTCTCAGTACTTGAGTCTGACCTCCAGACTAGTCCATTTGATTAAAGCTAATTAGCACTTGAACATTTTCTGTTTAAAATCCTAATCAGATGGGATATTTTGCACACTGGACACAACTGCAGCAGCCTGTGTGCTTCATTTTTTGGTTCACAGGTACACAGCACAGGAAGAAAGAGCTCAGCTTGTCTGAAGATTTCTGCCTGGAGAGTTTCTCTTGCAGGAAAATGATCTTTCTGTAAAGCAGCTAAAAGCTTTTTGCTGTTCTTGGTCAACAAAAATATTAAAGGAAGGAAATAAAATTGGTGCCAGTCAGCATGATCTTACAGAAAACAGGTTTTGTCAAACATGCTTGATTTAATTCCTTAAGGAGACTACAAGTTTGGTCAATAAATGTAACTGTGTAAATGTGATAGACATTGTAAGCTATTTGCCTTGGTGCCACATACATTCTGATAACATTGAATTAGAGTGGGGCCAGCAAAGTATATTTCACATATATTAAGAGCCACCTAATAGATGGGTCTCTTAAGTAGTCATCAATCATTTCATGGACTTTACTACAGCAGGGTTCTCCTAGGAGTGAGATTAATCCTGAGGCTACCCAAACTTATTTATTGTGATCTGGATAGAAGTACACTTATAATTTGCAAAATATAAGATTTTGGGGGACCTAAAAAGTCTCTGAATGAAGATTAGAAACCTGTACAGAGCAATCTAGATTCCCTTGTAAAATGAAGTCAGTTCAAAGTGTATTTTTGTACCATTTAAGGCAAAATGATGTCTAGAAGCAATGTATGAAGGGCAGTACTACAGAGTGGGAACTGTCTTTTGGAAACCAGGGACTTCAGGGTAATAGTGGATAAGCAATTTAATATAAGCTCCCTAAATGATGCTAAAAAGCCTACCAGTAACCCTGATATGACTTTAACACATCCCATATCTCCTCTTCACTTTCACCTATCTCAGTTTTCTATGAATTCTGACCTTTATACTTTGGTTGGATAAAGAAGTAACAACTAAAAAAAAAATCTTGGGGATGAGCAATCCTTTCACTTCTAGTGAACTGGTCATAATTTGGGGCTAAGCAGCTCTCCCACCCTAAACCATGTGGGACATGTGGTAGTTTACTTGAAACAGACCAGTGATTTATGACAGGTCCACATTACACTGAAATTACAGACAAAATGACTATAGGAATCCCTTTCGATAAATGCCCCAACAACCTTGAAATGAGCACTTAAACCCAATCTTTTTTAATTGCTCAAGCCAGAAGCCATAATCACATAATTCCTTCTGATTGCCAAAGCACACCAGACTGTTAAAATCTATGTATTGCAATCTGAATAGATTAGCCTTTAGGACATATTAGCATCAAATTTTACATAATATTAACTAATAAATTAGTCTAGCAAAAGAGTTCAAATTCTAATTACCAGATAGTCATTAGATATGTCCAGTTACTCATATCAGGCAGTGCTGGAGGGAGGGGGGTTGTGATTAACTTGTCAGGGAAATGCAGCTGTGAAAGCAACATTCTCTCACTATCTTACAGCATTTCAGCTTCCAGCTCACACTAAGATATCAAACACATCCACAAGCCAAAACCAAATGAAAGCCCCGTTGTATTAAGCAAACATATACAGATGGCAGGAGCAAATCATTACCCAGAGTTTCTGCAGTGTTAGTGTAAGAACCGTTTCATCCACTGTTTTAAATATCATAGCTTTAATGCATTTAATGGTCACAGCAAAGCAGATCAGAAGTAGTATGTCCCAAAAGTGGGCCTCTCCCTGTGGTAGGTAGTGTATGACTGTGTATGTATATATGTGCATATATGTATATATGTGTATATATATGTTTAATGTATGACTGTGACGATAATAAAAAATTACTTCATATAATTTGAAAAGGACCACTTCTGTGTAATGAATTTTACTGTAAATGAAAGAACACAAGAGCATGCCATACCATTACACCTGTCCCTCCAAACCCCCCAAAAATGTGTTACTGACATAACTGTTAGTATTAGCAAACTTACTTAGAAAATCACCCATTGGTGGAAAATCTTGCCTCACAGTGTACAGGAAGGGAAGATGACACTCAAATTGCTGCTTCTTTGCCTCACAGATTCAAAGTATGCCCGTAGGCAAGCCTGAGTCACTTCAAAGAGGTAGAACAAGTTCAAAATTATATTTTATCTTCATTCACCCTTCATCATTGATGCAAATAGGGTTTGCTGCTTCTGCAAACTAGACATAGACTAAGAGGTGGCAAGAGAAAAACAGGCACCTCTCACAATATATCCATATTAATTGATTTACAGTGCTGCAGAACCCTTGAGTGGAAATCTTTAAAATACCTTTCCTCCGATAGTCCTCTCAGGTCAAAAGAGTCTATTCTTCACTAGAAAAATCAACATACATTTTAAAAAAAAGGCTCCTGTTGGTACCCCTTGAATGCAAGGTTGCTTAGACACCAAGCAAAGAGGCAACTAAGCCATAAGAAAGTGCCCCTTTGTTATCCTCATACTGTTTAAATTTGTTCTTTTTGTCATCAGGACTGGGTTTGGGGTAATCTTTTTTAGATTAGCCTGTTCCTGTTGATCAGCTAATCAAAGTCCCTGAAAGTCCTCCCTCATTTCTTCTTGTCAAAGGAAACTAAGAAAATGCTGTCTAAGTCACTGCTGAGAATTTCATCAAAGATTCAGCTTTGCTCATCCTGATTATGAGCAATCAACATTTAACATTGATGACTGGTTGAAGTTCAACTTAAGCATTTCTGGGTTTTGCACATTGTATCATTTTAGGTTTCAAGACAGCAGCAGATCTAGTAGATTGCTCCTGCTCTTCATGCCTTCATAGGTTTTCCTCTATCTCAGAAAGAATAAGAGATAGACTGTCTGGTTGGTGTCAATATACTGAAAATATGAAATGGTGTGATTTGGTACTTTCTTCTTGCACCCAAAATAAGAAGTCAAAGATGATGCTTTTGTTGCAAAACATTTACATTTTCACTATTAACAGCTTTTCTTGAGCTCAGGATGTATAACATAATGCTCTTGCCTTGGTACCCCTCAGAAAAGACTTGATCCCATCCTGAAAATACATAAGTGTCACTGTACCTCATCTCGGTCTCTGCATTATTCTCACTTCTACAGTTAACTAAATATACTTGCTTGTTAATACATAATACTGAATCTAAGTTTCTGTACATAAGGAATGACAGTCCATGAGGCAGAAAGGAGAGTTAATCTGTGGATGTGTTATTTCTTTCCTTACAGTGCACTGCCAGAGCAATTGTTAACAAGTCCAGTTTATTGGATGAATAGGAGATGGCTCCAGTTATCAGTTCCAGCAGTCACTGATATTTCTAATGGAAACAGGCATGATGAAGGTACTATAGGCCTTAATTCTGCCTTCCTTATTAAATTACATATCGCAGCAGAAGCTTGGAAAAATTTGAAATCTGTACCAAGTCAAGTTATGAAGTTATCAATGATCCCAAATCAGGATTTTCTTTAGTAAAACCACCGTCCAAGATATGGGAGAGGCTTTGTTTTAAGGCTGGATTCCAATCACTGGGCTATGCAAGTATCCTCAGGGGTCACTAACTGGGCAAAACAGGGCTGGGGACTGCCAAATAGATAGCTATAAGGTATATATCCCTATATTCCTCTGTACTTCTTCCTAAATTTAATGTTGTACTGTTAGCATGTAGACAACAGCAAGTAAATTCTTCCTTCGTTTTTAATTTCTGTCTGTCTGGAATTAAAGGTTACTTCACTGGGACTGGCAAAACATCAAAATATTCCACTTTTATGGGCATAATTCTCCATAAAACAGAGCAAAAATAGCAATGGCCAACATTGAACAAGAATACTCAAGATTATCTAAAACATAGACAATGTTCAGCTACTGAGCTAGAGAATGGAAATAAGGTGTCAGTGTGGTAGAAGTGTATTTCAGCAACTGGTTTTAGTCAGAAAATCCTTGAAATCTTGTCAGGCAGGAAAAATACTCTGCAATCTTTGCTAATAAAGGCCTTATGTGTATAAGCAGCAGGGCAGAAAGTGCTTATATTCAATGTCTCTGAAAAAAATGTGAAAAATACAACATAAAGCATTAAAAAGGCAGACAGTAAAGGTTAGAGTATTCTAATCCTTTGTCTTAATTCCTTCAATTTGAAAAGAGCTTTTTATTATTTGATGTAATCCTCTGACTAACAATAAACCTTCTAGGTGCTCTTTCTGACAAATCAATAGAGACATCATGTTTGAGTAAAATATAAAAGAATTTTCTCACCATTCTAATGTCTTTTTTTTCAGTCAGTCTGAAAGCTCTTTAATATTCAGTGCAGAAGACAGCTACCAGAAAACAGACAGTAATGATGATGATTTTATTGATTTTGACTTGCAAAGAAATCTCAAATGGGACTAACAAATAATTTCTTCTTCTTCAGCAAAATCTTTGTACCAAATCAGCTGTCCAAAAAAAAAAAAAAAAGCATCTGTGGTGTCACATGTCATACATTTTATATTAATTATGTTGTTATGAACTTTAGGACCACATACATGTCTTCTTTACTTGTTGATTTATGCATAGGTGGACCTTCTAACTAATTCAAATAAATTCAGTTTCTACATTTGTCACCAGAATAGAAAAATATATGGATTTTGTTTTTCTCTAAATTAAACTTCTAATCTAAGACTTAAAATTTATTCTGCACTTTTTCATATAGCTAAGTCTCCCCATACAGAAATCTTGTTCATAGTGCTGCAAAGATGAGAATGATTTGTATTGGACTAGTTTTATTGCTCATAGACAAATGTGCATGCAGAGAAGACAATTTTTTAATGCAAAATACTGCACAACATAAATATGTCTTTTATATATTCACAGGAGATATTCTCCAGTAGGACTTACAGTAACATTAGTATTTCATCAGGCTTCTTCCAGACTGGCATGCTGTATTACTCATTCATTGGAACAACACTAAACTGAACACTCACCACCAGAATAAAGGTTACGTGGTGTGAGGTGATCCCAGTGGATGGACCATTGTTATTTTCACAGTACTTAAAGAAAAAGTAGAGTGTCTTTCTAAAACTTCCCAAACCCAAACTCCAACAGCCTGGCAAATTATATTTTCTAGGTATTTCTCCCACTTCTTATCTTCACTCCAGTGACAATTCTGAATAGAAGACCTAAAATATACAGGACTTTTTAAAGTACTCTCCTTTTTCTGAAGGTGCTCTCTCAAACTTCATGTAATACATATTCATAATGCTTCCATCATAATCTAAATCAAATGCCACTGAAAGTGACTTTTTAAAAATTTCTATTTCAATACAGATAATGGTAAGCAACTCCATTCCCTTTAATTTAGCAGCCCACAAAACTGTTAAAAGAATGAAGACAGATGAAAGAATTCCCAGAAAAGCTATAGAGGGGGAAAAAAAAAAAAAAGAAGGAAAACATAGAACTAGCAATAGATGTGTTTGAACTGAAGTCTTAGAATATCTGGAAAAGCTCAGCCTACCTATACTATCAATGGTCTCAACTGAGCAGGAACATTGGCTCCTATATTAACCCTCAGAGGCCTCCTTAAAAAGTGAAATAAAGCTTGCATTAATTTTAAGGATTCTACAGACTTTTGCACTTGCCCATAGGGATAAAATTAACTAAAATGTTAAGCTTACCTTGAAGAGGTACTGGGAATTTTTTTTAATTCTTTCTCAAGAAATGTGTATTGTATATGAACAAATTTCTGTGCTTATTTGGGTGATAAAAATACATTTCTACTTCCTGCTATTTCTATAAATACACTCAGCCAACACACTTAAAGGATTTTTCCTTATCAATAAACCACAAACATAAGTTATACAACAGTCTCCAAATTAATTTTGTAACACAAGACTGATAGCAGTGATTACAGCTACACCTTGATGTGCAAATGCATAGTCTGTAATAGTTTATTTCTGAGTATGAACAATGCATTTTACTTGATGCATTTTTAAATATATCTGCTTTAGAAATTTTTTTTTTTGCTTATGCAATGAATTAATTCTTCCTTATGAGCAATAATATCAGTAGTTTCTATTACAGGATTACGAAAGAACAGTAACTAAAAGATAATACACTTTTCTGTTATTTGGAGGGTGAAAAAAATTATGTATACATGTACATAATGCTCATTCAGAGCCTTTATTCATTTAAGGCTTCCTGGAACATTTAATGGAGCATTTAGATATTTTCCTTCACTCTCACTTCTGCTTCTCAGGAGCCATTTGTAGCCCAGCAGCCAGACAGCCATTTTTTCTTTCAGGGTGATGTGGATGAAAACATTACAGCTTCTCTCTTCTGCAGGCAAGGCAGCCTCTAAAACAGCAAACAGGTATTTGAGGTCAAGAAAGGTTCCATATTGTAACTTTTTCCTTCCAATCTTTCCTTCCAAAGCTACACACTCTCCTATTCTACTCCTGTTTCCTAACAATTCTCCCATTCATTTACTCTGTTTCTTTAAAAATTGAGTTTTCTAAGGAGTTATCACACCACAGTTTACTGTCCTAAAAGACCAGGCTGCCAATCAAATGAATGTTTGCCCAGCGACTCTTCCCCAGACAGGTTTGAATCCTTACATAAAGCCCTAACAGAAAAATAACTGAAGCAAATTCAGTGTGGAAGTTACTGGAAAAACACTTCATAAGACACAGACAACACCATGCTTACTGTCAGTTCTCTGAGTAAAACTGCACTTGTAAGTAAAAGCTTTGCCTTCCTCAGGAGCGACTGAAGAACATCTCTGTTCACAGATCTTTCTTATCTTCAGATGAACCTGTGTGGTGCCACCTTGCTGCACTCCTCTCCTTTATGCTGAATGGCAAAGCCCTGGGGGCAGTTACATCTGCCTCATGTCTCTGAGGACAAGACAATTAATCTCATTTATATGACCTGAGGATTGACTTTTCTGCCAAAATGACTCCAGATTAACAGTAGCCCCTAAAATACTTACATTTGGAAAAGAAAGTGTTAATAGCTCTAATCAGCAGGTATTATTATTCAAGAAAAGGACATTTTTTTAAAAAAATCCTTCTGATTCTACAACCTACAGAGATGAAAAAAAATGTTTCTCTTATTTTCCTCTCTAAAACAATATAGACAATAAATTTCACATGGCTAGGTACTTAACTAGTGGAGAATATTTTTTTTTTCCCATGGAATCTATGCACTAGGTTAATAGACATCACGACTTATCAGAAATGAAGAGTGGGAAATAAAAAAAAAAGATTTAAGAAGGTAAATCATTTTTCACATACATATCTTGAATGGCAAAATCGTATTTCTATGTATTATTGTACTTCATTGCAAAATTAAATATTGTCTTTATTAGTTCAAGGATTATTTCAGCAAATGAGTTAATTATATTGATACCTAAATACAGTAACTTAGGGATCCCATGTGCCTGTATGGAGAATTGTAATCATGCAGACACCCTCACTCATGTTTTCTGTGTCATCTGCTGATGACATGAGTTCAAAACCACTAGGTATTTTTAACTAGTTTTCATCTCATCAGACTGACAGTCTGAAATAGAATTGTGTTTTCCATTTGGTTTCTCAATCTCTGTACAATTATATGCCTTCAGCAACACTAACCTTTAAATTGCATCTTTTCTAAAGAATATCCAACAATAAGGAAAAGGTTGAAAATCCTAATAAATCATATTTCACAACAGCTACAAGTGCATATGGTGTTAGAAGGTAAATCATCAATAATAAAGGATTTTTTTAACTACCAGTTTTCTATTTTTTATTTATTTCGTTCTTTCAGTAATGAAGGATTGTAAATCATTAATCCTGTCTCAGTCTGTCTAAGATACTCTGGAAATGAAATGAAATCCAGTGCAACAGCTGAATCTGTAGGGCTGCCTTTTTCTTTGAAGGGACTGATGCTAAGGCAAGGTCCACCTGGGCGTAATAAACCTTTCCTGTTAGAAGCTGAAAGAACAATTTGGGAGGATCTTGGAGGGATTTGTCCTTTCTTTTGAAGGATTTCATTGGCTCTTCTCTCTCTCTTCAGGGAACCCGTCCCTCCAATACGTTTCTCCACATTTTCCTTTACATCTCCTCACTAGCAGGCATCACAGGGGGAGGACTTCACAGATGGCTCTCCCCTTCCAGGGAAAAAACCTCCAAGCTCACTCCTTGAAGGAAGAGAGAGACACCCTAAAACTCATGCTGGCAAAACCCAGGTTAAGCTGTGTTTGGGGTCCATTCCCATGATTTTGATGTCTTCTGCTTTTTAAATTCTAGGGTGCTTTCTGAACGGATGCTCACTGCAAGGGCACCAGGCAAGGTGTGCTCTTTACAAAATACGTCTTAATGGAGCTGCAGTTCTGAGTAATTAACTTTCCTTCCCCGGCTCCTCATTTCTCTGAGACATTGTACCAACAAACAATACACATGTTCCCACCAGCCTGCAGCTGGAAGGGTTCTCAGTCTAGTTCATCATTCAGTCTGGCATGAATTTTCTTGAAGACTAACCACTGGCAGTGCAGGGGCTTTCCCAGCTGTGCTTGCCTGGTACAGGCTCTCCTTAAACTTCAACTACCATTGCTGCTTTTCCCTTCAGCTCATGAAAGCTAAATTCATCCACTTAAAATGGAACAAATGATGAAATTAGCTTTGTCTTTAAAAAATTCTCATTGGGACCAGTATCAGCTTAAGTCAAGTGTAGCAGAATGGAAATTAAGTGCATTTACTTAAACCTTATTGTTACATGTGCTTGAATAAATATTGCAAATGTGACACTTTCTTGGGATCACCATTTTTATAGACATCAAAGAGCTAAAAGAACTGTAAATGCAATTCTTGATGTTGCATGTCATTTCACAGGAGTCATTCTAGGTAGGAAAGACTCAGCTTAGCTAAGGAAAATTAGATTCCCCAGTGTTTAATGGGATGAGAATTGCTGTTGAATGAAGAAAGACATTAATTGTTTTATCAGTAAGTTCAGAAAAACTGTTATTAGCTCTATAAGACTGCTTTTGCATTTCATAGGGTGCCTTAGGATACTTTTAGACAGTTCATCTTCAGAACTGCCCTTCCATGAAGGACAATTTTTTTATGAGAGACTGATATATTAGACTTGCACTTTCTCGCACTATGTGGGAGGTAGATGATCCCTAAGTAGCACAGAATAACTGCTGGCTAAAAGATAAATTTGAGGACCTGGTAAATTAGAGGGGAATTATTCTATACCCTTTATAATATGGTCATCAGTGCTTTCTAGCTGTACGTCACAGTTCATAACATTGTCTTGCAGAAGACTAACAATTGAGTTTCACAGATGCATGGCAGTAGTTATTAATTTCCTGGCAACCTTACTTACACATTTTTTAAAGTTGATTATCTCACTGTGTGTTTTCCATGACTGTAAAACCCTTGTTTACTTGGAATTACTTAGTTTTGAAATTGTTCTCACCAAAAAATTGTCAAGTGCTCTAAACCTCTGTGTTTGCAGTAGTTGTATTATAATGTGTCAGAGCTCAGCCCGTAGAGTGGCTACCAGCTGTACTGAGCCGGTCATCCCTTGAGTTAATCCTGCTTGTATGACCCAGCAAGGGTCTGCTTAAACCTCCTTTGTGCCCTTAAACCTTTACTTCAAACAGGATATGAAATTTTGGCTCAATTTTGCAGTCCAGCAGTGCTTGCAATGCAGGGTTTGTGGAAAGGCCAGAAAGTGCATTTCTACTACCTGCCTCGCTCTCCAGATCACTTAGCCAAGCTATGGCATTTCACTAGGTCTCTCAGAGGCCATTTTTTTCCCCAGAGTGTCTAGTGAAGATGGAAAATATCAGAGCAGTGTATTACTTGAGTAGACCACTGCACTTCGTGCTTCTCTCTCCAGAAAGCCGGGCAGGGGCAGGTGGTGAGGGGTGTCTGTTGCTTGCCATTTTGCTCACAGATTACATGGTCTAGCTTGGAGGTTTGCTTAGTTGCTAGCTCTTTCAAAAGAAATGCTCTCCAAGTCATAACTCAGCCAGTATGACTTTTATTTGCAGGCAGACTGCCTCCAGGTTTCATCTTTGCTGTTTGCTGAGCAAAGTAAGGGACAGAATGATGAAAGAGGTGACCAGAGGAGGCAAAGATACTGAGCCTGTCACTTTAGGGCAGAAGTTCAAACTCCTCATGCAAAGCTGGGATTGACACAGGAACCAATCTATTTTAGACACCCAGTTGTAGTCATTGGCCCAGCAGTACAATAGGGTGGGAGACGAGTTTTCCTGGGTGCCAAATATCTTCATGTGATTTGAGTTGTCACAATTCTCCCTATTAATTCTCCTGATCAGTCTCAGTGTCTCAGTTTTAGGCTG
Organism: Haliaeetus albicilla; assembly: GCF_947461875.1. Taxonomy (NCBI): domain Eukaryota; kingdom Metazoa; phylum Chordata; class Aves; order Accipitriformes; family Accipitridae; genus Haliaeetus; species Haliaeetus albicilla. The sequence continues at coordinate 35,436,734 of NC_091485.1, read as the reverse complement.
TCACTGATTGTCCCTGCCCTCTGTCCCAGTTCCCTGTTTCTTATTTTACCTTTTCAGACAGTGACTGCAATATATAGTGTATTACCTGGTGTCACAAAACAGGCTTTTTTTTTTTTTCTTCCTTTGTAAAAATTCAAGTGCAGCATCAGCAAACTGCTATTGTGTTGGGTTTTTTACTCGGCCATTCCGGTAACTAGTTCCACCTATTCAGTCAGAGTATTTGGACACGTAGAGAAGAACGCTTTACTGTTTGGTGCTTATAGCAACTTATAGCAACCTGTTTTGGGTAGGCTAGGGAAATTTGATGATTGATGATTGACAGAAACAAAGGACTCTGTAAAGAAAGCCCAAACGTCTGGTAGAATCAAGCAAAACCACTTTTAGCTCTTCCTTAGTCTTTTGCCTCTTTCATTTCTCTTCTACTCTGTTCCAAATAAGGCAGAACTCCCAGTGGCTTTTTTGTTTTAAGATACTATTTGCCTTAGACCCAGCAAAGTGCAAAAGCTCTGCTCCTCTTTCCTGCTCTGTGGCCCCAAGACAAATGCAATGCATTTCAGAAAAAAAAGCATTGATCTGTAAGACATAACTGCAACTGATTTTAAATGCATCATTTTGTTTTATCTTGCTTGCCATATTGAAGACCTGCCTGCCCCCGATTTCTGAACTTCAGCTTCGAAAAACAAATTAATATCTTTGCTTCTTCGGCTCCTGAATGTGGTCCTTTAATATCCAAGCCGCAGAATAACACTCAGCCAAAGAGCTCAGAAAGGCTCAAAATGAATGAAATTTGTAATAAAGTCAGCCACAGAGATAGGCTGCAAGCTTGTAAAGTATATAAAGTTTTGTGGGTTTAGATAAAAGACAGTTCCCAAATACCAGGAGCTGAAGAGAAACTTCCCTCATAACACATTGGCAAGAGCCAGCCAGAGCACAGCAATTCTGCTTCACGACAACATGGGAGATTTTGGAATTCATTTTCATCCTTCACTGGAAGGAAAATGAAACCTCTCCTATATTTTCACAAAGAAGAGTTGTGCTAATCCCCAAAGCTCTTTTTTTAATTTAAATTCTTCCCTGTCTCTTGTCTTCTCTCCAGAAATGACCAGAAAGGCTGCCCTGAACCTTAGAAACCAGAAAACATTGCCCAAGTCTTTAAGCCCATCAGCCACACAGTGCGTTCACAGACGTATACACAAAGGCACGTGCCAAACAGCAAAAGGAAGCAGCAGGAGCCGTCCCCAGCCAGGGTAACGCTATCCGGTTGCTGTAAAGCACCTTGCTCCTTGCAGCGAGGCAGCAGACACTGGCCGCTTTCTGGAAATGGGTGCGGGACTGCACCCAGTGGGACACAATTCTTGGTCTCTGAACACGAGAACAGCTAAAGACCCGTAAGAAAATTCCTAGTACTGGCGCGTTTCGTTTCTCTCGTATGCTCCACCTGCCCACAGATGGATGCAGCACCACAGGAACGTGCAGGGGACAGGGAAGCGGCACCGAGCAGCTGCGCTCGCTCCTCCAGGTGACACGGAGCGCTTGGACCCAGGGCAATAAGCACCTCGGTGCGTTCCTTTGCTTCAGCCAAACGCCCGGTGCTGAGCAACGGTACTGGCTTCAGGACATCCAGAGCTCAGATAGGCCCTGTCACATCAAACCGGGCAACTGCTTCATGAGCAATTCAAAAAGAGTATATCTCACTTGTTTTCTTTCTTTTGGGCTTTGTTTCCTCATTTATGTTTGCCTTTGTCTCCGCTAGGATTTTTTTTTTTTTTTTCTCCTGATTTTTAACATGACCACTCGTTTGGCTCCATGACTGACAGCAGCAGCATTAAGAAGGAGACAAGACACCAGCCCTGGAAAGGATTAAACAGCATGAAGCCCACAGCAGCTGCTTTTCCATGAGGTCTTCTCTGCCCAAGCGGTCCCCACTGCTGCTGCCACCAGTGGCAAGGAACAAACGGGTCTGACAATGGGGAGAAAATTTAGGGACGGGGGAGTGAGGAGAGGGGACATTTGTGCAGCCACAGCCTTTGTGAAAGCAGAGAGAGCACATACGCAGCACAGATCCGGAGGGGCAGGGGAGCCGGCAAAGTCATGTGGAGACCTGCTTTAGATTGCCCTGGTCTGCAACTGTTTGAGTCACAAAACTGGCCCGCAGAGCCTCAGCACAGAACACCTTTCTACTCCCACCCCCACCAGACTCCAGAAATAAAAACTATTTCAAAAAGTTCAACACCTACTCCTTTAAAAACCAGATTTCTGTTTTGGGTGAGCAATATTCGGCCTCTGAAAATCAGGACTACGGGCTCTTCCTCCTTGTTGTGTAATGGCTTCATTGTGCATATTTTTGTGTTGCTATTTTGAGGTAGCTTTAAAAAGCAGTATTTCATACAAAATGGTGGAGACCACAGTGCTAAATTCAGGGAACAGCTGGATTTTGTTAAATTGGCTTTTATACAGCCATTGTTGTGCCATTTTTCCACCCAGCTCTTCTCAGAAACGCTGAATGAAATTGTATGAGGAACTCAATGTAACGGTCAGTCTAATTCGGAATAACTCAGGAGATAAAATAGAAATCATTACATTGTTTGCTTGGGACAGACTGTATGTTCAGGGAGAGAGAGAACAGATTAGAACAATAATATGATTAAGAAGATGTAACTTTGCAAGCAGTAAAGTTTTACTTCATTGTCTTACATTATGCTGCAAATCAGGGAAAGAGTGGGTAGGAGATAGAGATCTCTGACAACTCTGTGCTTCTGCAGACCCTGGAGGAGCAGGATTCCTCAGCCAGACAGTCCTAGAAACATGCAGAAATAAGGTGACATCTCCGTCAGTGTTTCTGAAATGACGTGAGAAGTTGTCCTTATAAAAGAAGACCTGCAACTAGAAGAGGTCCTAGAAGATCCCAGTCCGGATATGGTCCAAAACCAGGCCAGTCAGCAGGGAGAGGAAAGGATTGCAGCCTCCCAGGAGGTGGGGGCAGCTCTGCAAACGTGGTGGACAGCCCAAGTCAAGCCTGGGTGCGTCTCTGGTGGGAGACAGGGACTGCATAGTCTTTGGAGTTTTGCATTTAGCTGGTAGCAACCTTCTTCAAACAGAGGTTTTCTTGCCGAGATGGAACAAGTTGGCAGCTGAATGCAATGAACATTTCTTAAAGAAAATGTAGTCATTAGGAACAACTAACAGTTGTTCTGTATGTGATAAATATGATAGCACACGCAGTCTAGAGCTTGGCGCATTTTAGGGGATGAATGCTAAATTCACTGAAAAATCAATGTTTCAGGGAGAACAAAAGCATTTCTAAAAATTGAGTCAAATTTCATTAAAACTTACAGCCAATGAAATGAAGTCATAGCATTTTGCTTCGAGCTGTTTTGAGCATTTCATGTAAAAGAGTCTGAGTATTTAATATCTATTTTATCTATTTTATCTTTTCATTTTGAGCAGTTCTTTTCATTTAAAACTTTCTAAGGCTTTAAAATAAAAAACCTTTCTATGTTTTGATTTTGATGATTTATTCAACGTGTATACAGGGATCTCTCCAGTGGACTGATGAAATCCTGGAATGAATTTTACTTTACTTGTTATTAAAATTCAAGGATCAAGCACAGTCTTAATCCTTGCAGTACATCAGTACATAGCTTCTAGAAGATATCTGGATGCTTTCATGAAAATATAACCTTCAATACCAAAGCTGGCAATACTTTAAGCACATGCAATAATTAAGACTAGGTATACAACAGCTAAAAAGATGTAGACGGGAATGTTAAGTTATGTGATAAAAGCTCCTCTGTATGCCCACAAAGAAGCAGAGAGACACATGTCAGGGGGAGCCCAAATCATACCCTGCCAGGCTTCTCCCATGCCCATCACAGGAGCCAGCAACCCATCAAAGGCCCATCTCCACAAGCAGAGAGGAGCACAAGGGCAAGTGAAAAGCCAAATTAAAGACCCAAAGGAAGGGACACCCTGTCCAGACCTGTCCCAGGGCTGTCCCAGGAGACCCTCAGCCCCAGCATCCAGTCATGAAACCCATCACAATGAGTTCAATTCTGGAATATCTTTCAGACTGCTGGGGTTTGCTGCCTAGGAGTGTCAGGCACAATATGGGACACAGAGGAAGACCATTTCAGGATTGCACAGGACTTACTATGGGATGTTTAGGGGAAGAACAAAAGGTGAGGGAAGGGCTAGATCTAGGTGATTTGGGGAGGAGGAAGTGTGGGAAAACAGAGGGATCAGTGGATCAAAAGGTCCAGTTGCTCACCAGAGCGAGCAAAATCAAGTGCCAGCTTCTGGGGTGGAACCAGAGCTCAGAGGCCTGTGCATCCATGGCGCCACCAAGCTGGAGAGACTGGGATCCAGGGACAGCTGCTGGGCAGACCTGAGCATCTGAGCCCAGCTTCTGGAGGCATCCTCATTGCACATATTTATATATGCATATATTTCCACTAGCAGTGCTCCATCCTACTTACCCAGAGAGGGGTTCAGGATGAGGCCCCTGGTGCTGTCTGTATTCATGTGAATCCTCTGTGTGTCTATCAGTGTTGATCTGCATGGCTGGCCATGTACATACGCATTTATGTGCTGTGTATGTGTGCATATGCCTACTGGGAACACGTGCTCAGCCCTGCTGCTGGTTGGACCTGGGGGCATGGAGCTGTGGGAGCCTAATCTCAGTCAGGATGTCAGATCTGTCCCGGTTCCCCTAAACAGGTATGATTTGGCAAAAAGTTGCAATAACAGAATATTACAAAACCTGAAATCTGTGCTGATAGTTTTCCTGTATTTTCAAATTCATATTAAATAAATTGTTTATATTTGGCAACCATAGGTGTTCCATCCCAAAGAGACAAATTCCAGATTCTTGGAAATAATAGTCATCAAACATTATCTAGCATTACAAGGCTATTCCCCAAATTATTGTTTTTCTGTGGTATGTCCAGAAATAGACAGTGAAAAACTTCAGAAAACTGATCAGTCTGAAAGTAATTTAATTTTATTTTGCCTCCTCCCCTTAGATTTAATTTCACCCTGCATTTAAATATTTTCTCTCCAAATAGGACCAATTACCAAACCAGTTTTGTAAAGGTGAAGTAGCATTTGGCACTACTGCAAAGGTCTATGTTCTAGCCACACATGCATTAGAAGAACTGGAAGCATCCAGCCCTCTAGCTTTATAACATGACTTTTCCCCCCAGGAAAGCCAATTGCTCTGTTATGTGTTCAGAAATAGGAATTGAGTTCACCTTGTCTTTGTGAAATGTGCTTGGTACTTTATCAGTTTAAACCCCACTGGGCTATACCCTATAAGCAATAGAGCTATGTGATTGCTGGGGAAAAAAACAGGGCTTCAGGTAATGGGAAATGAAATGTTTCCTTTCTCACCTGCTCCAGGAATGTTTAGAGTAAGCATGAACCTGTGAAGTGCTTGAGCTTGCTCGGGTGACTGATAAACAGGAGGTTTCTGAGCGCTGTGTCGATGTTCGCTGAGCTTTCATCAGCACAGCTTAAAAAGAAAAGGGAAGGCAAAAGAGATTTTCATCCCCTGCTAGTGAAGTTGCCTGGTTTGCACCTGCAGCTCTGTTTTCAAATGCTTAGGACAGAAGCAAAACAACACTTCTTTACTGGAGAACAGTCAGTTCCTGAATTTGTGTGACAGTCTTTTGTTCGTAATTGGGTCTTTCCCATATTCTATCAGATTCATCCATTTTCCTAAGGGAGATATCCACAGACTTTCCCTCCCTTCCATCCAGCGTTCCAGAAAGGGAGATTAAGAGTGAATGATTAGCCACAGCATAAGGACCTGCAATTCATCTGTTCTGAAGAAAAAAGAAATACTTTTCAACTATCTGCATATTTTCATTCTGATTTTTAATCCATCGGGTTGATGGGCTTACCTAGACTTTCATTTTTCAGATACAAACACCCCTCCCAAGTATGATTTTAACATTTATTCAGAAATCAAAATAAAATGTGAGTACAGTAAACCAAAGTTACTGATGTGGACTGGTGTAACTGAAACCTGTGCATAATTGTTACATCCATGGTAAAGAAGAGCATGACTAGGAAGACTATATTTTGCTCACAACATGAAAAGGGAAAGTGCTGATGTGAGAAATGAGGGTCTCCTCATGGTTTCCCGAGGCCCAAACCTCTCAGGCATGATTTGTGCTAATGATGATACAGGTCAGGAGCAGAGCTTCAAGGTCAGAGCCTGCAGCCCACCTCCACAATGGTGTATCCCAAAAGCCAGCTGTAAGGCTACAAATTTTTCCATTAAAAGGTCAGCATTATCCATTATTATACAGTGTGGCGGTGTCTGAGACTTTGTGTACATCGTTGGTGCTGTGCTTACAGAGTTACAATATGTAATGGGTAAATAGGTTTGGACAGATCACGGCTTCATTGTCCCATGGGACTTTTTGAGGTTTTGATGTTTTCTCTCAGCCCGTTTCAGAAGGAAAAACAATTTCAAAGATTTTCATCCACAGTCAGGAAAAGAAAAAAAATTTGTCTCAGCTCACTAAAAATTTTGTTTGTTTTACCTTTTTACTACTTTTACCTTCCCAGAGGTAAACCATAACTAACATTTTGAAATACAGATGTCTTTAAAAAAAAAAAACAAAAACAGCCTCCTGGCTCTAAGACATTGAAATGGCTATTTTAGCAACTACCGTTTTTAGTTTTTATTCTTTAAATAGGAGATTAATTAATAGCAACTTTTAAAAAAGAACAGCTTACTTGTATTAATGCATATCTATTGCATATGCAGCAGTATATGCAACCAAGTGGCCAAAGAGGCACTTGAATTGGATGTTTCATAAAAGAGAACTGGTTTTTAATATTGATAACAGATTTTCATGTGACCTTAACTTGTGATTTCTATCTTCTCTAACATGGAGGAGCAACGGTCAGCATGAAGCTCTTCTCACCACTTGTATTTGCTAACTGCACATTGGCTTCATAATTACATATATCACTGATGAATTTGAAACTTTAGACTGTTTAGGATAAAAGTAGCAGGGTAAGAGGTGCCAAAAGCCCCACAAACACTTCTAGATTGACTTATTGAAAACTCTGCAAGTAATATTCCCTTTAAGATTTTCATCTTTGCAACTGCCTCTGTTTCTAAAGATGTCTTACTTTTATGCCCTGTCTTCATCTCTCATCTTTTAGAGACCATAATCATTTTCTTTGATGTGCAACTTTCAGAGTCCTTAGCCACTTTTGCCTGTTTTTTCTAGGCTTCAACTGACCATTTATTGATCAATGAAGAAAATCAGTGCAGAATCATCTTTCTCTCTCCCTATAAGAGGTTGATCTTATACATACAGCCTAATGCGCCATATCAATTCCTCTCCCCTTCCATCCACCCAGTGACTTATATAAGAACCTGTTAAGAAGATGTGTATTTGCTTTCCTTGAGGAAGTCATACTAGAACCACCTACTTAGCACATCTGAAATGCAAAAGCCTTAACTTATGTACATGCCATCCCAAATATCCATGATATTATAAACACGACCTTGTCACAAAAATGGATTATTGTTGTGTCATTTTTCCTGTATTTTTATTTCACAACAGATTAATCTGCTCTCAACTTTTGATATAATCTGCGTCTGAGGATGATCCCTGAATGAATGAAGCACAGCAATATATTGCAATAAGCTGTACTTGTAAGAAACACTTTTGTTTTGAACAGAGAAGAAAGCAGGGTGTTTATCCTTTATGGAAACAATCTTATCTTGAAATGAACACAAACAAAAGGTCCTGCAGCTATCATTTCTTATGACAAAGACAAGCTGAGAAAGAGAAACGATACTCAATCCACTTTGCTTCAAGATAGTTTAAAAGAGCATACAGACATGTTTTCCTCCTGTATTCCTTAGTATTGGCAAGTGACAGCGAAACACAGTGGGATTAGAGTCTATAAACAGGCAACTCCCTAAAATTATGCTCTTAGAGCAACCAGCGCAGCAGGTTTTCCTACTGCTACAGCTGTGAATTGCTCAGATCCCACACCTGCTGTTGCTCTTTGCCCCAATAGTTCTGAGCTCAACCCCTGATGTTTTAAAGCCGCCAACCGGGATTCCCCTGTATGAGCATCAAAAGTGCCCATCGCAGTTGCTTCCAGTATCACCAAGTGGAGCTCAATGGAGTTTTTTATCAGTATCAGCATGGGATATCTTGTTTCAGCATGAGACAAAGGGCTTACTGAAGTCAAAATCTGTCTCCCCAGCATCATCTATTTCATCATCTATGTTAAAACATCAGCCCGCACCACCACACATGTCACTGCTCAGTAGCTTGACATGGTCTTCAGCGAGCCCTTCTCTGACACCCACCGATCCATCTCCTGTATGTCCATTAATTTACTTCTGTATTATTATGTTTTCACCTCAGCTAAGCAAAAGGATAACTTAATTTTCCATCTCTCAGTATTTCATTTCTCTATGCTTCTCTTTCCTGTCCTTTCTCTCTTTTTGTAGGTGTTTGAGTTTTTACAGGTGGCTTGGTGACTTGCAGGAGCCATCTGGCAGCCCTGTGGTTTGCCATGGCTCACGCTACACAGTGCTGGTCTGTTAGGACTCAGCTATCAAAAGAGGCAGACCTCTGTCAGGTTCCTCAGCTTCAAGTGAGTGCTAGAAGATGCATAGCGTGGGGGTAAAATGAACTAAGAAAATAAAACAGTTATATTACAAAGTACTTGAAAGACCCATCATAGCTGAACATTTCAGAAAACTTGACAAAAGCATAAATGTTTGCTGATAATGTTTAGGCCACCATCATCACATTGTTCTGAATGGACAAAGAAACCCCTTTGTAATGGTGAGCCGTGCAAGGAAAATGGTGCTTACTTTTGCTGACTGAACCAAGAACCTGAAGCCCTTTCCTGTAAAAAAAGGAGTGGACGTGGGATACAAAGCTTGATATAGAACTTGGTAAACTGAAGGAGATAATTTAGAGGCCCCTCTTCCGAGATACGCTGACAGCAAAAGAGAAGTAAGTTGTAGATGTCTCCAGGATGGTTGCTGGCACAGTAGCCAGATGATGGTGTGCTCGGAACTGGAAACCAGTGGTTTGTATTGCAGTTGTGCTAAAGAAAACTGAGTATCTTCAGTTCAGAAACGCAAGGAGGGTTTGACACAGGGAAAGACCTGACACTACTGTATTTTGAAGTACAAGATCGAGTTTATACTTTCCTTCATGTGAATTCAGAGTAAGCATTTAGCCTAAGCTATAGGTAATCCCGGCAATAAGGAATATTGAAGAAATATCTCACCAAATCTCAATCAGTTATTTCAGTGCTGTGAATGGTCACCAGCTTTTCAACTCGATACGAGAGAAAAGACAGTCATTTTCCATTGAACACTACAGATTAAGTCCACTGCACAGGGGGCATGGCATGAAATCTAACAGTGTTCCAGAGCGTGTCAATTCTCCTTAAGTCACAGTTCTGTAACAGGGAGGGAGGGTGCCCATTTTCTTCTTTTCCTGCTACATTACTAAACCCAACAGGGGACTTTCAACATCTTAAAGGAACAAAAGGAAACTGAAGGCCAGTAGCACATCCTTTGCAAATGTGTCTCAGGGATACAGTCTAAGTACATCACTCTCAAAAGCAAGAAACCATTTGTTTTAATGGAATCTGCACTGCTTTAGAGGGATTAAGGTAACTTGTACTCTAACTGCTATGTGCTCTGTGATGATTTTAATAACATCTTTTCATAACCAAGTTCTAAGACATATTTAAACTTAGTAATAGTCACAAATGAAATGTTCAGTTTACATTTACGGTCACAACACAAGCATCTGCAAAGGGAGGAATCCTAGCCATGAGAACATTTATAAGGGATACAATGTTCTATCAATGTGTGAAAAGAAGACAAGCCACAATAGAACAAAAGGTGACTTTTTTATTTCTTTATGAAGGCTCTATTCCTTCTTTGAATGTAGAACTGGCAGCCCCAAACTCAGCCTTTATCAGTTAATTATAGACTTTTAAATGTAATTCTCTTTTATTCTTCCTTTGCCAAATCAAGATTACATATAATGCCTAATAAATCTGGCAAATTACCTGCAAAGCTGATTAAAGATCAAACAGATCCAGAATTCATAGCAATATTTATGTGTTATAAATGGGGGAAGAGTAATGTATTCAATGAAATAAAGCCTTTTAGCAACACTGCTTTGATCTGTTTGTATCTAAGCCCACTCGGAGCAACTTTTCTTGAAAATTAAAAGTTAATTTTATATCCGAGAATGAAATGTTCTTGAAAACTATAAAAAAGTCGTGATAAAAGTATAACTAAGGTTAAAAAAAAATTGTCCTAAGTAGACACAAGTAAAAGATTAATTAAGAGGACTCTGCTGGCATTTTATAGAACTTTATTTTACTTATCAAAATATGAAAGACAAAAAGAATAGCATAGACGATGACATCATTCATTCTTTTTTAAATGGCTTTCATTTAAAAAATATACTTGGAACAACATGATTTTCTCAAACTGTGCAATTGTTACTTTTTTTTGTTGTTGTTTTGTAAACTACATCCTTTTATTGTCATCTCAGATGAGATCAGAAATTCCTCAGCTCAGTCTGTGAGCTGTTATAGCACTCAGCAGTGGGACAGTAGGTTGCCAGCATTGGTCTCAAACTGAGGTCTATAGGCAATGTCATAGGAATACAAACAGTATTTAATATCATAGGTATTACACAATAGGCTTAAAATTCTTTTCTAAAATAATGTTGGTTATTCTAATATTGGTTACTCCAAGGAGTGTTTTTGAGATGCAAACACTTTTTTAGTAAAGTCATAATGGTTATGGCTACAGAGCTCTCCAGGATAGTCTGGGGATTGTTTTCTAGCCCAGAAACCAAGTATTACAGCACAGCTCAAGTCCTTACAGCTACACTTTCATCCACCACCTCCAGATTATTTGACATGTCTGCTGATGCAAGCTGGTCCTCAACCATACCTGGCCATTGCTTGGGAGAACAGTGGGGCACATGGGCAAAAAACTCCAGGAAGAATGCTAGCAATTTAACAGTACAAACCAGAGCCCCAGGCTCTGATTAGTTTGTTAATACAGACCTAACTTATACTGAACACTCAGCCCATCATCTGGTGTTCTGCGGACTTCTGAAAATATAGCCCATAAAGAAACAGAAGTCTACTTTTGCCTTTCATGCGATGTACAATTTATTGACCTGAAGAGAAGTGCCTCAGGACATCAAGGTGGTAAGTTGAAAAGCCAGGAGACCAATGCCCTCAACAGGACTTAGCAAGCTGAAATTTCTTGTGGTGTTGTCAATAATGCTTCCTACCCTACTGTGAGAGCTTTGCAGGACCTACCAGAGATGTGGTGTGGGAGGAGGTCTTCCCTATGCTTGCATACTGACCACTCGATACCTATAAAAACTGGAGAACTAATAGCCCTTTCTGGCTTACTATAACCAAACATTTCTAAGTTCCCCTTCTAGTTTGGCAACAGCCCCTGAGCCCTAGTCAGAAGCACTCTGGCAGTTTCAACTACCTGGATACAAGCAGTGAATCGCAGCTGGCTATTATTTTTGTGGCAGTCATTAAAAGTCATTTGCAAGTATAGTCTACTCTGTCCCTGATTTTGCAGGTCATGTCTTAAAATCATATTCCATATTAATATTATATAAATAATACAGGGAAAAAAACCACTTGTCTATTCTGTTTCAGCAAATATTGCATAAAACCATAAATTTTCACTTGCTTGCTGTATAATGACATCTAGTTCTTAAGGAGGAGGTTCCACCATTTGGCCTCAGAACAGTTTATAAAGGATGAAAATACCATCACTGCCATCACTGGCCATGAACTTGAGGAGCAGGATAATAAAGTCATGTCTCCAATATCTTTCCAGGGAAATGAACTGAAAGCCATTGGCTTCACATTTTATACATAAGACTCTATCAGTTATGACAGGTGATAATAGAACAGCAACATCTCCCTCTTTCATTCCCTTCTGCAGTCAAGGGAGGAGCAGGAAGATAGCTGCTCTCCATCTGTGGGCATCCTGAGCCATTCCTGGGAGTGCACAGCCGTGTTTTTGTCTCCCTGAGCTCTAGGGCAAGCTGCAAATAAGCTGAAATCAAAAAGTATTGCTGACGGCTGAATCCCTACCTGGAATAAATCTTTACTATGAAGCCTGTGATGATATTTCAGTTCTTTGAACTATATGGAAATGATACAGAGATAATCTTTAATGAAGAGACATACTGACTTCATTGAAGCATACTTCATGAAGCAGTTAGTGGAGAAAAGTCTGATGTTCATGAAAGTAAATAGCTACTTGGAAGCACTGATTTAAGCGCTCCACTTTCAATCTCTAGGAGGAAAATGATAGAAAGAGTTGTCCCAACAGTTTCACCTCTCTGAACTGGCTGAATGACAAAATGACAATAGCATTTTTTAGGGTTAGATACAGTTGATTTAGCCAGAAACAGAGACTTGAATAAGCAAATCAACAAATTTTGGCAACTGGATGAAAAATATCTGTTCAGATCAGTGTAGATATGCTGACTGTAAATGAAGCTAAACCATACCCAAGTTTAAAATGATGGAAAATTTATAAAATTAGATTTTGGGCCATTTCTTACTAATCAATGTACTCTCCGCAAGAAGGTACATGATTGAGCTTGTAATTTTGGTATCAATCTTATTCCCATCTATTTGTCTTTACAATGATGGCAAAGTTCTACAGGCTTTAGCAAATTGTCCATGGCAAATGCACCACATTGGAAGTACTTACCCAGAAACAGGACTACTTAATCTCTTTTTTTTATTTAAAGGGAATCAAAATAAGCTTGTCATCTACCAGGGCATGGAGCACTACCAACAAAACAGGAGCTGGTTATTCCTCAAGGAACATTTAGCCTCTGACCTTGGATAGAAAGACATTAACATTTCTCCTTCAGAAAGAACTACTTAACTGGTAAAGAATTCTGTCTTGGGGCAACCCCTGTGGTGGAATAGGAGAAGTGACACGTCCCACATCCTCTCCTCCCAAAATAGGTGGTGCTGGTAGTGGTGCTGGTGAGTGCTTCTATCCTGAGGCAAGTGAAATGTCCGTCTGGGGGCTGGATCTGAATCACACCTTGTGTCCTGCCTCCCAAGTTGCTAAATGGGAGGGGGGATGTGCTGAGGTGGCCAAGCTTCGCCCAGCCAGCTGAGCACGCCAGACACTGCTCACTCTGCTGCAAGCTGATGTACTTGTCAGTCTCACCAGAAGAGGTGGATGTGGGTCTCCCCTCTCAGGAAGCTTTACTTCTTCAAACGTGGGAAGATGTTCATGAGAGGTTGGTTAAGGGTGGACACCGTCTCGCTAAGCTGGTGAGGAGGGCTTTAAACAAGAGTCATGGGAAAAGGACAAGAGGCCACTGGGTATGTGTAAGAACAGCTTAAGTTGGAGAAGGAATCTGAGACTGGGAGACAGGTTTGCTCAGAAGAGGGTTGAAGGATGGAGAAGAAGGAAGTGTGTCAGTCTACAGAAAACATGGGGAATAAGGCGGCGGGGGCGGGGGGGGGCGTTGTAAGGTTTTACCCAGAACAAAGATCTAATTGGTGTAGCAGGATATGGCAGGATAATACACATGACTAATAAATCAGTATAAACAGATACAAATTAATGCAAATGTTCTGTTCTGGAAAAACAGGCAAGGCAATATAGAGGAAATGCTGGATAAATTGAAAGAAGAGTATCCAGGCTGCTTCAGTAGGTGTCAGTTACAAACCAGTACACCAGGCAGGGCAGAATCTTCCAGAGTACAAAATGTGGTGTCCCCAGGGTCTTTAGCTGATCAAATGCCAGATGGAAAAGGAACACAGTAGGAAACAGTCTGCCAGTGTCATGACGTGCACCATGCACTCTTTTTGCATTGAACCCAGCTAAAAATCCAACCAGGTCTGAATCCAGGTGATTTGCAGAAAATTCAACAGTAAAAGGATTGTGACCACCTGTCCATCTCATGATTGGATATTGAATATTTTAACTGATTTTACTTTTTTCACAGAAATGTCAGGTAATTCTTTAGACATTCATCCTGGAATCCAATATTTTCCATGAAAATCTATCATTTTGTAAAATGAGTATGTATAAATGTGAAAAGGAAATGAGAACAAAAAGTGGAGTTTTGCTTAACAGAACGTAAAACTGATAATTATTGCTAATATTCGTTTGTGATGCGTATCACACTGAGCTGCCAAAGAAAATTCTTGCTGCCCTGCAATGTTGAAATGCTTTCCACCAAGATCTGAGTAATTTTGCTTGTCAAGAAAACAGCTGGCGTGCTTTATTCCATAGATTGGTTCCACCATCATCTTTCGTTCTTCTTTAAGGAGCAAAATACACTCTCTGCTTAACTTTCCCATGAGTACCTGCTTAACATTTCTTTTAAATACCACACATTGTCACTGTGTGCAATTAACGATCTTTGGCTAAGTGAGGAACCTTATGCACATTTCAGACAGACTGACAGGTGACAGATTTACTTCCCACATTCATACACTGTTATGAAGCACAACTCCCCCACTGAAGACTGACAGCTGCCTGCATTTACAAAGCCAAAGACCTGCTCAGACTGATTTGTACCAATACACTAGGCAAGACCGGGAAAATGTTCCCATTGATTCTTACACCCACACTGTAGGCGATAAAACTGGTTAGGTGACTGGGTTTTTCACACTGCCACAAGCCATTTTTTGATTTAACATCCAGAGTTCCTAGATCAACTTACTGTTATTTCTGTAGGCTATTTTGCACTTTTTTCCTGCAAAAGATTAACAAAATACTATTCACTATACATTGCATGGCTTCTTACTCCTTCCTACCATTTGTGACACAGAATTAAAGGTTTATCTTCACATACAGCAGAGTATATAAACAGGCTTTTGTAGTTCAATGGCTATTTCAGCAGACGTCAGTTCATCTAAAAGACTTTCTGATAAACTGTGTACTTTCCCTGGTATATAAAGACTTTCCACATGATTGAGCTAACTGAACCACAAGACATGTGACATGTAGAAAAGCAATTTCATCAACGTTGCTGGAGGACTTAACAAGAGAAAGGGCTGCCAGATTAAGACCTTTATCAAGGATTTTCAATTACTACCGTGGTTCTGATGATGTGACTTCTTCCACCATATTGGATGGGACAATTAGGGGCTTCAAAGCAGATGAGAGGAGCTTGCCTGGGGAAAAATGAGGAAGAAGTAATTCATCCTCAGTTGATAGTCAAAGAAACTTTTTGAAATGAAATGAAGGTGACATTTAAAACATTGGATGTATCTACTTGTCTGGTACACAATACTCATCCTTATTTTGCCTGGTTGCTAGCCACACTGACTTAAATCCCACCCTGCAAGTAGCCCCCTTGGAAGCAAGGGGAAATACCCAGCAAGGTGTTACTCACTGCCAGAAAAACACCAGCTTTTGAAAAACATTTACATGTTACTGACTTATGAAAACATTTTCTTTTTGTTGTCAACAAGGACATTGGCAGGAGTTTCCCAGGTAGAATGGACAGTCAGTCATCCCAAGGGGAGCACAATCCAGCCTTGTCTAGGCTTTTCAGGACAAACAAGGGGAGTGTTGCAGGACAGACAAGAGGAGAGAGTTAGAGCTGCTTAAATTGCTTCTCCTGCCAGTAGAAGGAGGGATGTACCGTAAGACCTACAAATGGGGGTCCAGTCATCTAACATAAGGGTTTCCCTTAATCAAATACTGTGCAGATAGGTAACTTCAGTGACCCGAAATGCAACCCAGTCCACTTATGTTATATTTTAACAAGGGAAGATACTAACTTTACCTGGTCTTTTTGAAGAAGTGTTGTTCACCGACTGAGAAAGAGCTGAAGAATATTGGTAATTTAAAAGACCCGTAATGGACAGACTGTGACTACATTACACAAGATATAAAAGAGATTGAGCAAAATGGGGAAAGACTAAGACATAAAAGCATATTTCTGTGGATTGTGAGCTGCTCACTATGGGGATAGTTGCTATCTGGATGCAAAACAAACAGCTTTACTCCAAGAAATGAAGCTGTGAAGTGGCATACAATCTGCCTGTCTGTGCTCATACACACAGCAAGAACATTTTTGAGGGAAAATCCAAAGAATTACCAGTGGGATTTGCAATTTCTTGAGAAAACAGAAGAACTGTTAAGGAAACAGGCCCACTCAGATCATCTAATCTGTGCCCAGAATCTATTAGGTAACATCATTTCTTGTTTTGACAGAACTTGATTTCAATTAAATCGTGAAATGAATGCAAAGCCCTATGTTCCATTATCACTGAACAAATCCACAGCAAATATTTTTAATTAAATTGTAAGGAGATTAAAATACTTTAGAGCTTATATAATTATGCCTCAGTGTTTGGCATGTGCACATGGGGATTTAAGAAAATGCTGAAAAAAACAGGCAGAAACCTTTTTGCTCTGTGATGAAAAAGAATATACACTTGAAAGTGGATGATGAAGACCTGAAAACTATTAGAAAACTCAGACTGTGAAAATTAAAATTCACAGAGGTTCTAAAATAGAGTTGAAAATATAAAATTAGAATAAAGTGCTTGCTCTCTAGCAACAGTTTCCATTTTTACCATTTAAATTATATCATTACATCAAGGTTCTCCTCATTACGATGAAAACTTTCAAAAACACCTAAGCACAAGTTTCTGAATTTCCAGCTATTTATGCAAATCTATACTGATAATATACAGTCCTGTTATATCTAACACCTTTATCAGATGGGTCTAACCCAGCTCCTGTCAATGCAGAAGGTGAGCACAATGGGAGTTGACTTGGTTGCTTAAGACAGGGCTTTGGTATCCTGCAAGAGTAGCTGTATGAACTGTAGCAAATTACAGCATGCCCAGACATCCAGAAATTTGAAACTTTACATTTTCTTGTAGGTCAAGAAGGAAGACCAAGGACAGACCCTAAGAAGTGTCTGTCTTTACCTGGGTTTAAGAGCTTTCCCTTTGGAAAAGGCTTATTGCTGTTATCTCTAAGCCTGCTGCCTAAACACTTTGGAAGATAGCTTCCAGTCATCAGTGGCACATTTTTTCTTTAGTGGACATCTATTCAATTTAGGGCTGAATGCTGTTCCCAGAAAGAATAATTAGTTTAGGGTAGGAGGGGCACATTTGGTAGTCACAGCTTGCAAAGCATTTCTTAACATTATCTTAGGCTAAGGGCCTGGGGACCCCAGGTCTGATTCCCCGCCCTGGAGGTGTGCATGTTCAGAACCACTCAAAGGAGGTGCAGGCCCCTTTCCCTGGCCTCTGGGGTCCCTTCTAGAAGACCCTGTGGGTCAGCACCACCCCCGTGCCATATGTAAGGCGCTGGCTGCAAAGGCCTACGTCAATGAGGAGGGCAAAAGTGTCATCCATTGAAACACAGAGCTTTTCAGTTCTTGTCAAGAGCAAAGTGTGTGTTGGGCGATAATGTTTATCTTGTCTCCACAAGCAAAGAGAAACCCAGGAAACTGCCCATTTTTGCCAATCCTTAGGCAAAGGTTGTGGCCCTACCAGCTGGTGGACTTTGTCAGTGCTGGGGCCAGCTTCTCAGCACCCTCAGCTGTGGGGCCACCCAGCCCTCGGCCATGTGCCAGAGGGACAATGAAGGCCATCATGACAGACTTCAGCTCTGAACCTTCAGGGGAAGGGCACCCTGCACCATCACTGAGATGCTGGGAGCTGGTGGGACAAACCAGTCCTGTACAGGCTGTCCAGCACAGGTTCAGATAGCTACCACTGGAGTGTCATGTACAGCTGATAACCCAGAGGATCTTCCCTCAGTTGTCCCCACTGTCCTTAACTCATCTGCTGGCAGATGATTACAAAAAAACAGTGAATTCTCTTAATGCAGGGTATTGCAGTAGAGTCCTGGGCTGAGCAAATAGCAGAGAGTGGGGGGCAAGAGTTACCCCAGAGGTCTCTCATGGGGAGACAAGTGAAGCCTGGCAGCCTACAGTGCCATCTTTGAGATTTCTTGCTTTTCTAATATAATATCACCAGACAGGGGTGAATGCTGAGACCTACTCTGAAGACCATGAGTAGCAAAGCAAGTGCAGCATGTGTACTGGGAGAAGGAGAAAGACCACAGCTCAGGAGTACCACAAATGATAATTGTGTTCCAGAGTTCATCCACACGTACAATCACAGGAAAAACATGAGAGAAATACACCCCAGATTTTAAGATTACAAGTGTTCCATTAAACAATGAGAAATAACCTCAACAGGATAATATCACTGGCAAACTGTTAAGACATTCTTATATTGCATAACTAAGTCACAATTCATAACCAGCAGGAATCATTAAGGGTCTCTGCATGCAGCCCACTGACATGACTGCTTTGCTTTCACTAATATCATATTTCAAATGTTCATTTCACTGATATTCCTTCTGAAGGTAGAGAAAAATATAATACTCATCAAAGGTTCCCTTATCATTGCCAAGACACAGACACAGCTTCAACTCTATTCTTGCTAAGCTGAAGTTTAACATAAAATTATCATCTGCAATGATACTCGGTGATTAATTTTCTTAGTACATCCCTAGCCAAAACCCCTGTGGTCAAACTTATTATGAAATGAGTACCAATAGCTACTAGTACTGCTTTGAAATTATAATCAGTGACTGATGGCTCAAAAGATAACATAAACTCTCCCTGTAGAAGATCTTCAGAATATATTTTTGTAGAGGGGAAAATTATAATTTTCAACTGACATTGAAACATGGAAACTACTAAGAAAATGTGCCACATTCCTTCTCTTCACTCTGGGAGCTTATTTCTGTGCCCTCTTTCCATTTAGAATAGGACTGAAATAAATTACCTTACAATTTGAATCTGTTCATGAAGAGCAACATCAGATGACCATTGCTTTTTTTGGAAAAATCAGAAATGTATGTGATCCAAGCTGCAAAGGTACATATACACCTGTTAATGTGAAGGTTTGTTGCAAATATCTACCGGGACTGCAAATGAAGGGATGTCAGGAGAGGCAGTCTGGGAAACAACCTCAAATAAGGAGTGGTCCATGTGGCCAGTGATTTTAAACAACAGAAAACACCAGAGCTATAACCGTAGCTGTAAGGCAGTGAGGAGAGCTGAGTTTCTTGTGTCCATGCTAACTCTTAGTAACAGGAGTTAAAGATAGTCTATGTTAATACAATAATTTACCAGAGGCAGCTTTGCCCTTTATTAGCATTCATGTCATGTTTGTGTCCTCACTAAAAAAAATGAATAAATACCAGAAATGTTACTGCATCTTTTCTTGAGTTGCTATTAGGTAATTGTAAAAGGATTGACCAGTATAGCACAACTAGAAGAGCTTACACTTTCTTCCTGATGAGCCCAGTATAAAGCCTTCTGAAAGCAATATAACTCTTCTATCATCTTCAGTGGATTTGATTTCAGACTCCCTCAGGGCTATGTAATGTGCAAGTTACCTAACACAGTCAAGAAGGAGAAAATTAAAGTGCATTACCAGAAAGCTTGAATAAAATCATCACCAATTCTTTGATTACCACTCAAAAGCAACAGTTTTGTTCATAGTAGAAAATATTAGTTTCAGTTGCACAGTATTGCTAGCCATCTGAGAATTTTTTATTGAATTTTATAAATACGGGAATATTATGAGCATCACAATACTGTATGGTTTCATCAGGAATAATAAATCAAAACAATTTTGAAGCTTCTGATGTTGGAAGTATAAAAATACAAAGGTTTTTTTGCATTACAGGTAAAGAGATTAAATGTCAAAGAATTATTTCCATCTTGAATTAAACAAAAGTCAAAATATTGAAAAAAGCTTATAAAAATGATCTTCCCAAAATTCATATGAGATCTGACAAAATTATGTTTTAAATAATTTTAACATAGTTTACTTTGAGTGTGTCCTTTAAAGGTTTATCTTACCATTACCTGAATTGTAAAGTCATTTGGAAAATAACTGAAGAGGATAATCTGGTTATTTTGAAAAATTTCACAAACGTGAAATACATAAAAACTGAAATTTCCTTATGAAGCGTTATGAATTAAAGGAAATAATGTTTTACAACAAATCAAACATTGCTTCAGAAAGTTTCTGAGGGCAGATGAAAATGTAGTGATGTAGGGCAGGGAGAGGAAGTCGGGGGCAAGAAAATTCGCTTTTCCAGAAAGTTTTATTCCCAATCTGTATTAAAGTTCCCTTAGGGCTATTCAGCTGTCAGTTTATCATACTTGTCATCCATGTCCATGATAGAACTGGTTCTATATTGCTGCATAATCAGATATGAAGTGGACCCTTTATTTTATTTGCTTGAGTCCCAGGTCTGCCTTCATAGGTAAGGCAATGACTGGTGCTCTGGCTTCCCCAGTGCTGAAATTAAAGGTATGTTGAAGTGGTTTTGAGATCCTAATGACAAATGATTAGATGGAATTTAAGTGCTCCCTCTGAGCTGGAGATGATCCCATCCTCCTACAGGGAGACTGAAGGGGAGGACACAGGAATCAGACCAGCACAGCCATAGTCCAGGCAATGGCACCAGGCGACCCGGGTGGCTGGCAGCACAAGAGGCAGCAAGCTCAAGAGCCCCAAATCACCTCTGCTCCCACTGCTAGAGCAAGTCTCACCCCACTGCAGGTGCCTGCAGCGCATGCCCTCTGTCCTCTGCACAAGCTCCTCTGTCCTCTGCACTCCCCGTGGAGTCTCCAGTGACCGGGGGAGGTGAGAGGGGGTTCCTCTGCCCCTTGCCATCCCCTGCCCTGTGCCACACTCTTTGCCATCCCCAGTAAGGAAGACTTGTAACGAGTGAGAGGCAAGAGTGGCTCCTGGGAGAGCTTGGCCCACAAACTGGGTGCCAGATCCAACACAAAATACCGATTAAGGAGGTTGGCAAAGTTCTCTCTCCTGCTTACAGCTGGCTGAGGGCAGCCTCCAGACTGACCCCAAACACAAGGGCAGGCCTGCTCAGGGATCCTTGTTCTCACGTCTCTTGTCACCCAGTTCAGAAAAAGGCACAAACTCAAGGTCACGCCTGTGTGGGGGAATAGCCCACACAAGCAAACGTAAATGCCAAATTTTCTAGTTATGAAACCTAAGAAGGAAAGTATCAACCACTCCCAAGTGTAGCAGGAGAACTGGACCAATGGGATTAGCACTGGTCTAACAAGAAAATTGTAGAAAAAGTTCCTTCAGCTTTTCAGTCCCTGCTAATTTAATATTTTTCCCTATTTATTTCAACATCTGCAGAACTATTATCCAGCTGAACAGCATTGAGATCACAGCCATTCAACTGTTTATCTTCTACAGTAAAACACAGCTTTTATTTTTACCCTGCCCGAGATGAAGCATGATAATCCACGTTAAAGATGGATTTGTGACATTAGCAGTCGGATTTGATAGCTGTTTACAATTCCAGCTGGGCAATTAAACAGTGTTAATTTTTGGAACCCCACTTCACTCAGTAATATAACAGGCACTTTCCTGATTAATAAGAAATTAGACTATCCATAAACTCTCTGCTGGATGCTAAAAGCTTTGTTGTGACAAAAGTCTTTCTCTGTCTGACAATTAAGGCATGCATCTAGCTTCCTAGTTCCTAAATCTTCCATGCACTGTTATACTCCTTTGTCGTCATTATGTCCACAGAAAATGCATATCTTCTCATAGACATCTGCTCAGTCTGACTCAAAAAAAGGCTACATGAAAAGTGGTGTTACTCAAAGTCTGTTTCTGAAATATGAAAGATTTAAAAAACAATTTAACCACCATAAAGGGGAGAATTTATTTTGCTGAGTAAAACCATCCATAAGTACAAGACCAAGATATGAGACAGGATGCTCTACACCAGTGTCTAGGCTGCAGCAGTGACTGCTGCACCCTCTCTCTCATACTAATTGGTCCTGATTTTAACTAGGTTTGGTCTTCATGACTTACGTGATCTTACTCCTTACATGACTTACTCCTATATGCAGTCAGTGCTGAACATCTACAGAAAGAAGTCATTAGGAAGTGATGATATCCCACCATTTTGCATGCCCAGCCATGGCTGAACTGAGTTTTGCCCCGAGTTTAGTGGATGGGCTAAAATGTAGAGCTGATTTTTCATAAAATTGTTACTCGGGCCCACATGCTAGGAAGGTACAAATTGCTCTACTTATTTTGCAAAACAGTCTTTGTTATTTAGCTCAGAGACCCTTCCTTAGAGCAGTGAAATCTAAACAGGTATTTCCCTTTTCTTACATCTCAAGAAGAGTGAGAGAAAAGATATATGGAAAAATTGTAGGTATTTCAAAACTGTTAGGAAATCAACATTCAGAAACAAATCATAAAAGTTCCCCAAGTTAATTTTTTTGTTGTTGAATATCCTCTTTAAAAAAAGTTGACTGTATCATTTCTTAAGCTCCCAAAAGAAGTGAATTAAAAAATCGCCCCAAGAAAGGGGACAGCATAATATTCAATTCTCACAGTTACTAGTTTTCAGGTTCCATGTGGCTTAATTAAGATTCTCCTAAATTAGTCAGCAAAAATTTTTCTACAGGGGCATGGACCCACGTCACAGGCAAAGATTCAAGCACTCCAGATATAAAGCACTTGAGACAAAATCCAAATTTTGAAACAAAAATACTATGAATCCTTTTTCACATCCCAGATACTTTGTTACTGAAAAAAGGTAAAGTATGGCCTTTTTATTAGAATTGTTAGTGCTTTAAATTAAACTTGAAAACTCTAAAATCCTGGAATAA
The DNA here is from genome assembly GCF_947461875.1 of Haliaeetus albicilla. Classification (NCBI taxonomy): domain Eukaryota; kingdom Metazoa; phylum Chordata; class Aves; order Accipitriformes; family Accipitridae; genus Haliaeetus; species Haliaeetus albicilla. The sequence continues at coordinate 35,413,959 of NC_091485.1, read as the reverse complement.
GTTTAAAACAAAAAACAAAAACAGTATCCACATGATCACGGGACCCACAAGGTGGGTCAGGTTATGTGAATCAGGTCATCCATCAGTAATGATCCATCTGTTGCGTCTTGAGATCCCATCAAGTAGGCCAGTATTTTTTGTAACTATGCCACTTTACAACTCCTATGGATGGTCCTGTCCCTGTTCCTGTTGGTCATTGCCACTGTGGTATAAGAGACACTTAGGCAAAAGACATAATCACATTAACATGATTTAGGTAAATCTCAGAAGAAGGAAAATGTGAGATAAAAATTGTTAATACCTTATTAACATAGTAGGTATCATTTGACAGACAAAAATTGCATTTCAATACACTGAATCCTAAGTTTTTCACTGCTTTCATATGGGGAAAAAAAAAACCTATTGGTTGACTGATGTTTTCCTACTTATCTGCATTACAGGCATCCAAGTTCTTCATACACCACTGTTTCTGCCAAATTAAAAAGGAAAGTATTAAATATATACTAAATTATATATATATTAAATTACAATAAAGACTGAGTCAAGTACACTCATAGTAATTTTAATATAACATTTGTGAGTAAATTGGTAGTGAAAAAACAGTGACACATGCTTTAGTACAAGATTGAAACTTTGGTTCTTATCCAGGATCCTCCTTTTTCAAGGGAAAAAAGGCCATTGAGTACGGCCTAACACAAGGTCTTGTACAGAGCATGGACTTGAAGTTCCCTGGGGTCACTCAGTGGGCAGACGTGGAAGGTTGGTCTTTAAAAATGTTTGTCTATTTGTTTTGTGACTGCAAAGGAAAAACTTTTTTTTGTCCCCCATAATAGTAGAGTCAAAGAATTTGCTTTCTCCCCAGCTAGGAACAAAAACAATAATGGAAGCTCTTCAGACTAATGTTCAAAAGAGGAAAAGAGAGCCAACAGATTATTAACTTCTCAGCAGGGAAGATGTTATTACAGTCAAAAGACTTCAAAATCCCTTTTCTTATGTGATTCATTAACAGACTTTCAGACCTCTTTGTCCTCAGAAGAAGAGTGTATGTATTTATTCACTGGTGTGTCTTTTGGGGTGTTGAGGCTAACAGTGCAAAGCCTGCTGTCCAATTATTTGTCTCAGATATGGTACTTTTGTAAACGTCAGTGCTGGATGGGTATTAAAGTCATCCATCTGCGCATGGTCTCTGAGCTTTGCTAAAGAATAAAAGAAAATTATATCACTGCACTCTGGAAAAAAAAGATTTTTTAAATCTTTGCTATTTCCTCACTACCCAGCACATTAAGCATATATCTAATACAGATTCTACATATTAATGTGACTTCTAACACTAAATTAATGGCAAATTAGAAAATGGGGGAAAAAAATCCATCTCCTTTCTACCACAAAAGAAACTCTCCTGAAAATTATACTGTAGTTCCCATTATGGAGCATTATTTTGGTTTTTTAGATGTATTTTATTTTCAGATAAAAATATGTTTCCAAGATCAAACTTAGATTGTAGGCATTTCATAACACTATCTGAATTTATTTATCAGGCACTAATAAGCCTATTGTCACTTAATAAAGGTATCCTGTTGTCACCATTAATAACTCTATGTTCATAGAATCATAGAATAATAGAAACATTTAGGTTGGAAAAGACCTAAAAGATCATAGTCCAACCATTAACCTAACACTGCCAAGTCCACCGCTAAATCATGTCCCTAAGCACCACATCTACATGTCTTTTAAATGCCTCCAAGGATGGGGACTCCACCAGTTCCCTGGGCAGCCTGTTCCAATGCCTGACAACCCTTTCAGTGAAGAAATTTTTCCTAATATCCAGTCTAAACCTCCCCTGCCACAGCTTGAGGCCATTTCCTCTCGTCCTCTCTCCAGCCACCTGACAGAAAAGACCAGCACCCACCTGGCTACAACCTCCTTTCAGGCAGTTGTAGAGAGCAATAAGGTCTCCCCTCAGCCTCCTGGCTAAACAAGTCCAGCTCTCTCAGCCGCTCCTCATAAGACTTTGTTCTCTAGACCCCTCACCAACTTGGTTGCCCTTCTCTGGACACGCTCCAGCACCTCAATGTCTTTCCTGTAGTGAGGGGCCCAAAACTGAACACAGGACTCGAGGTGCGGCCTCACCAGTGCCAAGCACAGGGGAACAATCACCTCCCTGCTCCTCCTGGCCACACTATTTCTGATACAAGCATTTCTGATATAATGTTGTAACAGTCTTGAGTATTCTAAAAAAAAAAAAGTTTACTAGCAAGAGCATTCATGGAATTCTTTTTCTGAGACAATAAATACCTGCCCAATATTTGCAGCAAGCTCAGGCTCACAACTATGAAGATCCTTACTAGAAATTTATTGTAAGTTACAGTGATCCAAAAGAAAAAAGAAATGTGCAAAATGTGTTATAAATAAAATCCAGATATAAATTTCAAATATGAATACATGTAATGCACAGGAACGAAGACAGTATCATTAATATATTCAAAGCAATCACGATGTGACTAAAATCACACAGAAATACTGATTCCATTCACATAAATCAATATAGATGTTCGCTATATTTGTGGTATGCTTAAAGACAGCAGATTGATTACCTCAAACATGAAAATGACAAAAACATATCCTCTAGAGCTGACTCATTCTTTAAAACATTAATGGCATAATTGCTTGCCTGACACTGTATAAACTGACTAAGAAGACATTTAAAATGTGGGGGTGTTTCACCCAAAAAAAAAAAGATAATTAAAGTAGCAAAGAAGTGAATCCAGCAAGGAGGCTGGAGGGGCACAAGAAGTTGGGAGGGGACACAGCCAGGGCAGCTGACACAAACTGGCCAAAGGGGTATTCCGTACCGTGTGACGTCATGCCCAGTATATAAACTGGGGGAGTGGGGGTGGGAGAGCAGATGGCTGCTTGGGGACTAACTGGGCATCGGTCGGCGAGTGGTGAGCAACTGCGTTGTGCATCACTTGGTTTGTATATTCCAATTCTTTTATTATTATTATTGCCATTTTATTATTGCTATTATTATCATTATTGGTTTCTTCCTTTCTGATCTATTAAACTGTTATCTCAACCCACGAGTTTTACCTTTTTCTTTCCAATTGTCTCCCCCCATCCCACTGCGGGGGAGGGGGGGGGGGTGAATGAGCGACTTCATGGTGCTTAGTTGCTGTTTGGGGTTAAACCATGACACAAATCTTCAATGAAATCAAGATTTAATTAAAAAAGAAACTTTTCAACGGCTACATTCAATGTTAGAAAACAGGCTTGTGAGATGTTTTTAATTTCTATCTGTAACCTATCACGTAAAAAACCTTTCCGTCTGCAGCCCATCTCTAATTTAAAACATCCTGTAACAGGTCTTTTTTATGAGCTATAAAATTTAGCAGCTATCTAAATAACTGTTCTCGTAATAAAAGAATTCTTACCAGCATGCAGATATCCTCCATTATCTGCCCTTCACCCGAAAGATCAATTTAGTGGAAACATAAAACATTTTCCTCATTCACTTCTTGCTTAGAAATTATAATACCTGCAGAGCAGCTGCAACCTAAGGGTACATTTAGATCCTCTTTTGTACCAAAGCAGATTGTGGAGCGACATTCGGTACCCCCTACAATCATGCATTCTTAAATATAACTAGGCTTATTCTTGGTTATGGTTATTCTTACTCCTCACCTTTCCCTACTTGCCACACATACCCTGCTTGAAGCCAAACCCATCAGCCAGCACTGTCCCAAACCTTAGTTTTGACCCTAAACTTTCCTTGTTTTTTAGCTTGTTCCCTGCTCTTTGCCATCCTGTGAGATATGTTTCCCATTTGAGATTAAAGTTATGAAAAGAGCAACATTTGTGCCATTTATTCTCTGAGTCCAGAATTTCAACCCTTGTGTTTCAAAATAGACATATATTGCCATCATTTTGTTCCAAAACATGGGATGACTGTACTAAGTATCTGGCATCAGCTGCTGGCGGCACTGGGCACTTACGGATGGAGGAGTCACAGGCAAATAAAGTGGTTTCATGTGACAGTCTTCTGCTTGTCTGCCCATCTCTTTTCCCTTACCACATGATGCCCGTTATGACTACATAGAAATCCAGAAGCAAAATGGACAATTACTTGACATCTGTTTTTCATTTCTCTTGAAAAAAAATTTAAATGGTCTTTCAATTTTTAGAAATCTGCAGTGAAAATGAAGTAAGTCTTTATAAAGCATTTTCCTAAAATTGCTAATCAAACATTAAGCTTTTGGGAAATCATGAAAGCAAAAGAAGATACTTTCTAAAAAAAAAAAAAAATATTAAAATTCACCTTAGCAACAGCCTGCTGCAGCCTCCACAATGCCACACACTGTGTGCTCCCTCTTTGCAAACAGGCTGCGGGTTTTGCTACCAAAGCGGGCATTTACAGGAAGAAACAAAGTTAGAATCAAGCACCATGGTCTGCACAGTCTTCAGGGTCCTCCTCCCATGCAATTACAAGAGTACTGTAAAAACAATATCTATTAAATAAGCCATCAGAAATGTCTCATAATTAGTCTCAAACTATAGGTAGCACTATAGTGCTAGTGGGAGGAGATCCCCTCGGACATGGGAGCTAAGAGGGCTCCCACTGGCATCTGTCTCAGAGGTGTATGTGCTCGCATTATGTCACAGGATTATGGCGTATGGCTGCAGTTCTCTCCCCTGCCATCAGCCTAGGTCTGTATCACACTTGATGTCAACAAACAGATGCAAAAGAGCATTAGAAAAGGGAGGATTTCATTGCAGGGGAGGCAATAATGCAGCCTCAGCACTATTAAGTGTTTGACCTTGTTATGGTTTAGAAGTTTTAACAACTCCTCATGCTTAAGCCTGAATTCCTAGTCCCATTAAGGTATTCACAGATAGAATAGATTAAATTAATTTCTAACATAGTCTTGAGTTTTCCCATGCCTGTGCTAACAGGACATTGCACAGGGCTATGGCAAACTAAGACACATTCTATAAGAAGACTATCCTAATCACCTCCAGGCTGAGTGAGAGGAGCACACTGGGCCTCTTGGAAGAGAAAGTGCTAGGGACAAAAATCATGCAGCAGCATGCATCCAGCTGAGCACCAGAAGGAATGAAAGACACTTTGGGCTAGAAACAAAGTGCTGGGAAAAAAATAGTCTGAATGCTCTAGGAAAATGATACCTAAATCGATACCTAAAGCAAGTTTGGTTTTTTCAATCTCATGTTTTTTTCAATCTCTTCTTTCCTTACAGTGACAAAACAGTAGTAAAAATTCCCATGGATCTTCTATTAAATGTGCTGATGTGCTATCAACTAAGTCAAAAGGCCCTAGATGTCTGACTGAGTGGGCATGCTGTCCTTGACCCTTGACAGCAGCTGCTGACCCTGTCCAGGCTGGCCCCAGCTGGGTTGAATCTGGAGGGAAGAGGAGGAGAGCTGTGGTAGAGATGCCAGACCGCTAGTCTATGGCAGGGCAAAGCTGCTTTCCTCCAGGTCCCTCCTCAATTATTTCCACACTTGGCTGTGTCAGTGGTTTCTCTACATATGCTCCACAGAAACCATTATAAGCAGAGGTGACAGACACACGTCAGCACAGCCTTTCTCCCATCAGAGTGCTACCCTGCTGCAGAAGACTGAAGCAGATACGCTGCAACACATTCAGACCAGGACTCAGCAAATTAGTTTTGTAAAGTTCAGGGGACCTGACACTGTGGCACTCTTACATTGTGAAATTATAAATGAAGGTGCAATGGGGTACGAAGTACAGACTTTATGCAAGCGAATGTACATGAATATTAGGTACATTAATGTTATCCAGAAAATGAAAGAGTAACCAAACCTCTGTAAAACAGCAGTTATCAGTGGATATAGAGACTGTATCTTCAGTTGTTCACGGAAGCTTACAGGAAGAGATGAAAATCTACCAACTAATAATTATCATAACAATAAACAATAATTTCTAACAATTCTCAAGGCAAACTGGAGAGTGCGTGGGCCTTCCCTAACAAAGACACTTAGAGGCTAGTCACAATGAAAATGCAAACTTGTAGGCCCATTTCATATTGGCACTCAGGATAAGTATAAAGGAGCAAGGAAATTTACATGTACAAGGTATAAAATCTGGATTACATTAAAAGCAAGGGATTTAAAGAGAGGCACAGAAAGTATGCTAGAAAAAAAAAATGAAGAAGAATCATTGAGGCATTATATTTTATTCTATTTTAATCATAATCATGCAATAAAGGACAGCTTGAAAAATACAGGGTAAAATCAATCTTAATGTGATAGTAAATGTAAGGGAATTTTTATAGCTTATCAAAAAGAGCTTCAAGGTGAAAAGGAGAGAACTACCAGACTCTTGTCAGCTTTGAAACATCCCCTCTCCCTTCTAATATCAAAATCTATTATTAAAATCACTGCTCCCCAAATCCAGGGATTGGAACTGTTGTGATATCCTTGTATTTGTTCAGTCTGTCAACTCTCTCTGCCTTAATCCATTTTTGTGGGCTGACAAAGGATTGGAATTGGTAAGAAAGCCGTTTTCAGAGGGTTTTACACAATGTCAAAACAGACATGGATGGTGACGGATGCTACGTGGCAACATATGGTAACAGCATGCCGGGGGGCTTGAGGTTGTAGCTGATGCTCTCTCCCCCTGAACAGGTGCGACATGAAGAGGCTACAGAAGATTTTTAACCCAAAGTTCACCAAGTAGAGATTGTACATGTGGGTCCATCAGCTCCTCTACTGCCAACAGGAAGGTTTCCAAAATCATGACTCAGGCTCCACGAGTCAGGACGTCATAAAAACACTGCTCCACTAGCAGCATATTCATGTAACTAATGATCTCTGCTTCCTCTGGCTGGTTGCTCTTTGTCCCCTAAACACCACCACAAAAATCCTCCCTCCTCCACATATGCTCCAGTACTTCACCTCCGCAGCAGTGCTGCCGGCCAGTGCCCCAGGGGTGACTGCCAGCTGGCTGATAATAATCAGAGCTTTATCAGCTGACCCTTTTTTTTTTGCTTTTTCTTTTTTTAATCTCACTCTCTGTTCATTAAGCATTCAGCAGCCTGCACAGAACTAGTGAAGGATTACATAGTGTACACAAGGTTTGCAAACTTACACAAAACAAATAAATGATCACTTCTGCTTCCTTTACTTAGGAAAACAAGCTAAGACTGGTAGAAGTGAAATTCTTTTGAAATTCTTTTTATTTTCCTCTCATTGAGGATATTCTGATGTTTACTTTTCAGGTTCTTCTTTTTGTCACTAAGACAGCTGGAACAATACATTCCTTTCCGTTACAGGTAAGTTGGAAGACTCACTTTTACATGTCTGCCACAGGCCAGAACTTTAGAGGCACAAGCTCACAACACTGTGAGTTTGGTGTTACAATTACACAGGTTAGCAACACTGCTGTGCTACAGCCCCATAGCTCACCTGCTAAAAAGTACTTTCATGGAGGAACAACATTGTAGTGATGCCAGGGACTGTGAAGAGTATAAAACGTAAGTGCATGATGATGCATAGAATGAGTTAGGGGGAAACTGAATATGCATTTATGTAAGCAGTTGTAAAAGTAAGTCTTTTATGCAAATAAATGCAAACTATGCAGCAGGGGCAGAATATGACAGAAATGGAGGAGCGATGGAGTGGAAAGATCGCAAACTAAAAATCTGAGAATGTGCAACAGAGCACAGGACTGGCAACCTTCACTGTGCATGGCTCAGCCTGGAAACACAGCCAGTGCTCTGCAACGGCAGCTGCCCTTGCAAGCGATCAGCTACCTGCAGGTGAAAGAAGAAGAGCAAACAGTGTTAGGGACCTTTGGTATTTCCACTTATGTCGTCTCTCATGTGACAGGTAACGTTGGGAATGTGTGAAAGAGAGTGGGCTCACAAAACAAAAACTTGAGTATGGTCAACTGGAAGATAGTGGTACCTGAAAATATGACCTGCACTTACCTTTTCCTCTTGGTAGGTCACACCTGCCCTCATACTGCTACTCAGTGAATAATCTGGGGGAATGTGCACAGGGTTGATTCAAATAATTTTTACTTGCATCTTCTGAAACAATTTTATAGCCCCTCCAGTACTTGCTCTCCAACCAAATAATAATACAAGTTCTAGGAGATAATCGTCAGGAAAAAATAATTAGTTGGCACACTCAGGAGCAAAAAGTGCCCAGCAGGGTTGAGGGCATCTGTACAACCTGAAACCACCTCTAAGGGATTTTAAAAGAGGCAAACTAAGCTTCAACTCTGTCTTTCTGGCTGTAACCTATTTAGTCTATAGGTTAATAGACCTATAGAAGATAATCTATAGAACAAAAATATTGCAATAAATGGGTAGAAACAGATGGATTGTCGTACAGACAGTGGGGCTGAATTCACAGGGTATTTTTGTGGTGGTGCAGCCCCCCAGGCCACTCTGAGATCTCAGGATAAGCCATGCATGCTTTGGGAAAAACTCCCATTGCGCTGCCACCTTGATTACAAGTGCAGGGACTTCTGGGTCTCAGGCACCCCCGGCAACACCTGGGCCCTCCGCTACCTGAATTGTATATCAGAATGACTCAGCACGAATTGTGGCCAGAATGCAAAATATAATGACCAAAGCCAGTCATCTTGAGACTATAAATAGCGATCCAGGGTGAGACCTTTTGAGCTCTCCAGGACTGCAGTGGGCTGTGTGACCCAGCATCTCCCCCTGAGCTGGGACACCTCTCAGGGTAGATTTCGTGAGGATTGAAAGATCATCCATCAGTGATTTTGCAAGGAATTAAAGGCCTGATTTTGCAAGGTTTATGGACCGTCCGTTGATGAATGCCAGCACATAAAAGTGAGTAATTCATTAAATTAACAAAAGGGAAATTTTAATCATAGGTTAACCTCGGGAGGGGGGTAAAATTTGGTTCAGAGCTGTTGTGTCTGTGTGTGTGCATTTACAGTTTGGTTTGGAACTATTTGCCTGACTGTGGTTTGGTTCAGAACTATTTTTCCTGTCTGTGCATGTGTGTGATTTGATTTAACCTCCATCTGTGTGTGCAACCCTGCTGTAAGTTTCAGGTGATCTTTGCCATTTTTGAATCTTTAACTAAGTTACAAATTTGATTGTAATAAATTCCATCGAATCAGTCTGTTAGATTGGCTGATGATTGCTTAAGTACTGTTAAAAGTATACCATCTAATCTTGTGATCTATCTCAAAAATATTAATAAATCCTAAATTGCTGCTAAACCAAAGCTGTGTAAAAAAATCCCATTTGCAACAACTTCACACCAACCCTTTTAATTCCTTGGCTCATCAATACTGGAATTACCAGTCTTGCTGGCAGAAGTGAGCCAGCACTTGTGTTCCTGTGTGTGTGTCTTTTTTTTTTTTAAACACTTCGTTAAGAACTGAGACAAAAAAAGAAATCTGAACAAAGGTGAATACTTTCAAGTGCACCTGGACAGAAAAACTGCTGCTGTGATCTTGTCTTGTTGCTGTGTGTGATAAACAGGCAGGTCTCTCTTTATGCAAATCACCTCTCAGGTCTCTTCTTTCATTTCACATGTTTGGATTATGTTTTGTTAAAGTGATTTCTAGCAGTTTATGCAGATCTTGAAAAGCTGTGATGTAAAAGCTACGTGATGTCATTACTGTTAGCAGACCCTCTCATCTCGTATATCTTCAAATAATACTATTACAAAAGGTGCCACTTCATTCAAGATATGCTTCATAAGAAGGATTAAAACACTGTTAGAAACAAAGATCACAGAACAGAGCAGCTCTAGGGAATTCCTTCATCAGTGAATCCATCCTACAACTAGTTAAGATTTGTCTGGGTATTTCCTCCACTCCATTATAAAAAGTTCCGGTTTGTGCTAGATAATTATTACTAAAAAGATCCAGAGGCAATTCTATATAAAGAAGGGAATAAGATAGAGTACATAGGCATTTGTTTCCTATTTCCATGATGAAATTAACCACTCTCACAGTGCAAAATTCTGGTGCCTAAAATGATGGGGAGAAGAGAAGGGGCTGTGCTCATCTCACTGGAGAGAGGAGGACGCAGCGGCTCAGCTTGGGAGCACACGATGTACCAGCTAGGGCTTGTGTGGGAGGTTAAACCTTCATTACCTTTCTAGTCAGTCTTGGGCCTGGAAGACAGCACAGCAGCATCTTCTTTCATTTTTTAAAGCAAAATACGAAAAATCATTACTTCATCTCAAGTATGCCTAGAGAGATTTAGCAATGCTATGAAGAGCAAGTCTTGCATTTATGTGGCATCAGCACTACAGTCTGCAGCAACCATCTTCTAAAGGGGCATCTGCAAAAGAAGCTACATGGTGTGTGTGGACAAGGGCCGAACTGTCCAACTTGGGAGGGAACCTGCAGGCTGGAGTAGGCCAGGATCCCAAATACAGCCTGCTCACAACAGGCACTGATTTTAATCAGCTGTACAAAGGGTATCACACGGTGAGGACATTCAGACCAGGAGATGCCCACATTCCCAGGTGAAGTTGGCACCAGCTGGCATTAGTCTGACTGTTGAGCATGTGAACGAAGCGTTTCACCTACGAGGGAACACAGGGTAGGCGCATGCCCATGGCAATGAACTAAAGTGGGGTGTGATGTGCTGAGGACAAGCAGAGAGCAAAGGAGAGCTCGCCATCATAGTGACAAAATGCTGGATCAGTAGATCTCCCCAACCTTTCACTTCTGCATTGCATGGTCACCAGTGCAGCACTGCTAGCTGCCCTATCTCTTTAGTAAAGCATCCTGAGCAATGGATTGAGCGGAATGAGGCAGATCCCTGGGATGAAAAGCATAGCAGCTGCTCCCAGTAAGGCAGGTGGGCTTGGGAACACATATCCAAATGTGGAAAGTACCTCCAAGGTCTGTTTCCCTCTCTTATGTGAATGATCAAAGGAAGAAACAAGGGTTTGAAACAAACTGAAATACAGATTTTTGTTATGCTTGTGTATTTGTTTTACAATGCATTAAAACAGCTTGCATAAGGTAGGTTATGTCTTTCATTCACCAGCAGAAAAAATGTAAACTAATGCATTTGGGCAATGGGAGAAAAAAGGGATTTATACTGAGATTTGCTAACCCTTAAACTGCCGAGATATAGCAAAATCTGAATGCATCTTGGGAAAAGATGGTAACATATCTTTGACCAATGAATATGTCCTGGTTTCAGCTGGGATAGGGTTAACTGTCTTCCCAGTAGCTGGTACAGTGCTATGTTTTGAGTTCAGTATGTGAAGAATGTTGATAACACTGATGTTTTCAGTTGTTGCTCAGTAGTGTTTAGACTAGAGTCAAGGATTTTTCAGCTTCTCATGCCCAGCCAGGGCACCTGACCCAAACTGGCCAACAGTGTATTCCATACCACGGGACGTCCCATCTAGTTTAGGAACTGGGAAGTGGGGGGCAGGGATTCGCGGCTCGGGGACTGGCTGGGTGTCGGTCGGCGGGTGGTGAGCAATTGCCCTGCGCATCATTTGTACATTTCAATCCTTTTATTACTACTGTTGTCATTTTATTAGTGTTATCATTATCATTATTAGTTTCTTCTTTTCTGTTCTATTAAATTGTTCTTATCTCAACCCAGGAGTTTTACTTCTTTTCCTGATTTTCTCCCCCATCCCACTGGATGGGGGGGGAGTGAGTGAGCGGCTGCGTGGTGCTTAGTTGCTGGCTGGGGTTAAACCACGACAGAATAATTAATAATATATTTTACTGAAGATTTAATACAGATCAAAAGAAAAATTCATGATGTACTAATGGAACAATTCAATATAAGTATGAAATACAAACTGTATGTGACTTCCAGAGAGTTATTAGAAAGAGAAATCGATGAACCCAACATGAAAATGGCAATAGTCATATTGAATTTCAAGAAAATACCAGGTCACAGTGGGCCTGGATGTTGAGTTTTACAGGCCATTCACTCTTAAGATTTTCCCACATTGCAGTAAAGTGTGCAATCAAGTGTTAGATAATGCCATATAACCACAAAGCCTCAGAGACACTGCCAGTGTCCACATCCCCAAACACAGTAGACCTTTCAATTACATAGATTTGTATTAAACATGCAATTGTCTTCCCACTACAGCCTAAGGAGCATTTGCCCATAGTCCATGGGGAGCTGGCTGACCTTCTTTTTCTCCAGCTGCCAAACTGCATTAATGGATTAAAAAGCATACACAAGAGACATTCCTGATAATATTTGTCAGTAAACAACAGCAGTCGTGCCACAGAGATGTTATGCAACTGAGAGTGCAAGCCATGATATAATTTCCACATTAAAAGGAGGCCAATGTACTTAAGCACCCCAGACGCACAGAACAAAGTGGAAAGCTGTGTTAGCCAAGCTTGGTTCTCCACACTTTCTCTCTATCCTTCCTTTTGTTCACACACTAGTCAAATTGCCAGATTTCCTCTGTCCACACTAGCACAGACAAACCTCCCCCAGAGCAGCTCAAACATCTGAACCTTTCCATAAACGCCAGCGTGCACCCAGGCCCTCTGCTCTTATAGGTCAGCTACTTCTGCCTATGGACAATTTATGTCCAGCTACAGACATGTTTTGCACGCTGTTTTTCCCTATTTATTCCAGCTTCCTCAAGGGAGTAGTCACTGTGCTTCCTCCCCCCTTGTGAAGCTAGTCCCTGTCTTTCATTAAATCCCTGGGGTAAGGTTTACCATCAACATCCTATTCATTCCTAATGTTCTCAGGTTAAATTAAATGAAGCACAACTACAGCCCAAATCCTTTTTCCCTACAGTTACCCAGGACACATGGCTTTGACTGGAGGATCACCCCACCTCCCTCCTAAACAGAGTGCTACTTCAGACTCCATGGTGGTCCATCACCCTGAATGGCTCTGTTCCCTCCTCTCCTGGGAGTGCAGGTCAGGAGACTGACAAAGTTTTGAGGCTCTGTCAAAACTTCTCCAAATTCCCATTTGTGCATTTCCATGGAAAATATCCCAATGTCATCCCATGTACCTCTAGCTACCAAAGCTGGAGTGTCTGGAAATGATGCTAAAAGAAAGCTTCTTCAGGGTCCTGAGTCACAGAAACCCTATAGGAATTATTTCTAGTCTCTGACTGTGCCCAGTCCACAAAGGATAGTACTTATCCTAGCTGCAACTTCTAAGTGGCAACTGTAGCTCAAGCAACTGTTCACATGCTTTTAGCTCTAGAGATCTTTTGTTCAAACTCCTGCATAATCTCCCAGTGCAAAATCAATCACCATAAGCACACAGACCAGCAACGGAGAACAGATCAGGGAATGAATATGAACCCTTAAGGAAAAAAATCCTTTATCACAAGAGTGAGTACAAGTGCAGTAGGTGGCCCAGAAAGGTTGTGGCATTTCCATCACAGAGAGTTTCAAAACTTGACTGAACAAGGTCCTGGGGGACCTGATCCAACTTTGAGCAGGAGTCTGAACTAGATGACCTCCAGAGATCCCTTCCAGCCTACATTTTGCTGTGATTCTTTATTCTCATGTGCATTATTGTGTCTTGAATGGAGACTACCTGCATGGGAGTAAATGTGCCACAGTAAGGTCTAACAGGACTCTTGCTATGGTCAGCCATTAAAGAACAACTTCACTCTCTCAGGCATACACAGGGAGAGGATATCATGAGCGGCATGAGAAGATACTCGAATTCCTAAGAGGTTCCTGATTAGAGTCCCAAATACAATACAGCCTGCCATGGTTTGGGGAAAAAGAAAACACTGAAGCTACTGAGTATAACAACTTCTGCAATCTGTTTAAAATCTCTCTAGGAGAGAGAGGTGCTTTGAAATGAAATATTTCTAACTTCTCTTCTCCCACCACACAGAGCCAGTAATGCTCAACTTGTTTTCTGCACTGTTCAGGAGGGATCCAAAATTGCAGTACAGAAGGTATTAATGGTCTGTTAGGCTTAAGAGAGAGACAGCTACTTCATATTTATGATTTGCTTTTTTTACACTCAATCATAGGACAGTGTTAAGTCATGTGATAATGTTAAGACAGTGATAATGTCATGTCAGGTGTTATTATTTCTTCTTGCAAACACTGCCATCTTTTAACTAAACAAGTATTTTAAGTAGTTCTCCTAGTGTTTCTTCTCCTTAGGTTCATGTCTGTGTTCTCCTGGAGACTTCTTTTCCTCCCGCTTTTAATCATCCTGTAAACTATGACACACCTGTTGAATAAGAATACACAATGTTGAATTCACACAAGTCAGCAGAAGAAGATGAATGTGTAATTTATGCTGGTCTTTAATATTGCACCTTTGCTATTTCTCCCTGCGTTCTCCCCTGAAAGTGCCCTCATAAAGATGTGTTAATTTTTCACTGTGGATGTCACACGCAACTGCGGCAGTCACCATACTCACATGCAGCTTCCTTTCTGACCCATCTTAACGAGTAACTTTTGGAGTTCTTTCCAATGCTGCAGCCCTGATCCTGATGAACTTATTCAGCATTTCTGTGAAAGGGCCACAAGTCCTGTCTCATTATAATTTAGTAATTGTCAGGAGTCATAGTTTTGCCCATTTTTCATGCTGAAAGTAAGGTTTGTAACAGCTTTCAAGATTAATAAAGCTTTGAAGGGATGACACTGGGAAAGTTTCTAAAGATGAGCAATTTGATAAAGAGCAGAATTAATGAAACTCAGATTTCAGGTTTCTGTGTCTTTACTCTCCTCTGTGGATTCTGATGTCTGATAAAGGGTGAGCCACTTAGCCTTTCTATCTACATGGGCACCTGATCTCCTAAGTCTTGTAGGAACTTACCAGCTGAGAGGTTTCCACCGTTCTGCTAAAGGGTGTCGAAATTGAGCAAGTTCCAGACTTCTTATAGGGAGTCTGATACAAGCACATGCACACACAGTAGGACTGCAAAGGTCTTATTTCCTTCAGAAATCTAGGTATAAAAACCCCCAGGTTATGAAAGTAAAACATACCTTTGGAGCAAAGGTGGGAAAATTATAAGGAAAAACTCAACACCTTGGTCCTGGAAAAGAATGACATAAAAAAAAAAAAAGCACAAGCAACCACACTTCTGCTCAGAAGTAACTTTGAGTGTGCCATGACAGCCTGCCAAAAGAGAAATAACTTCATCCATTGAAAGCTGCGGTGCCTTAAACTACACTTTGTCTTAGAGCCTGATAAGTAAATTGGGGAGAAGGGAAGGGGGAATTTACAATACTCTTTGGGATTTCCATTACCCAGAATGACTTTGCTGCATCCCATTTATTTTTGCTAAGTTTTGTAACAATGAGAAGGTCTTGAAGGCTACTAAGAAATGCAGACATCAAAGTATTTAATGTATTCCATGTGTGCTGTTGCTGTATGTTTCATAGTAATAAAGATAATGACAGCAAAAAGTATCTCTTACCATGACAGGCATTCATGAAATACAGAAAAAAAGACAACACGTTATGAGCAATGACAGATACACAAATGTGCCATGTCCCACTATGGTGCAAAGGATCAGGGATTGACAGAGGTCACAAAAGTTCTTGTTGATTTTGTCAATTTAGTGGTAGCTGTTAAAGCAAATACAGAAAATAGTTTTGGGTGAGGCAATAAATACATACATATATAAAAATGTGTATCTAGCATGTCACATCAAAATATAACATTACATCTCTATTTTAGTCTCCACAGTAAATTAAATATTCACTTTCTGAACCAAAATCATGTCTTTTCACAGAAAAAAAAAATGTGTTTGTGAGTGGCAGACAAAGAAAAAGATGCTTATCTGATGAAATATAGTTTTACAGAAAGTGAATCAGGGCAATAATTCATCTTTCTTGCCATTGCTTTTACACATTAGTCACTGCCACAAGGTTTTCATCCCTGCAAATTACATCCTCCCGAATCACTACACTGAATCACAGATCTTTCTGATTAGCTGCTTTTATTTAGCCCCCCCATAATCATTTGATTCTCTCCATGCAAGTAAAAAAAAGAGCTGTGATCCATCTGTTAAGTTATAGACCATAAGTTCCCATCTGTCATCCATGGACCAGTGGTAGTCCCCAGAGCACTCTCTGCCTGTCTGCAGAGAGTTGGCTGCTCTCCTGGTGCTGCCTTCTCCTCGTCTCCAGCTGTTAAATCACATTAAAAGATGGGTAAAAAAAACACAGAAGAAAAAATGTGAATAACATTAATTTTCCATGTAAACAGTTGCTTTATCTGAAAGAGGAATGTTATACAATTGTGAATGCGCAGGGAGGAACCTCAGAGCCACATGCCTTTCTCAGCGGCAGCTTTGCAAACACCACCGAGGGCTCCGAGTGGGGTCAGCTGTGGGGTGCTCCTCCAGAAACACAGGGCCCTCGTTCAAGTGTCAGCACCGCTAACTGGTTCACTGCTTCGACAGAAATATCTACCACTTTGGGGAAAAAAGAGCTGATTTCCCACTATTAGGCTGGATCAGTTGCCCCCCACCCCCCCGGGTGTTCATCTGGTCCTGCACCCGAAGCACCAGCTCAGACCACGGCTGAGCAGCCTTGTGACAGCTCTCCCATCTCCACAGTTTACAGCCTGGGGTAGGAAACACAATTTTTGTTTACTTCAGCCTGCTAAGCTGCCAGAGTTCAACAATTGCTGCAGATTCCACTCCTGGAGGTGAGGAATTAGTGGGGCATTTCAATCATCCCAGTTCACTCTGAGTCGGTGCACAAGGCAACACTTCCCAGTCCGTACCCCTCGTTACGTCTGGCAGCCCATGGTGGGGCAGCAGCAGCAGCGGTTTCTGTCCCCTCCATCCTCCCACCCCACCTGCCCAAGGCTACCGACCCCACCAATGCCACAGCTGACCATGCTACCCAACCACCTCGCTCACAGCCCAGCATGCGAGTGAAAGTGCCATCCATCCTGGTTTGGTTTAAAATAGCTCAGGCCTTTGCATCCCAAATCCCTGCCAGACGATCTGCCAGGGTAATTTCTTCAGCTATCGCATCAAAATCCACCTGAGATCCTGAAACCTATAATACAATCCCAAGCTGTCTCACAGATACTTGAACCCATCAAACTATCCTTCAGCCAGCACCCACCAGACATTGCACACAATATTGCTGTTACAGATCAGACTGAAAACCGAGGATGCAAGAACAGCATAACCAATCAATATTTAATTTCATATAAGAGTACCTGAAGGTAGGGTAGGTGCAGCAGTGGCTCTGTTATCAGGTTTTACTCATATTTAGCTCAACAACATTTCCCATTTTAATGTGTGTCAAATACCTCAAAGTGTTCCTGTACACTGTGCCAAAGAAACACAGGCAAGAGCCACATGGCAAAGGCAAGATTTACGTGTTTGTGGGGTTGGTACATGATATTTATTCTCTTCTGTACAGGAGAAGCTGACACACGTGGGTTACCACCCCATAGCCCTTTGCCTACCTGAATCTATTTAGTAAAGCAAATTTATTTCTGTGACCAACAGCACACCAAAGAGTAGTATGGCTGACATCCACCATGAGCTCAAACAGCCCAGCACCAATTTACTGCTGGGTCTGGGTGGAGCATCCTTACACACACAGCTGGGACAGAGCTTCAGTTCATATGTGTGGTTTAACACTGAGATGGCTCTGCAGCAATGCTGCCAGTCCTGAGTGCACCAATACGTCTAAAAACAGGCTGACACAAAGTAAAACATCGTCCCTTACTTAGCTATCCCCAAAAGTGCTATTTCAAACCTTAAATCTTCATTCTTGGAGCACATGTGCATGTACTTACTTACTGCCTAGTAAAGCCAGACCTACTGACTGTATTTGAACAACTGCATGAGTGAAGATGAACGTGTTTGTAGGTGTCCACAGCAGTAGCTTCTTGGGGTCAGTTGTGACAGGCTCAGGGTTCTTTGGTCTCTTCAAATTCAGCATGTGTTTAAGCACTTTATAGCACTTAATTCTGGCCTTATGGGAGCCCCAGAATACTCCCCACACTAAATATGTTAAGCAATTGACAGTTGGGACCCTCAGTGTCTCTCAGTTGTTCATTTGAAACAAAAAGGCTGTGCTTTTCCTGGACTTTATGCCTTGCTAGCCTGGAATTAGCATTTTGCCAGCTAAAGCCTAAAGCCCAAATCTGAGCTCATCCAAACTTTGGGAAGGATGGATTTGGCTCCAAGCCCTGTATTTCAAGGCCATGTTTAATCTAGTGCTAGCAAAGCAGGGGGTGGGGGCGGTGGGGTGGGGGTGTATGCTAATTCCCCACTTTCTCATCAACTAATGGAACAAAAAGGAGGAAAAACTATCTGGGTCCTAGGGATATTATCTTCCCTTTCTTTTGGAAGTACATAGATGATGAACCAATCAGGCTGTGAATGATAAACAACTGCTTTAAATAGATAAGAAGCAAATAGGCAAAGAGACAATAAGGTTATTAAGGGATAATACTGGGAAACTGAGTGACAGATGATTATCTGAACTTCATTTAATTTCAAATTTAGCATTTCTTTTATATTCATTCCTATAATTTTTCTTTTCCCTTTTGTTCACATTCAGTTTCTGCAGCAAAAGAGGGGGATAGATTCAAAATACAGAATTTGTCGTCATCTAAAGCAAAAAGTAAACAACTCGCCAAAACCTTAGTACTTTGCCACAGGTCTCCAGGGTCATGTGCAGGGGCTTTCATGCACATTGTTAACTTCATTATCTGTTCTTGCTCTTCGGACAAAAGCCAGAGCTCGCTGATACAGGAACAGTTTAGTGCAGTTGTTAAGTCCTGCCCTGTTTGCCTACTGTTGAGACCTGACCTGGCTCTGTTCCCTGCTGCCCTCGAGCATGGGCAGAGATGACATGTGGCTTTCTACCCCAATCATGCAGGCATGACTTCAGAAACTTTGGTTTAAAAACACAAACATAAAAAGTCTCACTTTGATTTTTTATTTTTTTAATTAATAAGTTGAAACTTACTTGTGAGGCATATCAGTTCATTTTCTTGTTCATTTCCCTCAGAACAAACAGGAAATTTGATTAACTGAGATAGTCTTGGCTTCATAGGCCTGATGAGTGATGTCCTCTTTTACTCATGTACATGGGAAGGGCTAAATGTTCTTCTGAATGGTCTTGCTAGTTTCTGTGGCACCCGGGGAGATGGAGAGAGAGGACTGGTTGTGCACCAAAATCATGTCATAGAAGCAGCAGCAATGCCCCACTCCTGTGGAAGCTTCTATTTTTAAACTGCTGACCTGCAGCTCAATAGCTCTGTCATACACCGCTCCCAACAGAGCTGACAACAAACCTTCACCAAAATACACTCAGTTCTTTCTCCTCTTCATTTGGAGCCCCAAAACCCCTCTGGCAGCTTCCATCCAAATGTACAAATGTTTCACCCTTTGCTCTAAATCTTACCAGCTTAAGCAAAAAGAAATCCTCATCTTCTCATCATCTTCTCTATCCTCACCTTATTCTATAATGTTTGGCTATTCAGGGATGAGTAGCCTACTTCCTCTTTGAATAAAGTATCGGCAATTTTCCTATGCATGGTTTCATTCACTTGGAAGTTTTACAGCTGCTAATGCTACTGTGGATAGCATCCTTTTAAATAATGCCTGAAAATAATGTAATTTTAACCTCAAAAAGTAGCAAAGTTATGTGCTTCTATTGGTTTGTACATGAATATGCCATTCTTGAACCAAAATGGTCGCAAAATTGTTTTAAATACTTTTTTTAATCCCTGCTAGAAGGAAAGTATAAAAAATCCTGCTTTTGTACTAATTTAAGGCCAACAGCTCCTGCAATAGTATCTCTGATTTTATGTGCATAGGGCATACAAAGTGATATAATAAGCAGAACTATAGTGCTGATGTTTTCCATCAAAAGAATAATTCAGTATGGAATGACATCAGCATTCTAACTAATATTCTTCATTGGTTTTAGGCAAAACATCAAAGAAATGTTGTGAACTGATTTTTCATTATATTTAGTTGAGGTCCCCAAGAAATATTTTTGACTTTTCAAATCACACATTGGCTAATAGGAAATGTTGGGTAGAATTTGGTAAACTAAACAGTCATTGCCCAGTGCCATGGAAAACAACTTTTCCTTTGTGGAAAATCCAGGCTATTAACATCCCTTATAGAGATTCAACCAATCAGGTTCTAAAGAACTTCAGCAGCGTTTTATTGAAATTAACTTAAAAATTCAGTACCTTCTTAATTTCTTTTTTACTGGGGGGGGGGGGGGGGGGGTCTCCTGGTTTTTATGCATCCAGCAGAGATATTTTGCTAAATGTTATTTGATTTTTTGCTGTGTAACTGTTCTCAAATTCAACCAAATTCTACACAGCTGTAGACAAATAGTCCCTGTTGGAATATTGAAGAACATGGACAAAAGCAGGAGAGAGAGCCTTTCGGGAACACTGCTGCAAATCAGGGGGAATACCTGTAGTTTGCCATGTGTTTAACTCCATGAATTTACATACTGAATGAACTCCAACAAAATCCCAGCTCTACAGATAAGGAGATAATACAGACGCTATCTAGTCATAAGTTGCTTCATCCCAACATCTCTTGGGAGTAACATTTATAAGAAAATCCCCTGGCATTTATTTCACTGGAACAGCTTGACAGAGTTAGTTCATGGTAAATACAAATCAGGTTAACCATAACCTCATATGCCTTCTAGAAAGTGTAGTAGTTGTGTTATCTGGGGGACTTTTTCATTGACACCAAATTCTTTGGAAATCAGAGCAAGAGAAAGAGAGAGTTCCCATGTCCTCAAAGTGGAACTGTAGAGTAGAATTGAATCTGGATTTGAGTTTGTATCTTTCTATAGTGAGGAAAATAAATAGACTACCACCATGTCTTTCAGAACCTGCCAAGTGAGATGGGGCACCAAAGTAAAGCAGAACAGCTGCTTCAGCAGCAAGATAAAACAAAGAAATTCTGTTGTGAAGAATACAGCAAACCTAAAGGAAAAAAAAAAAAGGCGCTGATATGAACAGCCTGCTGTTCATTATCCTCTTGAGAAATATGTTCAGAGCATCATACAGCCAGCGATATTGAAGAATCAGTAATGCTTTGACATGCCTATACAGCATACTTCTTAGGAAACAAGCACTGTTCTTGCTGCCAGTGAAGCTTGGAATTACATTTCCAATTATTCATTTTGCCTACCACAGAACAATAAGGTAAAAGCTTACTAGTATAAAGCTTGTGCAGAACTAGTATCTAGTGTAAAACTAAATCACATAACTACATAATGTGGACTACACTACTATTTGTGCTACGGTGCTACATCTCCTATCAAATACAGCTACAATAATGCAATGAAAAACAATCCATCTACCCTATAGTTAATCAATATAGCAAAAAGGAAAATCTGCACATTTTGATATGCATTTTACCTCAAATGTCTTTGTAAAGCAAGCAGACGCCTGAGCTGATATGAAAAACAAGTTTGCATTAGTTTGTATTTGATAGCTATGTTCCAAAGAATAGAACCAGTATATGGAGCAGGAGCACTGCTCATGTGCTTCTTAACATGGCTGGGAGCAACTGAGATGATGGTGACAGTAGCATAGAGCAGAGGGAAAGTTAGTGAGGCTGAATAGTGTTTTCTTGTACACATATGTCGTGGTTTAACCCCAGCCAGCAACTAAACACCACACAGCTGCTCACTCACTCCCCTCCACCCAGTGGGATGGGGGAGAGAATATGGAGCACATTTTTAACATCTTGTCCTGCTCAGACTGGTCCAAAGGCTACTGCATGAACAATCTTCCACTTAATTTGTTCCAAGGCTTGTTGTTGCTCAGGGACCCATTTAAAATCATTATTCTTCCAGGTCACTTGATAGAGAGGGCTTACAATCAGACTGTAATTTGGAATATACATTCTCCAAAACCCACAACACCTAAGAAGGCCTGTGTTTCCTTTTTATTAGTTGGTGAAGACATAGCTGCTATTTTGTTGATCACATCCATTGGGATCTGACGACATCCATCATGCCATTTTATTCCTACAAACTGGATCTCCTGTGCAGGTCCCTTGACCTTACTTTCTTTTATGGTAAAAACAGCTTTCAGAAGGATTTGGATTAGTTTCTTCCCTTTCTCAAAAACTTCTTCTGCTGTGGCGCCCCATACGATGATGTCATCAATGTACTGTACATGTTCCAGAGCTTCACCCTTCTCCAGTGCAGTCTGGATCAGTCCATGGCAAATGGGGGACTGTGTTGCCACCCCTGGGGCAGTTGATTCCAGGTGTACCAGACAGCTCTCCAAGTAAAGCAAACTGTGGCCAGCACTCTGTTGCCAGAGGGATTGAGAAAAACATATTAGCAATGTCAGTTGTGGTGTACCACTTGGTTGCCTTTGACTCTACTTCGTATTGAAGTTCTAGCATATCTGGAACTGCAGCACTCAGCGGTGGCGTGACTTCATTCAGGCCACGATAGTCAACTGTTAGTCTCCACTCCCCATTAGACCTTCACACTGGCCATATGGGACTGTTAAAGGGTGAGTGAGTTTTGCTGATCACTCCTTGGCTCTCCAGTTGACAAATCAGCATATGGATGGGAATCAGGGAGTCTCGGTTGGTGCGATATCGTCGCTGGTGCACCGTTGTGGTAGCAATGGGCACTTGTTCTTCAACCCTCAGCAACCCCACAATCAAAGGGTCTTGAGAGAGACCAGGCAGGGTAGACAGCTGTTTAATTCTCTCCGCCTCCAAGGCAGCTATACCAAAAGCCCACCAATACCCCTTCGGGTCCTTGAAATACCCTCTCCTGAGGCAGTCTATGCCAAGGATAGACTGGCCTCTGGGCCAGTCACAATGGGGTGTTTCTGCCAGTCATTCCCAGTTAGGCTTACTTCAGCCTCCAATACAGTTAGCTGTTGGGATCCCCCTGTCACACCAGAAATACAGGTGGGTTCTGCGCCTTTATAACTGATGCCATTAGGGTACACTGTGCACCTGTGTCCACTAGAGCCTTGTACTCCTGTGGGATTCTGATGCCATTGAATCCACACAGTCCAATAAATGCGGTTGTCCCTTTCTTCCACCTGGCTGGAGGCAGGGCCCCTCTAATCCTGCTCAGAGTATCCGTTACTCACTTCTTGTAAAACTGACTTGGAAGTCTCTTCAAGAGGATCAGAAGTAGGATCAGCTCTTCTACTCTGTCTGGAAACTGGAGCAGCATTTTTCCTGGAAGAATCCCCTCTTGTGGTTGTTTTTCCTCACAACTCATGTACCCATGTATCTAGGACCAAGGGAGGTTTTCCATCCCATTTCCTCATGTCCTCTCTGTGGTCACACAGGTAAAACCACAGGGTACCCCGTGGTGTGTACCTTCTATATTCTCTCTCTTGGGCAGAGGAACTCTCACTCCTAATAGCTGGGCTACCGGTCCCTACAGGTGGGGAGTAGGACATACCCTCTTCGAATTGCTGGAACTCTCGGGACAGTTTCTTGGCTAGTACGTCTGGCAATTTCTCTACAGTCGCGACGAGGGAGGAAGAGAGATTTTCTTCATATTGCTAGAGTCAGCCAGCCAATTCATCCACCATTGGTCCCTCTTCATCTTTCCAGGTCAGTACTGCCAATGTGTTGGCATGCAATGATGGTGCACTCTGTACAAACTTCCGCCACAGGGGTCGTGTGCATTGGACTTCATCTGGATCTGTGGGTAACTGTGCATTGTCTGGGTCATAACAAACCATCTCCTGCATGGCTAATTCCCTCAAGTACTGGATACCTCTCTCCACAGTGGTCCACTTGCCTGGATGACACACAACATCTTCCTTGAAGGGGTACCTTTCCCTCATGCATGACAGAAGTTGCCTCCAGCAGCTGAGGGCTTGTGTCTTTTTTTCCAACCTCTTCGTCAATGCCCCCTTCCTTAGAAAGCAATCCCAGCTGCTTGGTTTCCCTACCCTCTAATTCCAAGCTACTAGCCCCGTTATCCCAGCATCAGAGCAGCCAGGTGACAATGTGCTCACCTGGATGAGGGCTGAAGTCTTTTCACATCTGCCACAGCTCACTCAGGGATAGGGATTGGGTGATTACCTCTGGTTCTGCCTCTTCCTCCTGTTCTTGTGATGACCCTGGTTCATCTCCATCCTTCACTAAGCAAACTGATTTTTTATATATTTCTTCTTCTGTATGGGGACAACTGATATTGGTGTGCGTTGGTTCACTGGTTCAGCTGCAGTGCCTGTTGCTGGGGTTGGAGTGGCTGCAGTGCCTGTCGCCTTGTTGTCAGATCCACATACCTTCTCTTCCCCTTGAGGGTACCGAACAGTGTTGAACAGGGCTCAATGGGGATGGGCCAGGCCCCAGAGCATTGCAGTAATTTGTGTCCCCCAGTTGTTGGGATGACAGCATATTTTTTCCAAATGGTCTACTAGTTTTTCATGATTCTGCACTTGTTCAAGGGTGAAGTTCCAAAACCCTGGAGGTGCCCACTGCCCTAGGCATTTGCCCATACTACCCCACACAACCTGCCACTCATAATTATCCAGCCTTGGGGCAGATCTCTGAGTGATCTTCTTAAATAGTTGTTTAACCCTAAACAAGACCTGAACCACATTCAAGAACATGCTAGTTCCTAACAGTAGGACCGTGCTGGTTTCAACATCTCAAGGTTATTCAAATTTTTCAATATTCTCAAATGCCATTGTAATTAGACTGGAGGAGAAGAGAAAGGGGAAGAAAGATGTCTCACCCACAGATTGGCTGTCCAAGGAGGAAAGGTAAAGGGTGTACTTATTAATAGTTTCACACAGATGGCTCCCGAAGCGTGGAGGTGATGACAGTGCTGAGTGCAAATACCAGATTAGTCCCACGACCGATAATTTTATCATACCATAAGCCAGTATTATACAATACATCAAAGAGAAAACTTTAATCCACCTCCCATGGATCATAAGCAGTGGCACAGGGACTACATACAGCAGGTGAGGTGACACATAACAGAACTCTAAAAATGAGCGCCACAAATCTAAGAGCCCATAAATCGACATCATGACTCATGACTATTAAACTAATATAATGAATGCTTGTAACAAATTTGTTTTAACACACTCTGGTCCAATCTGATGTTATCTCAACCCTTTGTGCCCCACGTTGGGTGCCACAATGGACTGTCATGGCTTAACCCCAGCCAACAACTAAGCACCACGCAGCCGCTCGCTCACTCCTCCCCACCTGGTGGGATGGGGGAGAGAATCAGAAGGAAAAAGGTAAAACTCATGGGTTGAGATAAGAACAGTTTAATAGAACAGAAAGGAAGAAACTAATCATGATAATAATAACAATAATAAAATTACAATAATAATAATAAAAGCATTGGAATATAGAAACCAAATTATGCACAATGCAATTGCTCACCACTTGCTGATTGATGCCCAGTTAGTTCCCTAGCGGTGATTCCCCCCACCCCCACTCCTCCCAGTTTATATACTAGACATGACTTCATATGGTATGGAATACCCCTTTGGCCAGTTTGTGTCAGCTGCCCTGGCTGTGTCCTGTGCCAACTTCTTGTGCCCCTCCAGCCTTCCTGCTGGCTGGGCATCAGAAGCTGAAAAATCCTTGACTAAACACTACTTAGCAACAACTGAAAACATCAGTGTGTTATCAACATCCTTCTCATAGTGGACCCAAGACATAGCATTATACCAGCTACTAGAAAGAAAATTAACTCTATCCCAGCCAAAACCAGGGCAACATAAAATGTGTTCAGTAGTCTATAAAAATATCTCAGCCCAAAGCAAGGAAAGGATCTTTTCAGCTCCTAAGCGTATATACAGCAAGTATTTCAGAATGTGGATAAACAGTTGCATGCTTATATACTGTGCATACATGCATAACTTTTTCCCCTGAACTCCTAAAACCGTTATTGTATTTCCTACCAGTATTCACTCCCATTCTTTCTAAAGGCAAATAGAAAAGTCAAAACCAATGAAAATGCCCTTATAAATGTAGAAAGAGGAAAACTTCACTGTATAAATCCATGGCTCATCCACATCATGAACACAACACACAGTTCGATCTCCTCATCTTTAAGAAATATACAGAGCAGAACTGGAAAACTATCAGAGTAGGGCAGGAAGAGGAATCAAGTCATAGACTAGTTTCTGTGTGAGGAACTGCTTCATAAGCCAATGTGTTTCAGTTTGGGAAAGAAAAGACTCGTGGAGAATACAACAGAGAGCCACAAAATCATTAGTGATGTGGAAAGGGTGGATAGGATTCAACATTTCGCTGCCTCCTCACATACCAGAACTACAAATGAAGCTATTAGGAGTCAGCTTTTAAAAGGATTATGGCGAAGTTGGGGGTCCCACATGTATGGATCTGCAGAGCTCCTCGAGAAATGACCCTGTGAATGCTAAAAATTTACAAGGTTTCCAGGGGAGCTTCTCATGTGAGAGGAGTCTTCTGCTATGGGACACACAGAAACCAATCCAGCTCAGGAGGTGCCTGTGCTGAAATAACTAAAGACTAAGAAAATATAAGAGGGAAGTATTACAAATGCTTGGCCTGTTCTTGCACTTTCCTAGACAGTGATGTAACTGGGTACTTACAGACACAGTGGGATACTGGATGTTGAACTAAATGGATCACTGATCTAAGCCAGGATGGCTCATTTTGTTACGATGAAAGAAGGAAGAGAGAATTTTTCAACAGGAAAAAAGTATCACAAAATTATCTTGGTTTATGATTATGAATTCTTGTGCTTCACTTTACCAAAGAGGAAATGCAGAGGAATGTCTACAAATCTCAGGTGTTTTGTGGCTACCCTCCTTCAAAGAACTTGTTGTGATCCTGCACATTAACAAGCCCAAGTCAGACCCTTTCTCAAACCATTCTCCAAGATTGATTGCTTTCTGTCAAAGGGGTAGCTAAGGAGCACACAGCGCTCTGCATATGACAAGCCATAAGACAGATATAACACTCAGATCAATAACGTTCATATTCTGCAGGAGTTTTGTCCAATACAGGGAAGTATTTATAAGCTTCCTGCAATTTTCATCTTTCAATAAATGCTATAAAGATTATTTTGTCTAATATTTAAGTAGTAAAACTGTACTTAAGCCCTTTCAATTTGGCAATTGTATTAAAGGATTGTGTGGAGTATGAACTACTTGGAAAAAAATCATAAATCCTCTTGTTAACAAGAGAGCTGTCAGCTACCTGGACATGGTGCCAGTGGGTTGGCATAAAATAGAGCTGTCGGTGGGCTGGGGAGAAAGAAACCAGAGAAATAGTCAGGCTCAGTTCTAATTACTTCATTATTAAAATAACTGCAAAGGGAGACTAGCATGAGTCATTTTCTTTGGGGCCAAATTTTTCTTTCAGTCACGTTGAGCAATATCATGCTGCATGCATGGTTCTGCAGAAATCAATGCAATTCTCATCAAATATTATTCAGTGTTAGTCAGAATATCTGCAGGTGGCTTGTAGAGTTTGGCAGTGAATTTTGAAACTAGCTTGGGGTGAGGACATACATCATGGCATGGATAGAAGCCTTTTCTCCCTCCAGTCCTGGGATTGGAGAGGGCTGATATCCCATTGCTGTCTCTGCTGCTTCTTTCTAAACTTGCAGATTATCTCTCAAGTTTGCACGTGATTTAGATCATCTGTCACATACAGTGATACCTTCTCCTGCCCTGAGAAAGAGATTTTGACACACCTGATTTTAAGAAATTAGGAGTGGGGGGAAGGGGAAAGCTAATCACTTTTTAAGGGAAACTTGAAATCTGTAGATTGTTAAGCATTTGGCACTCCTATGCATGCTGGGGGGGGGAGAAAAAACCCAAACTGGTTATTTGGTTTAGCATAAGGTTTTGTTGGAATTCCTGTTTGTACAAGCAACAGGGAGATTATTTCTCCGGGTATGAGCTGGATTAATTACAGATTCAACAGATAATCACATAGCATTTACCAATAGGAAAAGGTAGTTAACACTTGCCAATGTCACAAAAGAGTAATGTCAAAAAGGTCTGATTTCCTTCTTTAATATAACAACATTGATAGAGATCAGTGCTAGAATTATGTGTCCATTTCTGGGATCAATGTTTTCTAAAGGTATTAGGAAAATAGAGGGACTACAAAAATTATTTGAGAGTTGGAGAAAATTCTTTACTGTGAGAGACCAGACAAGACAGATCTTAATAGCTCATTTGAAAAAGTACATTTAGAAAAGATCTCATTACAGTGCATAAATACTGCCCTGGAAAGAAAACATCAGATAGGAAAGGTTGTGTAATCCTGCAGAAGAAGGATTGTAAGGATCAAGAGCTGAATTCTAAGCAAAACTAATTTAAATTAAAAATTAGGCATCACTGCATAATTTCAGGGAAAGACATTAATTACTGGAAAAAGCTATGAAAATTATCTGAGCATTTTCCATCTCTGGATATCCTTAGAACAACATGCTGCTTCTAAAGCCAAGATGTTGGCCTCATAACAGGATAACTGGATGAAGTTGAATGACCTATGATAACAAGAGGATAAGACCGGCCTTAATAGTCAATTCTGGTCTTAAAACCAGCAGAAAATAACAGGAATCAAAATTTAGAAAGCTGAAAATGTGGTAAAGAATTACTATGCAGACTTGATGGAATCCACTCACACCTAATGCAAGTGCTGCTTTTGGAGTACCACAGTACTTAGGAGCAAAGTCAAAGCCTGAAGGGCAATCTGCTGTAGTAATACAGCACAGAAAAAAAGCAAGCAAAAATGCTTTGGTTATCTTGGTGCTTGAAGAAAATGTAAACAAGTTTCCAGATATTTTGCAGTGCTCACCTTCAGAATAACAAATTAAAAAAAAAATAACTTGCATGTTAAAGTCCTTTCAATGGATTGATGCATCTGGGCTGATGGATCTTGATGGAATGATGAACACAGGAATGAAAAAGTACTTTAAATGGAATCTGAGACTTTCTAAAACCCCAGGAATTGAAGGAGGAAATTTAAATAGATAGTTTTGCCCACGTGTGACAAGATGCACCAGGGAAAGTAATTTCACAAACCCCAGATTTAACACTTGAGGTTTTTAATGAGAAATAAAGAATGATGGGAAATGACAAATGAAATGTTGGAAATGTAGGCTGGTATTTATGTCACTTGATAATTAATGACAGATATTCTCATTGTATTCTGCTTTCCTCATTTAAACCCGCTCTCTTAAATTCTGAAATATGGAAACCAACACTTTCAATTTAAATGAGCAGTTCTTAGCAGCTTTGTTGGTGAAGTGTCAACCATATGGCAGAACGATTAATCAAACTTAACAAGTTTTCATCTTTACACATGTATCAGCAAAACAAGAGTCCTACAGTTTAAATGTTTTTGGTTTTAATGTTAAATAGCATAGTTCTTTTTCAGGGTGCTAACATGGTTTATTAAGACAAAATGGAGAGAGAGATGAAAAAGCAGCTGAACTTCAGCAAGACTCCTCTCCTTATGTAAAATTCAATGAAATTGTGTCCAACTTCATTTTAAAAGCACATTATATATGCACTGTTTTCATTGAATTTACTAAAGGGAATTGGCTCAGGAAGATACTTATTAGACCTTAGCATTGATTTATATGATGATTATCTGAAAAGAATATTTTCTATTCTGGTGGTAGCTTGAAATGTCATAAATGTGACCTTTTTATTATTCTTAAAATTAATCCTTCCTGATATCAGTGGTAAAAGGACATGAGGTGTTTTTATTCTTCATTTATTGATATTATTCCTCATTAAAGAAATCTTGTTTTCACTATTCATCATCTGACAGCAAAAAAAAAGGATGTCTGTCTTTTCAGAGCAGCAGAGAGAGGGATGGACTTGAAAGAGAAACTAACATTTCTGTTTGGTATTTTGTAATGATAAGGACTTATTAAACATGGCTTGAGCCCTATTTATCAATCAGCTGCAAAGGCTCTGTCTCTTTAAAAGCCAGCTAGTATGAACTCATTCTTGGGTACATGGGATTCAAATAAAAATGTAAGAACTTATTACTTGTTTTATTTTCTCTCTCATTATAAAAGTAATGTTAAATATCTTTATGTATATTGAATAAAGATAATGAAGGTAGAAAGCATTACCTGAACATGGGAATATATGCACTATTTCTGCAGGGAGTAGTATACGACAGAGAGGAACAGATTAAATTCACGCACAGCCACACCACCTTGCCCATGTACTGCATTTTGGCAGAAGGATGTAATTGTAATGCCTGTAACATTAGACAACACAGAATTAGATAGGAATTTCTGGCATATTTGGCATAAACTACTAAAATCTGTGAAAACTGAACATAGGTTGGATGAAACCTAAAATCTTCATGAATTAGAGATGGCAGAGATGCTCCTGAGCCATGGAACTCCTCAAAAGAATAATAATGACCATTCAAAATGCATTAATCTGTTGGTGTTGCTGTGCTTCCTTTGTGCCTGCAAGCTGCTGTGCACAGACCAACATCACTTGGCCACCATCTCCTTCTAAGCTTCCTGTTAAGTTTTTTAGAGTATCCTCTGCCATTTCAGCACTGACTTAGCCAGAAGGTTCCTTGGTGTTGGCTTATTATTGGCTTGTTTCACTCAGCAGCCTCAGTGAGTTGTGGCTTTTGTAACTTTGTCAGTGGCCCATTTACTCCAGCACTGCTATGTGCCAGCAAGGATGAAGACCTGCTCTCTTCCTTGCGCCTTTAGTTGAGACAGGGAGGGTTATGTTGCAGACTTCCAGGACTGCATTTTGTTTAAAGACCTACACATGATGAATAAACAGATTCTTATCCCTTGAAAGTCACCTTTAAAATAAGAATAGTAAACATTTTTCTGTCACTGAGATTTTTATTATTAGGCAAGACTTACCAAGATAATGTGCTGCCTATCTTCCTACTGACTGAGTTTGAAATCTAGGTTACTTTTCAAAGATTGGTTCCATATGGACTGATTTACTATAGAGAAAATTGTTTCTCAGTTTAAGGAGTACATATAACAGACTATGATGTGCAGTCTGAAAGGGAGGAAAGCTATCCTTTGTGCAAGTAATCCTATCTTATCAAATCTGTGTTGCAATAAACCAAGATAGAGGGAGTGATGGATGAGAAATAATTTACTGCTAAGATAACCTTAGTCTGAGTGAGCCTTGCAAACTGCAGCTCCAAATTATTTATCAGAGTTTACAGAGTTTGTCTTGGATTTGACAAATGTAGACATGTCTTAGGCAAAGCTCTGATTGCTTTAACTGAAATCTATAATCACATACATTTATTCTTTACTTTGTCTGGTTTGCATCCTGCTGTCTCTCTCCTGCTTCTGCCAAAATGAAAAAGTTAAAAATTTGTGTTATGAAAAGTTGATATTTTCTGTCTCCTGTCCTTGAATACTAAAAGACATCGTTGTCTAATCAATGGAAATAAAATTTCATATCTATGATGCTACCAACGGCTTCTTAGACATAGCTCTGTTGTTTTCATAAACAGTTCCTGTGACAGGCAGTTAACATCTTCTGATCATTATCTGCCGTTACCTTCATTTTTAAAACTTGTTTACAGAATTTATTTGGAAACTTCAAGAAATTGAGCTAGGTTTTTTCCCTATCAACATGAAGCATGAGGAGTCATCTGTAATAGAACCAGTAAAGCTGCCGTGTAACAGAGTAAAAGTCAAGCAACAGAAGGCTATAGCTGACTTTAAAATACATGTAAATTCCTACTTAAATATGAAGAATTGTTTCACTTGTTTATATACACACATTTATATGATAAATATGCAACTGCAATTTAGCTGAATTAAAATTACAGGCAGAATCTATAGCACATGGATTTTGTGTAGGAGACAATAGAAGTCCTTGAAATCTATATACACCAAGACTTAAAAATACGATCACATAAACTGTGTTTTGACAGCAAAAGAAATGGCCATCTATTCTATAATGCTGCCTGAGATGCAGCAATGTAAATGTTAAATGGGAAATGTCATTCAAGAGGACAAGGAAATGGGAATCACAAGGTTCTGATCTTCTCACTACTCATGCACAACCTTGGCTTAAAGCAATGGATAATCCTAATGAGACCAGATTATGGTACAAACCTGAGATAACACAGAAATGTCAAATTTTTGCAAAGGTCACCCTTGAAAGGTTTAGTAATCTGAAGTAAGTCATCAGGTGAGGATCACCTCCCCCATATTTTTAGAGGCAATTAGAGAAAATTGACAAAGTAAAATCAGAAAAGTTCAACGCATATAGGAACACACAGAAGAAGTGAATGGTATATGGAAAAAATATAACTAAGTTGATTAAGAAGGAGGCAATTCAGGTGGCATCCGTAGGAAATGACATAGATGAACTCATTCATTTTCAAACCACATAGAGAGTATTGCCCTTGTGGGAATGAGACTGACTAGCTTGTTCAGTGCAAGTGCTTTGAGATGCTTGGACGGGAAGTGTATGGATACAAAACAACTGAGCAAAATTCTACTGAATTTTAAAAGAAATAAAATTTTTCTTCATTCTTTTAAGATAAGTTTGGCTTTGCCAATAGTAACAGAATTAACAAGGTCTGCAAGGCTTATCTTTAGTACATAGATATTTATGGGCTCATAGGTACATTCTCATTGAAATATACTGTGCACCAAAGCATCCAAATAAGAGCTGGAGTGACCTTTCCTAAACATCCTTACTGCACTGATATACTGTTCCCCACAGCATAATTAAATCAACTGGCTCAAACTAAAACAAGCAATAGGGGTGCCACCACTTACCTCATATGCAGCTTAATTTTGGGGAACAGTCTAAGCACTTCATTACATTGAAAGGTTTTCCTGAAAAGTACATCAGATGTTAGCTCAGTTTAATGTCTGCTCACAGTCATGCATCTATCTTCTTTTCTGACTGTTTTTCTTTATAATAAAGCAGTTATAAATCATTGTCTGTAATGGAATTAAATCAAATTATGCATAGCAACTAAAACAATCAGTGCCATAAAAACTGGCAGACTGGAAAAATATTAACATGAGTACAGGACACGCAGACAAGGAAAAGTAGTTTTGAACTTCATCTAGAATACAAAATATGGTATCACTGTAGCTACATGAATTTGGACCAGCCAAGATATTGGCACTACTTTTCTAAAGGGTATACTTTGTACTCCTCTGCCATGAAATTATTCCTCATGGGTCTGAGACGGGGGATCTTAATTCTTTGGTAGACATTAACTAAGATCAGGCAAGGATATTGCTCTGAACAGGCAGGGAAAGCTGGAGCACTGAAAATCTCTCATGATTTCATGGGTTATTTTATTAAAGAGAGAGTTAAATGCTGGTATTTGGGGGACACTCAAGAAGCCCAGATTACCCAGCACAGTAAATTACCTGTAACCCTTCCTCACACTCAGAAAAGGTGGAACAAAAAGGAAAAGTAACCTGGAGAGTAAATATTATCACGGTACTAATGCCATGAGTTTCTTTTCTGTAACACATTGTAATTGCTTTCTATTTCAAGTTGATGTTCAAGAAGCAATGATCCATAAAAGTGGTAATTATTTAATACTTAGATCACTGCACTTCAGATACTATTCCCCCGCAACTTTCGTATGTTCTAATTTGTAACTCAGCTAACTGCACAATAGATACTAATCACAACTCAAAGTGGAGAGTTTCTTTTCACAAGATCAAGGAGGGAGTACGTGATTAAAACAGAACCTCTGTTTTAAATCGGCCTCCTGGAACCGAGTATCATATAGCCACATATAAATTAGCCATAAACTACTGCAAAAGTTAAATGAGGGGTTTTACAGGATTGCATTAATTCTGCGTTTGTAAAATGTGTTTGAAAATACCAGATTCAGCTTGATTATAGTTTTCTTTCAGAGAGGAAGGCTTACAGGAAGGTTCTCACCCTTTAAAAATACACGCACTATTCATCTCTCTGTGTGCATTAGTGGACATTACTGGATTCTGCACATTTATAGTGGTAACCTTGTGAGGAAGCTCCAAGTTATAATTTAATTAAACTTTTAACTGAAGACATTATGAAGAGGTAAAGTCACCACCTTTCTTTGAACTTCATGTTGCTCCATACTACTTATACTTAATTTCACATTTTTATGGCAATTTTGATATAAGAAAACTAATTAATCCATATCTGATAAATTAAAAATGTACTCATCCTTTAGAAAATTAAAACTTATATCTCCTCTATTATTCTCAACCCATATTGCTGAGTATTTGCAATGTCTCACATTACAGTTCCCTTTTTTGAACAGATACGCAGCAATACAATTACTGTATTGCACTACCAAATATTCTTATAAATAATACCTAGGCCACAGATGTCAAATAAATTAACACTGAATTGACCTGCCTTTGTTTTCATTTTTCTCCTTGTTAGCTTACAGACTATGATAATCCATAAAGGGTCTTCCAGTCATTAGATTTCAATTAGCATGCTGTTGTCTAACTTTTTGATGGAAAACTCTGGAGGTGTGAAACAGAAAATAT
This sequence comes from Haliaeetus albicilla, assembly GCF_947461875.1. Classification (NCBI taxonomy): domain Eukaryota; kingdom Metazoa; phylum Chordata; class Aves; order Accipitriformes; family Accipitridae; genus Haliaeetus; species Haliaeetus albicilla. Next base: position 35,379,500 of record NC_091485.1, on the reverse strand, counting down.
ACACTCCTGCAAACATTAGCAGAGAAGGCAGGTAGCTTATGGGAGAGAGGAAGATGTGATTTTGACTCAAAACACTGAGATTCAGAAGTGGTCAGTGGGGTTCATCACGGTTAAGCAGCCAAGCCAGGCCCAAAGCACCAACCTTGGATTTCAAACACTGGGTTATCTCCCCGCAGAGCACATTTTTATTAAAATGGATTGGTAAATATTTTCTTGGACTCAAGTGCACATTCAGACTATGCAAAAAAGAGAGCAACCACTTCTGCCTTCCAAAGCACCTTTCAATGGCCCATGACAAAGGATAATACAAACATGGATATCAGACTAAACTTGATGATGGGTGGAAGATTTTCACCATCATGTAAAATAACCGGCAATATTGAAAAACATGCTGTGTCTTATACTTCTCCCATCTCTGTTTTCTGTTGCTGCAGCTCCATTCTTCATAAGAACTAATCAGAGAAGATGTTCATTTGGCCATGGCCCACCACACACAAAGACAGGGAGCTCCAGCTTGGACATAGAGAACCTGGAGGGCATCAAACATCCAGAAGACAATAAGTCTGCAGACAAGATAAAGCAGAAATCACTGGAATTGTATCTGTCTAGCAGACCTCCACAAGCACTTCATTTTGAAAAAATTGGAAATTACATTAATGAAGTATTTCATCTGACATTTTTCTTCATGAGCTCTAACTTTGAGCTTTAAATTTATACTTAGAGTTTACTGATTCATAGTCATAGTTTACTGATTTATGGTTAGTTTACCTCACACATCCTTTCAGTAGGTTTACATGCATGCAAGTCATGTTGGGCATCCCATCTGCAAATGTTCCTGAGTTCATACATGGTCTTAACAGAAGAACCAGAAGCTCGACTGCTGAGTGCTGGCAGAGGTCCCATCGTTGTCCTAACAAAAACAGAAATGTACCATGGAGAAAAAACTTGACATCTCAAACATTTAGAAGGCAACCAGCCTGCATATTCTGTCAGTGATGAAACCTGACACGGGACTCCTCCACCACCTGCAGGTAATCCCATACCTTTCTGCACTGCCTAAACAGGGGTAAAAACAACGGGCTAAGGCTCAAAGTGACAGTCAGCTCTTATGGGAATTACTTTATACATCCCATCTTCAAAGGGAAACAAAGCAGCTGTGTGACAACACACCACTCTACTCTATTCCCAAGTGCTGAAGCCAAGAGCTGAACAACCAGACAGGTGACAGAGGTGGTGGGTTGACCCTGGCTGGACGCCAGGTGCCCGCCAAGCCTCAGCTGGACAGGGGAGAGAAAATATAACAAAGGGCTCATGGGTCGAGATAAGGACAGGAGACATCACTCACCAATTACCGTCACGGGCAAAACAGACTCAGCTTGGGGAAAATTAACTCAATTTATTACCAATCAACCAGAGTAGGGTAATGAGAAATAAAACCAAATCTCAAAACATCTTCCCTCCACCCCTCCCTTCTTCCTGGGCACAACTTCACTCCTGGATTCTCTACCAACCCCCCACAGCGGTGCAGGGGGACAGGGAATCGGGTTTATGGTCCGTTCATCACACATTATTTCTGCCACTTCATCCTCCTCAGGGGCAGGACTCCTCACACTCTTCCCCTGCTCCAGCGTGGGGTCCCTCCCACAGGAGACAGTCCTCCATGAACTTCTCCAGTGTGGGTCCTTCCCACGGGCTGCAGTTCTTCACGAACTGCTCCAGCATGGGTCCCTTCCATGGCGTGCAGTCCTTCAGGAGCACACTGCTCCAGTGTGGGTCCCCCACGGGGTCACAAGTGCTGCCAGAAAACCTGCTCCATGGGCTCCTCTCTCCATAGATCCACAGGTCCTGCCAGGAGCCTGCTCCAGCATGGGCTTCCCACGGGGTCACAGCCCCCTTTGGGAACCCACCTGCTCCGGCGTGGTGTCGTCCCCGGGCTGCAGGTGGATATCTGCTCCACCGTGGACCTCCCTGGGCTGCAGGGGGACAGCCTGCCTCACCATGGTCCTCCCCACGGGCTGCAGGGGAATCTCTGCTCCGGCACCTGGAGCACCTCCTCCCCCTCCTTCTGCACTGACCTTGGGGTCTGCAGGGCTGTTGCTCTTACATGTTCTCACTCCTGTCTCCGGCTGCCATTTCTGTCTTTCCCAGCAACCTTTTCCTTCTTAAATATGTTATCACAGAGGCGTTACCACTATCGCTGATGGGCTCAGCCTTGGCCAGCAGCGGGTCCATCTTAGAGCCGGCTGGTATGGGCTCTGTCGAACACAGGGGAAGCTTCTAGCAGCTTCTCACAGAAGCCACCCCTGTAACTCCTCCCTCACCCCCCACCCCCCGCTACTAAAAACCTTGCCACACAAAGCCAATACACCCTTGCCTGGAAGCACCCTGACCTGCGTGAAAGCCTCCCACTTCCTTCTGTTGGTTTGCAGTGATATTTTGATCAGTTGACCAGGCAATACAGATGCCAGTTATTTTTGCCGCATCATTTAGTTTGCTATCATTTTAAAGATATTCATTAATATTTATTTTTGCAGTCTTTCGAATAACAAGCTTACTGCTTTTCAAAACTAAACTGATATTAAAAGAACCAGCAGAAAAACACCAATAAAGGTCCTCCAAATTCTGGCATCACTCTATTGGCACACACATTACATCCAGTTTTAGCACAAAATATATACCAATCCTAAATATTCTAGAAATTGCAGCCTAGTTCAGTCATAAAAAACAAGATGATTAGACAAATGAGTCACTTCATTTATTGCCACAAGAAAATAGCAGAGCACTTTAGTCAACTTTGTAGCACAGAAACTTTGCTGCTGCATTTCTGGAGAGTAGTCCTCATTTCAGTAAATGATTTATCTCTAGTCATCGTGTCCCATGATAAAACTCCATCTCATCCTGAAGATCTGGGTGAGGTGACAAGGCAGTTATTAGGATGGTCTTGGAAGCAGGTGGAGAGTCTGCCTCAGCCACTGACCAGCACTGCTTCCTGCAGAGAAGCAGCGAATACACACCAGGCAACAGCAGAAAAGTCAGAGGAAGATAATCAGCTTGAGGAACATTTTATGACATAAACTAGCCTAATCTCTTAAAAACTTCACAACTGTGACTTTCTCCATTCTACCCCATCCTAGACTCAATTTTTCTTCTCTGTGAATTATTTGCTCAGTACTCATTCTCTATACTCAAAGTGCTGCTGCACTTGAGTAAGTTGAAGTACAACTTATTTCTGCCTAAAATATATTACTATTTTAGTATTGTGAGATTTGCATTATTTTATATTCTATGTCTTTTTTTTCTGAAATCTTAGCACACACCAGTCTGTTTACCTTAGATGTGTCTGAACACATCAGCTGATTAAATCCTAGGGTACCAGTGTAGACAAGGGACACTCCAAAGGTAGTCCAAATCACTAAGTTAAAAGTCTAAAATATCTGATATTTTAGTCCTGTCCTAGAGATATAAATACTATACCTGATACGTTGAATGAACTCAGTCAAAGGCTATGAAAGAGCATCAATTGCTTTGTCTAGCAAAATGCTGCCAAGCCAGGTATTATCAGGTCATAACTGATAGCATTTACATTACATTAGAGGGAAGTGGTGAATTCACTACTTTGAGGTGACACAGAAAGCTTTTGGCAGAACTACAAAAGACATGACAGCGCTGGTTAGCTGTATGACAATGTCATTCTGACCACTTTCATATTAAAAACAAACCTTGTATTATACCTCCTCCTTAGCAGTGGTTGGCACCCTGGTTTTATAAGCTTTCAAACTGACAAAGGAAAAGCTACGTATCATGACAGCAAGGCCATATAACAACCAAAATGCAAGATGTATCTCTGGAAGGTGGGAAAGGAGTCAACCACAAGGCAGTCTCCTCCAATACATATATGTCGTCCCAAAATAATCAAAACATTTTACCACATCTGTCGTTTTCCTTTACTATGCACTGCCACTGTACCTACATTTTCGCTCAACGTGGTAACTCTTCTGCTTGCAAAATCATTCAGAACCTTCTCAGCTTCTGCATAAATTCAGTCTTCAGGTTAAACCTGGGCCCCAGTCAAATTCACAGCTTCAACTTTCCTGAAATGTTTTCACCAGTTCTGTACAGGAAAAGCAATAAGGGCTCAGCTGGCTGAGGTTGCTTTTTAGTTTCCGGAGTGTTCAATTATGCAGTAGGAGAAATGAAATGACTTTCAAGTATAAAGCAAGCAGCTTTAAAGAAAAGGAATGTAGACCGGTAAACTGAGAAGGGAAAGGTCAGAATTCAGTTTCCAGGTTTTTTAATAGAAATACAAAGAGCAAAGAAGTACAAACAATAGCCAGTGGAACAGGCCAAATATGTGTAAAATGAAGGAATGTGATGATAATGTTTCTTATTTAATTTTCAAAAGCTCTTAGGGTGTTTTCTTATGTCGGCATCTTCTTCTCTGTCCTAGCTAGGTGACTTGATTAATTAAACTTCCAGATTCCTATGGAATTCCTTCCTATGGAAAACACTTTCTGGAACATAACTGAAGTCCCAAGTCATGTAAAGCAACTGAAAATCGTTTACATTGAAAGAAAAATGGTGGACCTCTCACACAGTGCTTGTGAGAACCCTGTGCTTTATGCACCTTTCCCAGTCCTTTTTTTGTGTGAACGTCATGTGTTTAATATTTGCAATTCCACAAGGATTACAACTGTGGCTGTTGCTAATCTAGAGTGAATTCTACCATGAATGAACATAAAGTTGCCTTTGCAGCTGAGGAATTTAGCCCACCATTAGACCAAGGTATGTTGTAAGAGCACAAGAGGCTCCATCCTGCTTGCACATGGGCTGTGGGCTACAGCCACAGCAGGCGGTAAGGCAGACAGATTCCCAGTGTGGATGAGGGAATTTCCAGAAGAGGCATAACAAAATGAAGTATGACCCTCATTGCTATCCGGATCACCTCTGGGGAATCCCTCCAGTGTAAGAGCAGAAGAAGGAGAGCACACACGGCCCTTCGCCATTCCCTTCATGGCCCGGAGACGGTGCAGGAGAGGTCCTGCTCAGGCCATGGTGGGAGCGGGAAGAAGAGACCTCAGTGCTCAGCCGTAAAACACTCCCTGTTGGGCTGCTGGAAATCACAGCAACCACTGACACCATTTTAAATTCCATTTCTGAACTGCCCAAACTATGACAGTTTCAAGTCACCTCTGCCTGCCCTGTAGCACCAAGCTGAGCCCCTCAAGGAGTGCAGCAGGGCATCCAGCCAGCCTTTACCCTGTCTACATGTAATGCATCAGGCTCTCCTTCCAGCTGCAGTCTGCAAAAACAACTCGTTTTGAATGTTGTGCTAAAGTGTGAACACAGCACTCCCCAACTGGGCAATAAAATACTAGCAATGAAAATGTGAGGCTGGAACTGGGGAAAATCTCCAAAATTCTGCTGTACGAATGTGAATAGTGGGAAAATAGTTGAAGCTTGCACTTCAGATACATTATTTAGACTCTGCTTGTTTGTTTTTCTTAATATGACTGAAGTGATCAAAATCTCTCATTTACAATTTTCAGCTAATCCTTCCACATATGCATTAGACACTGCAATCCTTTTCATAGATGGAACCTAATACTTCCTTTGTAATTCATGGTTGAGTTTTCTTAATTAAAAAAATGAGGATAAATCACTCCACTCATGTGGAGTAGTTATTGTCTTAAATAATAATCACTGTGCCTGGATTCCATCACAATGTATTTTGCTACCAAGCACCCTGTTTTCTTCTTATTTTATTGGAAATACCCCTCCCATGGCCTCTGTGGAAATGAGCAGCATAATGCTTTTATAACGAATACAGATTTTGTACAGTTTGTTCTACCTACCCTGCAGCACATTCTACTTACTGCAGTTCAGGCCTGATCTCAGAAGTCTTTGAGTGCACATACTCATGTGCCTGTGAGAAAGAGAAGCATGTAATAAAGCGTATCTCCATGTATCTCCACAGAACGGTATAAACTTCTCTGCTTCGATCTTATCTTGTCTGATACGATCGCAGGTAAACAAATGCACCAAAAATGGCATTTGTTGTATGCTTATACTGAATGCATGTCACACTCGGAGAAAGTAGTGTGAAACCTCCTCCCGCCTTAGAAAGCTGCACAACATCAGCCGTGAGACAGGGACAGTAGCTGTCATTGCTCTTTCAGTGAAAACATCTCCTTGTCACCACTACATCAGCGCATGGTTTTGCCTTCTAAAAAAGGTGTAATTTGTTCAAGGGCAAAATTATTACTAAGAAGACGCAGCTTTGTCTGAGATGAAAAGTTTAGCATTCCAGTTCTTCATACAAGATTGTCTTCAGCAGCTGTGAGCAGAAATGTCTGCATCACTGATACTGTTCTTATTTCTTCATGTCTTAAATGATACACCTAGATGTATATTAAGGGATATACAGAGATATGGGAAGCACTGGAACATCTCTGTCCTGTAAAGGTACATTTTGGGCAATGCCATACCAACCGTACATTGAGCGTCTCTCTGTATTACAGTTCCTCTCTGCTTACATCAGACATAATTTAATAAAGATATTTAAAAAATAGCAATGCATAACTTGTATCTATAGATTAATAACTCATGTCTCTAAATTACTTTGATGATAAGTTTGCTGTAGGAGAGTTGACCTGCAATGCCTTTCTCAGCTCTGATATCAGTTATATATGTTCCCATTAAAAATGAAGCCCATTTGACTGAGCTAAATGGAACCTGACGGCTTGGTCTTTAGAAACGCTGTGACCTTTTGCACTGAGCTGAAGAAAATAATCAACATGCTGGTTTACATTCTCTGTTCCTCATTTCAATTCTATCAAAAAGGCTCTGTGTTGTGAGAAGGGTTGCTTAGAGTGCTAACAGCACGTTTATTTCATATTTCCGTAAATCCATCTTCATTTAATGATTTTGTAGCAGCTTGATTAGCACTATGAGTAGAGTTTGGAAAGGAAAGCTGGTCCTGCAGTAAAAATACTGATGTGAAAGCCAAGAGAGACAGATTCCGTTTCTAACTCGGCTGCCCACTTTTGGCAAAACTTTGTAAAGTCATTCAAATTGTGTTCTCAATCAGTAAAATGAAAATGATTTTATCTTGGCTTCACCTTATTCTAGCTTAAGTCTGGGAGTCTGGGCAAGCTGTAGGACAACAGGGCCCTTGGGGCTGCAGGCACTACTGTCACACAAACAGGTTTCTTTTGGCTGTTGTATTTTGATGACAGATAAAAAGCAGTTGGTGTCTGTAGTAATTCTGGATTATGTAAGTGCCAAAGCTTTTATCAACACCAGGACTTTTTTATGGTAAAGTTAGTAGGGAGCAACAAGTTACCCTCTTTACTGCTGTGAAAAGTGTTCTCTTTCTTTTTATGCCTCCCTATTTCTTTGTTTTTTGGTCCTCAGTTGCTGAGGAAATATTATCCTCCACTCCTACAGTGAGTAATTTCCCTTATGTAGTTTTTGCTGTGTAGCATTTTGTCAAAATTTTCCAAATTATCGCCTGTTTTCATCCTCTCTCTGCAAAGAATACTTTCCCCATACAAAATTGAACTCAGACTGGAAATTACAGAGCTTTCATCTGCTGACACTGGGAAAAGTGAGCTCTTCAAGAAATATTTTCTTAATTACTCCTTCCTTGTATTACTACTCATTCTCTGTGAATATTAGCGTCTTTCAGGAGGAAGGAGAGGACTCTGTGTAGCAGGCACTGCTACACCTAGGGAGAAAAGGGTAAAACGAGAGTCCGGCTGGGACCTTCTTCCCACTCCCCACTCTGCCGGGCCCTGGGGACACACATACAACTTCTGTAAGGATGCAGGGTGAGGACCAGGACAAGGCCAAAGACTCAAATGACAGAGCATACGGAAAAGCAGATGAACCAAAGAGTGCTGAATATCTGTAGCACTTCCAACAGCCACGGCTGGACTTCTTCTGCCCAGTGCTGGCTGTGCACAGGTACCTCTCCTCTCTCTTAGGCTGTCCTTGCACCTATGCATTTCACACCCGATCTCTTTCCATCTTTTCCTCTTCCCTGGTCCCCACCAGCAGCCATAAGACTTAGCCACTGTAAAATAACCCTCCCCGTTATTCCTTTTCTAGACAGAATTTACATGCCTTTTATTTGGTCCTTTTATATGCTTTACTCTTACCTCATCCTTCATCTTTTCCTGTTATAGTCTGTATCTTATCTACGGGGATTACTACACCTCTGTACACAGGGAGATTCTGACACTGGATGGGTTTTCATCATGACCAGATTAAACACAATAAATCACATTAAACAGAGTAATGAAGGACATGGCAGACTGAGTAGCCGAGTGGGCAGGCTGAGCATGGACGCTCATGTGCAGAGCGATGAAAGCGGGAGTCAGTCAGCCCGGGGACGTACGCTGCAGGAGGAATAATCAGGAGGCTACTGGGCTGTCTGTCCCATCACGCCATGCTGACTATTGGAGTGCAAGCCAATAAATGATGGCAGAGCTGAGGGTCAGTAACTGACCCAGAGGACTAATCTGATGATGTCCATCACAAAAAGCTCTGCTTGTAGAGAGCATCTTTACAGCAGAAGCAGCACCGAATGTGTCGCCTCTGGAGTTAGTCAGTGCTTCCCTAACCATCTTAGGAACAAACTGTATAGCATCCCTGTTGATTCAGCGGCATAGCAATTTGCTCATTGCTCCAAATGCAGATCCCTCACATGCTAGCATAAATATACCCACTGGGAAGATTTTTAAAATGTCTACCTCTTCTCTTGAGGGTTCACTTACAAAGTTGGCTGATATTACTGCACAAACAGAGAACCTGATTCTCTTCTCACATACACTGGTTAGACGCAAGAGCTATGTCTTTGGCTTGCATGGATTTGTTTCTGAAAATCCAAACATTCATTTGTGTCCTCAATCTGAGTCAGATAGCTGATGTAAAGACTAGCAGGTGGCAGAAAGTGCAATTTCCATACAATAACAGTACTGGATTTTGTATTAGTTCTGAAGGATAAAGACCTAGCCGTATGTCAGTTACCAGACGGGTGCGTGACATCGATGTACTGCAGCATTAGGAAAGGCAAATGAGATCTGAGGAGGTATAAATTGAGGTGTCTTCCTCCTCCAGGGGAGATAATTATGCATTAATGCCCTAATGAAATTTCAACCAACATACTGTGTACTCTTCCCATCACTCATGCCCAGAAATGATGAACTCCAAGTACAGCAAATGCAGAGCAGAACATTTACATGAAAAGGGCCCATCTCAAGACAGAAAGCTGAAGGGCACAGCTTGTTCACTTCAGCAGAATGAGGACTAGGGAGAACAATCCCACCCCAGAAACACACCAGGAAGGGGAAAACAGCTCTTTAAACTCAAGGACAATGCTGAAAGAAGATCAAATAAATATAAACCACTAGAAATAATTTGGGGCTGGAAATAGAAGGTGGCTTCTGACAGTCAAAGAAACGCAGCTTGGCACGGCTGAGGCAGAGCCCTCTACAAACAAGAGGTGCCAGGCATCAGCGTCATCGCCCTACGCCAGTTCTGCAGGCTGTCAAACAGAGCAGAGCAGTGAGCTGCCCCAGCTGCTGGCGTTGAGAGCCTTGCAGAGGTGCTTAGGGTGTTGCCTCTATCTGGTTCCTTCCTATCTGTGTTTTTCCTGATCACCAAAATTGTGAAAATAAGGCAAATCTAGCCATACCTGTGAAATTCCAATATTTTCAAACCACAGACCTTGTCTTCTCGATCGCTCTAGTGAAACCTGCTTCCCCCAAACACAGCGGTCCACACCTGAGGCCCAGGGAGGGAGGCAGAAGGCGCCCGCCACTTGGGGTGTTGGCAGGGCGGCAGAGAGAAAAGAAAGACCAAAACAACCAACGAACAAAAAACAACCAACCGAACCAAAAACCCGAAAACCCCCAAACGCAACCCTGCTCCCCGGCGCTGTGCAACGCTCCACGGGGAAACGGTGCCCGCCGGCCCGGGGAGCGGGGCTGCCGCCGAGGACCCCCGGGGTGCCTCCCCCCACCCGGCGTGACTCACGCCGATGTCTCATCCCCGCCCGCCCCCGGTGCAAACTCCCCCCGGTAACTTTCCCGGTGCCGGTCTCCCGCTCCCCCCGACGGCAGGGGCACACACACACACACAGAGACCACAGCCACAACCCCCCCGCTCCCGTCCCCAGCTCCGTCGGAGTCACTGACGGAGGGGCAGCGGCGCCGGGGGGGGGGCATGTCGTAGGTGCTGCGTCAGCGGGAGCCCGACGGCGATTGGGGGAGGCCGCCCTCTCCCCGCGTTCGCTAATTATAAAGTGCCGCCGCCGCCGCCGCCCGCACCCGCTCCGCTCCGCTCGGCAGCGGGCGCTCGGCTCGGCGCCCCCCGAAGCCGCCCGCGCTGAAGCTGTCAGCGGCCGCCGAGGTCCTCCCCCCGCTCCCCCTCCAGCGGGGTTTCTCCAGAGGCTGCTCGGCCCTGCCGTAAATAACAGCGGCTCCGACGCCGAGGCTCCGGCAAAGGCGCAGCTCGCTCCCGAGCAACTCCCGGGAGCCCCGCGGGGAGCCTGTGTGTGAGTGAACTGCTCGGCCGGCGCTGGGGGGACGGGGAGGGCCGGGGGAGGGCCGGCGGCGGCTCTGCCGGGGCTGGTGCCCGTCGTCGGGGCGGCTGCTCGGGGGCGCCGGTGGGAAAGCCGTCCCGGGAGGAGGGGGGCTGCCGTCCCGGGAGAGGAGCTGCCGTCCCGGGAGAGGGGCTGCCGTCCCGGGAGGAGGGCGCCTGCCGTCCCGGGAGAGGAGCTGCCGTCCCGGGAGGAGGGCGCCTGCCGTCCCGGGAGAGGAGCTGCCGTCCCGGGAGAGGAGCTGCCGTCCCGGGAGGAGGGGGGCTGCCGTCCCGGGAGAGGAGCTGCCGTCCCGGGAGAGGGGCTGCCGTCCCGGGAGGAGGGGGGCTGCCGTCCCGGGAGGAGGGGGGCTGCCGTCCCGGGAGAGGGGCTGCCGTCCCGGGAGGAGGGGGGCTGCCGTCCCGGGAGAGGAGCTGCCGTCCCGGGAGGAGGGGGGCTGCCGTCCCGGGAGAGGAGCTGCCGTCCCGGGAGAGGGGCTGCCGTCCCGGGAGGAGGGCGCCTGCCGTCCCGGGAGAGGAGCTGCCGTCCCGGGAGGAGGGGGGCTGCCGTCCCGGGAGAGGGGCTGCCGTCCCGGCGGGTCTCTCCCCGAGGCGCGGGCTTGGCGGGAAGGGCGGCGGGAAGGGTTTGGGGACGAACACTTTCACCGGACGGGAACTTCTGGGCGCCTCATCCGTCGGGCCCGCTCCTCTCCGGGCGCAGGTCCGTTGACCTTGTACCTGCCAAGCGCCTGCTTGCTTACCTCGCCAGCGCGACCGCCCCGGCTCCAAAAAAGCCCGTGAGTTACCGGAGTTGCGTGCCACCTAGGACTTGGCTTTACACCGCCGCGGCCGAAGAGTTCGTGCCGCCTTCTCCCGCCCCGAAGCTGGGGGAGGCAGTGCCGGGGGTCGGGGGGAGGCGGCTGCCGGCTGACCTCTCCTTCTTGCAGCCCCATGGCGATGCTCCTGAGACTCGGCTGCTCGCTGCTGGCCCTCAGCACCTGCCTGCTCCCGAGGGCGCGGGCGGACTGCGGCCGCGACTGCACCGCCTGCGCCTACCGCCTGGGACCCCGCGCCGGCATCCACCCCCTGGTAAGCGGGAGCGGGGCCGGGGGGGGCCGCCCCGCCGCTTCAGCCCCGCGGAGACCCCCTCGGCCGGGCAGGGCCGGGCCGGGCCCCCGCCCCGCGGTAGCTTTGGGAGGGAAGCAAAGGGGCAAAGTTACAAAGATGAGTAGTGGGGGAAGCGGCCGGCGTCGCTTGGAAGACCCGTTTGGGGGGGGAGCGGGGGGCGGAGCGGCGCCGACACAAAGGCAGCGCGCCCCCAGGAGCCCCCCCAGCCCGCCCGTCCCTCCCGCCGCCCGTCAGCGAGCCGCGGCTTTCGGGGAAGACGGGACGGAACGGGACGGACACCCCGTGCCGGGCAGCCCCGGCGGGAGCAAGGAAAAAGCCGAGTGAAAACGTCAGAGGGAAGGGAAATGCGGCCGGAGAGGGCAGCGCCGCAGGGACAGGAGAGGTGGCCGCCGGGCGCTTCAGCCCCGGCAGGGCTGGAGGGAAGCCGGGCGGGACGGGAGGAGGGGTCCCGACCCCCGGCAGCGGGCTCCAGGCAGGATGGGTGGGCTCCCTCCAGGCAGGATGGCTGTCGAGCTGCAAAGCGGCGGATCTGCCTGAAATCTCACAGAAAGCGGGGTTCAAGCCTGGTTTGAGTGGCAATACCTCCCGCTGCTCTTCCTCTTTGCGCGGTGCTGCACAGCGTTGGGAACGTGCCTGTGAAAGACCCCTCTGACATTGTCTCCTAAGACAAATTATGCCAAGAAAACTCCAGAATGCGGGGGGGGGGGGGGGGGTAGGGTGTCTTAATCTGTAATGTTAATGATATTGAAATTATTTAAAAGTATAGTCACAGAGGCAGCTCAACTTGAATTTTAAGGATCGGGGTCAGTGAAAGTCTGTGGTCCCTCAGCCCTCCCTGAAGAAGGTGGGAACTCAGAGTGCCGAGTCCTTTCCCGGTGGCAACTGCCATTCCTGACCTCAAATAGATGCGTATTGAGGCATCGTGCTCCCAGCAGCACATCTAAATGATCTGAAAAGTTTTGCTCCTAAGAGGTCATCGGTTATTTGGGAGCACACAAAAGGAAGGACTGGACCCTGTTCTTACACAGAATTATGAATCACTGAGTACTTCTGCCTAATCCAAAAGTAAGGACTCACTCTTGGCCACAACAGGTTCATAAGGGCAATATTCTTAGGGTGGTTGGTAAAACAGTTCCCTGTACTTTTGCTTACATTAGCTTTCAATCAAACTTCAGTGTCAACTGGGGAAAAAAAGGAGTAGTTCGCTTTTTCGGAGGGAGGGGCACATGCTTTTCGGAGCATATGCTGTGGGTGTCTATATTCATATTCTCTCTTGTACACCTTCAGCAATTATTCAAGAAAGAACCAAAGTCCCATTCCATAACAACGCTTACTAGTTGAAATGGGAAAAGAAGCAATGCCTGTATTCCTTATACACAAACAAACAGCTTTTAGAAACAAATGTTTGTAGATACTAGCATCTAGTAACATCATAACTGATTTTATCACATTGTATCTGTAAAGTACAAGAGTTATCACGTTGTACCTGGTCATTCACACCTGTGAGATAGCATATCTTAATTTGGCTGTAGGGGGTTATTTAAACTGATTGAGAAGAGAAAGGGAAGGGAAAGACCTTGCTTTGATTTAGAGAAATTTCAAAGTCAGACTGAAGCTGAGAACACGTTCTCTTTACAGCACAATTATATAACAACAAGCATGTAGTCCCAGTTAAAATAAATAAATTATTCTTGCAAAATACATAAATCCCTTTAATTTTCTTTCAATCATATCAAAAAACCTACATAAATTTCTCAGGCTAAAATGGGACGCAACAGTCAGGTAAGGCCAGAGGTAGAGAGCTGGTCAGTTAGCTATTAGAGAAAACTATGCTGGGGTTTAATTTCACACTTTTAAAGCATATCAAGATCCTTAGAAAACAACATCTATAGGCAGAATAAGTGTTTCTCTTATTAAAAATATTGATGATTTCTTGTTTATTTATCACTGTATAAAATCCATGGGCAAGAAAAAAAACCACTGGATTTACTTTTTTTCCAACTGAAGAGTGTGGCTTCTCAAGAAGTAAATTCCCCTGACACAACAGAGATAGTAATGGCTAATATGTATGTTATTATCTTTACATGACAGGTTATGAGATATGCATACAGGTACTGAAAACCTTTTTATGTCTTAGCCTGAAAATTTTTCACTACAGTCAGAAGCAACACAGCTTAGGATTTTTTCCCTCTTTCTGATGGTCGCTACTTTGTATGTCAAACTAGCAAAGTCAGACGCTTGATCCTGCCTAAAAACGCCTGTGTTTCTACATTTGTGTTGGTACATGTTTGAAAGATCTGTTCCATGAAGAGAAACTAATGATAATAGACAGAAATACAGCTTAGAGCTGTGCAGTGTGTTGAAGATACTGAGCAGTACAGCACAGCTGGTTTCTTTGCAACATCAATGACGTTTGCTTTAAGTTAATTTATTTCCTAAAATTTCTGAATGCTACTTTTAATTAAGAAGACTGAATCCTCTTCTACACTTTCATTATGAAGCAAACCACAATCAGTTTTTAGCTTACCATTAGTAAATACAAAAATTTTCATGAGAACACACCCGGGCATAAGGGAGGTGCAGGAACTGTACGTGTGGCTTCCTTTGAAACAGAAACATAGGGGCAGCCTTGACACACAGGACCCACGACCCAACTTGTCCACTATTCTGTCTCTTAGAGTGGAGACTACTATGTCCCTCAGAGAGGAATACGAAGAACTTGAGAACAGCCAGGTACCAAATCAGCTGCTCACCAAGAGCAGTCCTTCCAAGCCATTCACAGGGAAGCTCACTCATGGTCTTTTAAAAACGAGTAAGGCTAGGCAGTGAGGTGCTTGTTACTATCGAATCGTTCTCAGTAAACCACGTCCATTTTTCAGGCATGTACACTAGAATGTGAAGGAAAGCTGCCTTCTGCCAAAGCCTGGGAGACCTGCAAGGAGCTCCTGCAACTGGCAAAGCTGGATCTTTCTGAGGATGGCAACATTTCTCCAGGAGAGAAGAAGGAGCTGGATGAGAACCATTTGCTTGCGAAGAAGTATGGAGGCTTCATGAAAAGATACGGGGGGTTCATGAAGAAAATGGACGAGCTCTACCAGGTAGAACCGGAGGATGAAGCTAATGGAGGAGAAATCCTGGCTAAGAGGTATGGAGGGTTTATGAAGAAAGACTCAGATGACGATGCCCTTGCTAATTCCTCTGATCTGCTGAAGGAGCTCCTAGGAACAGGGGATAACCCTGAAGCAGGGCATTACCGAGAGATAAATGAAAATGACGGGGACGTCAGCAAAAGATATGGAGGCTTCATGAGAAGCATAAAGCGCAGCCCCGAATTGGAAGGTGAAGCCAAAGAGCTGCAAAAGAGATACGGTGGTTTCATGAGACGAGTGGGCAGACCAGAATGGTGGCTGGATTACCAGAAACGATACGGTGGGTTTCTTAAGCGCTTTGCCGACTCCATTCTCCCTTCAGAAGAAGATGGGGAAACTTATTCCAAAGAGGTCCCAGAGATGGAAAAGAGATATGGTGGATTTATGAGATTTTAACACCTTTCCCTTTATCCCTTTTGTCCTAAATGAGAAAGACTGCCTTATTGGTCATAACTTATTGTAACGTGTTGCTTGTACTGTACAGTTTTTTACTGTCCTTGGTTAATGATGCTACCTGCGATTTGTTGTTTCAGGTTCTGTGTTCTTTCAAGTCAAATGACTAATTTCTGTTTTAGTCAAGTTTCAGTCTGTATTGTAGTTTCCATGCTAGAACTATTTTGATTACTGTATTCATTTTCTTCAAAGAGGAAGTACATCTACAGTAGAGTTGCTTAACTGTATATACAATAAATTCTTCATCCTAACTGCATAAATTCTGAAATGTTATTTGTTTTCTCTCAGTCATTTAATCAAACAACATCTCAATTTTTTTTAAGCAGTCAGAGCAATGCCAACCTCTTTTCTGTAATTACAGAATTTGTACTGCACACACAACAGCTGAACCATTTTTTTTCTTTAGTTGTCACAGTTTCTTAGCATACTAGAATAATAAATATGCTCTAAAGTGAATATAACTGTATTTGCTCTAACAGCTCTCATTTTAACCAGTTAACAGAATAAATGTTTAACACCTAAATTTATAATTCATAGTGTTCAGCCAATTTACATTAAAATAAAAAATCCTAAGTGTGTTTGACTTAAAGCACTAAAAACATCTCCAGTGCACAACACAATGCCACATTTGATTCCTTCCACCTTTTATATCCATCCAATATAGGATTGTACAGTTGACCTTAAAGTTATAAACACTAACTCAAAAAGTGGTAAGTCAGTTTGTGCAAAACAAACATGAACCAAAACCACATAAAAAAAAACTTCAAAATCCTAATTTTACAGAGAACCTGACAAACGATTTTCCATGGAAGAGCTTTGTGTTTGATTCCTCAGCTGGTATAAATCACTTTGGCACTACTGGCATATGGGAAACTGCTGGTCAGTCTTTTCTGTTTCAAACAAAGGCAGTATAAGTAAATCTGAGAACAAACAGAAAACACAACACTGACACTGTAGATCCTTTGGCATTTACATAGGTGGCACTTACATCAAAGGCCAGCTCCCACCCCAGTGTGTGATTCCTTCCGTAATTCTGACTGTGCCCCTAGATTCCTAGTCTGTGAGCCCTTTTCCCCCACCTACTGCTACTAGTTAAGTGGTTACTTCCCACTTAAAGTAACATGATAAAAATTGCTTTGACCACCAGCACTAACAACAATTTGAAGTTTCTACAGTCAAAATCTGTTTAGGCTGTTAGCAGCTGATAAGTGCTGAAATAGTTTATGGGAGCTAGGTGTCTAAAACCTTCTGTGGCTCTGCATTCAATATCTATTTCAGTGTTGCACAACACTACCTATTGACACAAAGGGCAAATTAAGGGTCTGACTTTTCTTTAACTTCAAGTCATTGGGATCTTCTAGGTACTCAGGACTTTTAAATATTAAGCTGTGTTTAAACATGCACTTAAAAGCCTCATCACATACAATTAGTTGTGATGATTTTTGGCTTGGCCCTTAGAGGATGATATAGGTGGTCTGAAGCGGCCAAAATCCTGCTGAAGAATTGAGAAAACACAAGGCGTTCCTTCTCCTCCAGTAAAAAGCAGGACACCTATTTTCCTCTTCCTGCTGTACAGAATTGATGATACCAAATTTTAAAAGGCAGAAAATACAAATGCCTGTAGAAGGTCCATGGCCTTTTCAGGATTCAGTTGTGTTCCCTATCACCTTTCTGGAGAGGTCTTCAGGATGGCACTAGCCACAAGAAAAGTCTTCTCCCTGTTCTTTCCCCCAGAGCACCTGCCCACCAGTGGCTGGAGGACATCAGTCGGGCTCCTGGAACACATCGCCCGAGTGGTTTCATCCACAAGCACCTTGGGCTGCACACACTGAGCTTGCTCTGCAGCACAAATCCACGCGTGGGATGCAGACGTCAGCAACAGATTTGCTTCAAACATACACTCCAGAAAGAACTAAAATGACAATGCAGTTGCATCCTTACTCTTTCACTTAGACATTTATTCACTTCCTTTCCCTAAAACTTAATTACTTCTAATCTAGTCAAAGAAAGGCCCTCGCCAACCTCCTAAAACAATCATTGTTGTACCTGATGATGCAAAACTTTTACCAGTTGTCACCCATCCTTCACAATTAACAGAAAATCGGTGATTTAATGAGGAATAAAACTCCCAAAGCTCTAGACGCCTAGTATTTATCTTGAAGAATGAAGTGTTTAGATCTACTAAACCTTCCTATTTATATCAGTTTGTATAGTAAAAAAACAGTACTTGATACAAACATCTAACTGGGATATATGCATGCAACCCAAAACAGGAGTGAGGGCCAAGGTTGAACAGGAAGGTGACAATGTACATGGAAGGGGGATGCAACTTTGATTCTCTGAATGAAATAGCAAAGCTGAGTAGTCCTCATTCCTTCCATTATAACTGAAAACATCTCCAGTCAGACACTTGCTTGCTTTAATAATTACAATTTAAAAGATGTGAAATTAGAATAAGATCCAATTTCTTCTGTTGACGTGGAATTTCTTATCTTATGACTTTCAGTTATGCCATCACTCAGGGGCTCTCTAACACTAAAGTGTTCTAACATTCTCAGTAATTAACATTTCAGATTAAATCTGCTCAAAATTTGCCAGTGAATTAAGCAAGGTTTCCTGAAGTCCGCTTTACTAAATCACAAATCAACACTAAGGTTGAAGATAGGGTCTACTGGGCTGGGAGACGAAAAAGGGCATCTCACTCTTGGTCCGAGTTCTGAAAAGGTCCCCTAATTTCCCTCTTACAATACATTCCTAGAACTGTCACTTCATCGGAAGATTATTGAAACAGCTGTATTATCTAGATAAAAGCAGAAAGGAGGAAAGCCTGATGTCTGGAAAGAAAATTAATTGCAAGAGTATTCTGAAGGAAGAAATGTCATCCTGAGACCAAAAACCAAATTCTACATTTCCTTTCCCTGGTTTTTATTATTGGCTTGGCATTTTTACACAGCACTCAATATTCCAGAATATGATCAAATATAGTATCATTGGTCTGAATACTGAGTAAGTACAACAAAAACTGAATATGAACAATGAATGCTGGAAGGGTCTAGACCAGTCAAAAAGATTAATGTCTCTGCATTAGGAACAAAAGGAAGAAAAAGATAGTCTAGTTGAGGTTAGGCAAGGATAAGATGGGCTTTTTAATAGGAACTAATTAGAAGAAGGAAGAAAAAAAAGGTGGTGGGGGGGATTTCCTGAACCAAATGGAGTTCACATGCAGGAACAGATCATGAGGGAGAGAGAAGCTGATGAATACAATGATTTCTGAATACCAAACTGCATGCAGCTGGAGTTCTGCTGGAAAACCTAAGCTTAAATCTTGGGATAATGAGGAAATGTCATAGAGCCATTCCCACATCTCAGATGAACTTGGCATATTCTATGATCTGAAATATGCAGAGCATAACTTTGAATATCCTGGGGTTTTTCTTCTGGTAAATGAATATGCAGTATGATATACAATAAATATAAATAACTACAAAATTATTATTACAATAATTATTTTGTAATTATGTCTAAATCATTATAATAATTTACTTTATAATTGTTTATAACCATATCATAAATACAAGTAATTGTAACATCAATGTTAGCTGTTTCAGATAATGTTTCCCAAGATAGAATCTTTATAAGAACAGAAACATATTCTAGTTTAATATATTTAAATAAGTATTATTAAACTGTGTTCAGCATAGACTCTAAATATGCACTGGCTCATTTTAATTCTGAAGGGAACTTAATTAACAAGAACCAAAGTTTTCAGTGTATGGTGTATAAGGGCCTCTCTGTCATTAAGGGTGGGGTTAGAGGCCTATATATAAGGCAAAATGACAAATTCATGGCACAACTCTACAGTTTATCTATACATCTCAGTGCCACGGAAAATTTTCTTTACAGCCTTCTTCCTCAAGCACTACTGAGCTCAGCCAGATACAAACAGCAAGATTCCTTCTTATGCCAACCAGAGCATCCCAGAATTTGCAACTTAAAAGGCAAATGAACAGTTAAGTTCCCTGACCCCAGGTTGCTTGGAGAATGAAGAAATTCCTGGTATATGTTAGCTGGCCTTGAAACCCATTTTATTTACAGTGACGTTCTGGGACAATCCCAGGGAGCATACCATATTTCAAAGCACTGAAGTGGGATCAAAAGAGTCACACAGAGAACAGTTTAACCACTTCCCTATCAGACTCTTAAAACTTTCATGCTTCTCTTCAGTTCCCACCAAGATGGGTGATTCAAGCATCGCCAAAGAGATCCCTCTACCTGACAAAGCTTTGCAGTCTGGTCTCTTTCTCCAGCAGCAGCCACTTTGGCAGTGCACAGACTTCATCTCTTCCACTTCCTCTGCAGTCCTACCACCTCTCATAGAAATCACTTTGTCAGCCTCCACTCACAGCCTTGGCTATAATTTCACTACCCACAACACTGAGGTTTGCTTTCTGACTCAAACCATAAAAGACAGTTGTATACATTTAATTGGAGAATGACTAAGACCCCCAGCTCCAAGTCCTAACTGTGGAGGCTAGGTGGCTATTTTTAGATTTTCTGCTTTTAATATTTTGGTCATAATCCTTTGTTGCCCACAGTGTTAAAAACAGTTATACGTATCAACAGGAATGCACTGATTACATCAAATCTGTATCATAACTGTATTTCATAATACCATAACTATATTGCCATTATAAACCACTATTCCACCCACCTGATAAGGGTAGGGAGCTATCATGAACATAGCTGTACACAATGAACAGGGTAGCAAAGCCAGCTGTAAATCATTAATCCGAGCATTCAATTACTAATCCCATCAGCCTCATTGAAAGCATTTAAACTGACAGTTGCATATCCAATTAACTGTTGCTATAGAAAATGAAAATGCTTAGAGATATTTGACAGACAAATCTTTACTGGCCCAGCAGGGATTTAGACTGAATTTGTTTAATTAGATTGTGACTTTACCTAAATTGAGCATTTACTGTAATCCTTGCTGAAACCATGGAATGAAATCTCTCAAGGTTAAACAGTCATCACAAAAGCGCATCACTCTGCTAAATGATTTGTTAAAAGCACTGCACTGCTTCCTCAAGGACAAGGCTGGCATGTCCTTGTAGACAGATTATGAGTGCCAAACCTTTCCATAGCTATTCATGTCTGTAGATATACAGGGCCACACATGACCTTTGCCTCTTGCCTTTCTGCCATTGCTCCCTTTCTCGGCACAGTCTTCTCTGGCCCAACGGTGACTGCAAAAGATCCTGCCAACCGTGTATTTTCCCACTAAATTTAAATGTATGCATTGACTTGAACTCCAAGTGCAGTGAGATCTGTGTGCAGACCTCTGATCAGAGCTCATCTCGATTCCAATCTATATAAAATTACAGGACACTGAGTTATGAAAACTTTTCTTACTGTCCTGTGAGAATCTGCATCTTAACTCTTAGACAATGCCTCTGGAAAATATTCTAAAACACTTATGCGGGTAATGCTTTTTCTTTCTCTCATGAGCAGAAGACAATGGCATCAGCAGTATAAATAACAGGTGAATTTCTCTCATAAAAGCAGTTAAGGCAGATAAACTGCATAAGCCTTTCTTAGAACATATACACCAGCATTTTTCAAACATGACCTGCAGTATTAATGGGACTTTCACATTTCTCTACACTTCCATCTTCATCTCTGCAAACAACTAGTGACAAGGGTGGGAAATGGGGCTGAAATGTCAATTGCACTACATTTCTCCTAGAAAAATATTCTGTAGAAGAATATCTTTTTTATTTTATTTTTTGTTAATATGGCACAGCTGTCATGCTGTGACAGCTAATGACACAGTTAATGTGACAAAGTCATTCTCAGAAAGTGATTAACTCATTCTTTGCCCATCAGCCAGAAAAAAGCTGTCAGCTTCCATCTGAACAGAAGCTGTGGAAACTAGTCAAAGCAAAGAACTTCCATGGGCGCCCATGCATGCTTAAACTTTGCTTACCAAGCTGCGGATCAGCAGACTCGAGATATGGGAGGTGTTTCACTCCGAGCTATCCATCATACTCAGTTTCCCTGTAGTAACTGAGACAAAAATTGCTTAAACAGGGTTCTCGGGCTAGATTATGAGGTTCAGAAGTAATAGCTTCTCCCTCTGAATTCTTCGGAGATCCCTTAGACTCAAGGAGTTTCACCTTCTCTGCATAAAATGAATCTGTTCACAGCATCATGACCATTCACAACACGTAGCACCTGCAAAATCCTTTTAAACATACCAACCTTCACTGTCCCAGCACCAATCCTTGTGGGCCCTCCAAAGGCTAAAGTCACCGGTGAGGCCTGGCCAAAAGAGATGGCAGCATGCCAACACACCTACTCTGCCTTCTTCATGTAAATGTGAATACCATCATCATTCAGTTTTCTCAATATCTTGATGGAAAGAGCAATTAAATCACTAACTAACCTTAATCTGAGTCAAAATAAATAGTCATAGTGGTAGGTAAAGAGAAATGCTTAGAGGAAATAATTTTCTGAATAATATCCCTCACTACTGAAGACATCTGCCCCTCCAATTCCTGCACAGCTTTGAGATCTTCTGTGGTTCACTGCCACTCTTAGTACACTCCAGCTGTTCTGGTCTCCTGGTTGCACTTCTTGCTGTCATCATTATTCTCTCTTTGGTGTTTTTCAGACTATTTGATTACTCAAGTTCATTAGATGCATTGAGTCACGCCTTGAGAAACCTCCAACTACTACAAAACATAGCAGTTTGTCTGCCTAAGTGCCTAGACACTCCATCAGCATATCCGCTTTGCCTTCTGCTCTGTACTGTCTCACTACTGTTGGAGTTCAGAGTCCTTGAATCCAACCCAGAGTCTCTGATCTCAGAAATTCATCTCAGAAAAAAGACCCTTCCTGAGCAGGAATACCATGTTTCCTTCCCCTTATCCATCACTCTTAGGATCTACAGTGGCACAGTGGCCCTGTGTACTGTTTAGTCAGTCTCAAAGAGATGAGACAACCCACTTCTGTAGTCCTTAGCACTACTGTCACTAATATAAGAACTCATTTTTTCGGTATACAAGAAGAAAGGCAAATTATTTAAGAGTACATTCAAGTGCCATTATACCCACATGCAAGTAAACAACTTATCCTAGTGAAATAGTCCACTTGCTTATCATTCAAGCTGAAAGGGGTTAAAGAGAGAGAAGAATATATAGTTCCAGAGTCAAAAATCATTTCAGTCTTCTCAATTATTTGGGAGACAGGGAATACCGTTTGACAGAAAGAACTGGTCAGACTACATAAGAAAAGGCTTTATGTGTCTGACTAACTTACAGAAGACATCGTTCTCCTCCCCAGCTTCTTCTGGGGAATATGAACATTTCACCCTGGGAAGCAAAGCCAGTTTTGTTTTTGACCTGCCTATATACAAGCAAAAACTTTATAACTTTGTCCTCTGCTCATTTGCCTAACCCTCTCTCCAAGAGAGGCTTTTTCCTTGTGAAGAGCACAATCAACAGCAGCTTTTCCCAAATGACACACATTTCTAGGGATTTGAGGTTCTGCAGCTTAAACCTTTAAGTGTCTTTAGGCACAATAACGCCAAGGTCTGTGCTTTGTGCCTTCTTCCTCAGGAACGGTACCGTCAGCTGTGTGTTTTCCTTGGAGAGAAGCAGCAGACAAGCTTTGGTGCCCTCCAAATCTTACGCCAGGTATGCCTGTACTTCCACGGATACCAAATCTGGATACTGCCAGATCACAGGGAGTACAAACCTGGTGCTGGCTAGGTGTATGCTCCAAACACCTTCTCAGTCATGGGATGGTGTTGCCCTTTGACTGACATTGTAATTACCAATGGGCAGAACATGAAGCACTTGCAGGGCTAGATGCAGATAAGAACAGCTTCGAAGATGGATGTGGCATGCAGAGGCCTGCCGAGGGATCCCTGCATAGCTATAGAGATCTGAGCTGCAACACCTCTGTAGGAGGGTCCTTGTAGGATGGCTTAAATTCAACAGCTGAGGATTTTCTTTACAGTATTAAGGCTTTCTTAAATGCCTGTGAGAAATACAAACCCTCCCATAGCTGCAGTAGCTTATGGTTATCTCCCGGATCATGTCCCAGAAGTATTGCAACAGCCATCTGATACAGCAACTCATAATTTTTAACACTTGGACTGGAAATCAAATTAATTTGGCTGACTGTGCAATGAAGTATATTGAACCAATTAGAAGAAAAGAAAAGGATGAAAGGAGGTCTTCTCTGCTCCCTACTAGTCCTTGGAAAGAAAGCAACTCAGGCTTTGTTTCAAGATACAAGATCCAAGTTTTGTGAGCTGAAACTCCTTTTCCTCTTCATTTATAGGGTGTACAGCCACTTCCCTCCTATCCCTGATCAACTTCATCTTGAGGTAGAATGACAGGTTCACTGCAGAGTGTATTCCGTCCTGGGTGCTCTGTTGTAGTCCTGAGTTTTGGCCAAAGCTGTTAGAAATAATATGCACAGATCCAAGGGATACATTTTGTGCTGAGGATTTAATTTCCTTCTGATTAATTAATAGAACCACTACTTTGATTTCATTTAGCTTAAGTCTTAGGTATCTGGTGAGATTTCAGACTGACACCTTTGACCCTATGAATCAAAAGTATGTTTTGACACAGACACTTAGGAGACAATTTGAGCTTTCCCTGCTCTTCTGAAAGTTAAAATTATTAAAGAAGGGCTGGAGAGTTAAGGTTGTTGCATATCCTGTGTAATAAGGGATTCCCACATTCCATCTTGTGTCCCATATTGGATCACTGTTAAAAGTCAGTCACATGACTAAATTCAGTATCACAGACAGATGCTATAAACTTCTTGTCCAGGTCCTTAAAAACCTGGACATTTTCTTTTAATAATATCAGTTCACTAACATCACTGAATACTAGTAACCTGCAGAGAGCTGCTTTTCCTCACCCACCCTTACCAGTGCTAAATAGTTCACCTTTTGAGGAATTAAGCATATTTGGATTTTTTTTGTTTCTCCAAATATATGAATACAAATTACTTTACCATGTGATCTGCACAGCTACATTAATTGTTAGCACTGATACAATATCAAACTGCTTTCGAATGCCTGAAATAAAATTCTTCCACAAATTCAGCAAAGATCTAAAGCACTATTCGAGTCTGCAGAAATAAGTTTTGTCAGAAAATATTAAAATATCACTTAATTTATATTTATGAAAATATTTGTTTGGCACATCTCTGCAGCATGTGAATGGCTTATATTAAGTTTTACAAAGGCAAACATTAGCCATAGAGCTGCGCAGTAAAATAACTATTCATCAATCACTTTAATAAAGTAATCTTGTTCTACTAAATCCATATATTGATACACACTTAATAACCATTTATAAAAAGCTGTGAAATATAATAATTACCACTAATTAATAACGTGTATTTAAAGTGTACATTGCAGCTCAGAGGTCAAGAGGCATTTCAGTCATTCTTCTCAGCACCTTGCAAGTAAGCTTCTTTCTCAGTAATAAGAGATGTTGGTCAATGTGTAATCCACCAAAAAATATTTGAAAGGTCCAGCTGGCTTGAGAACAGGAGGCAATTCTCTAACTCTAATCTTTACTGCCAATCAAGAGGCCAATAAAATGAGTTACACTTGTATTTACTATGCATGGCCTATAGCAGTTTTGACAATTCAGTGTATCACAACAAACATATACTTACTGAAATATTATGTCATCTTTATCACCTTGGCAACTGCAAGTGTGCCAGAGGATTTACACCATGAAAAAAAATCAGCCAAATCCCTCACTACATGGGTAGATTTTAGCATGCGTGTTTGACCAATTCTTATGCAGTCAAAAAAGCAGGATAGTGATTTATCGTACTAGACTCAACAGACTTGATTGATAGCCTTAATTTGATATGCCTACTATAACTTCTCATAACATGGAATATATACAAAGTATATAGAGGTGCATAAAGATGCTGGTGTACTGTCATTTTTAGGTATTCTCAGTTGTGTGGTTATTTCTGTTCTTGATCTTGTTAGTGGCATAGTTTTAACTTTTAAATTAAGCTATTTGTGCATTTGCCCTGTTTCATATCTTTAATAGCTTTGTTATGATTAAAACTAATGCCAGCCATCTGAAGGTTTGTTACTGGAAGGTCAATAATAAAAATACCTCTCACAGAACTGTTTGCGTGGCTTCTCTGGCTGTAGCATTATATATTTTTTTCAGTGCAGTCAAACATTGTAGACAATTTCATTCCTGTATTTTTACTATCACTAATGAAATGGAGCTTTTGGTACAAGCCCTTTGAAGTTCAGTGCAAAGAAAGGGAAGTTTGGGGCTAGAGACTAGTTACTCTGCATACAGCACCCAGAAGAATAATTTTCTGTTTGACAACAAAATTCAACGTTTTGAAACATTGGGACAGAATTGGGACAAAGCGCCACATGTACACATCATTTCCAAATGCTAAACAGGTCTCTAAAGGAGCCATCACATCTAGCTGGTGGTGAGCAGAACGTGACCTATCCTAAATACACTGTGTGGCCCCCAAGTCTCTTGTCACTTACCATGTCCACTCTACCTAAAGCTAGCAATGAGCTGTAACCCTCCACTACCACACCGAAGCCTCTAATTTAGGTATCTAAATTATTAATCACCACTGTCATCTTGGCTACTTATGGAGCGATAGCTAGCTGCTCCTTAGGTGAGTTCAGTGTAAGAGCAGGGAAGTTATGTGGTTACATGCTTGTATAAGCACGTGCTTTGGAAACAGGCTCCTCCTGTTACCTTACAGCTTGCAAAGTTCTGGTTTGCAGCACCATTCCTTACCTATATGGTTTACTTTGAAATGTTGTCCTAGTAAACAAGCATCTCCTCTGCTTTGTTTCATTACCAGGAATTCATCGTTGAATCATTTCACCATCCCCTTCCCATAATCTGCTGCTTTTGCCATGTAACTACTGATTACAGTGTAAGACACCTGGAGTTACCTTACCCACCTATTTTGCATTGGTTTGTGCCTTGTTTGGAACCACAGTTCATTGAGGCTTTGAGATCTGCCTTCAGTCTCAATGTGTGTGTTTCAACTTGACCTTTTGGTGGCATCTAAACAGAATATGCAACAGTTAATTGTGCATGGAAGTACATTGCTTCTATACAATTATTAGCACTGACAACGTAGAATTTTCCACCATATTTCTTAGTGAAAATTACATCAAATTTTTTAACTACCATTTTTTTTTCGGCTGAAATGAAGAATGCCCCATGATTTCCCATAAACTGTAATCTGAATTGTGTTTACAACATAGAAGTGTGGACCAGAGCGCACCGTGACTTCATCCAAATTCTTTCCTTCTACAACTTGCCGATAAACAAGACGAGACCTTTAGTATCACTCATTCAAAATGCAAAGTACAGCAAATAAGTAGGGCTCTCTTCATTTGCCCTTTTGCATAAACAGTGTGTGGAAGTTGTCACCGTGATCGAGACAAGCTGAGAACATAACAGGAAAAGCAGAGTCTTACGGGCCTGTGTAGGAACATGGCTTTCTATTCAATCTTGGAAAAAAATACTGACGCTACACTGGTGCGGGACGGCGGTTTTAAAGCTGGAAAATGTATGCATGGAAAACTGAGGAACCACAACTGACATTTTAAAGATGTGGATCAATGATAACCAGGTGGTTTCACCATTTTATAGGGCGGCGTTTATGATCAGCATCTCCCTTTTTATTCCCATTCCAGCAAGTGGGCGAGCTGGAGAACAGTAATGTATGATAGAAAGTAGGAAGAGTTTAACTTCATAACTACAATAAAGTAGCAGCAGAGGAAGGAGGGAGCACTTGCTTTCCAAGTCCTTGGCCAGGTTGCTCCTCGAGTCCGAAGCGAGATGCCAACCTGCGATGCCACCCTCCTGCTCCAGGCAGGTAAGGCACGGGAGGGCAGGTGATGCAGCAGCGCGATTTCACCACCCGGGAGCAGAAGGTGCCGTCTGACAGACGACTTTGGGAAGCCACCCAGGACTGACACCCGCTTCCCTAGAGCCAGGCAGCCTGCCCCAGCCCCAGCCCCAGCCCCAGCCCCAGCCCCAGCCCCGCAGCTCCCCAGACCGCCTCTGCTAAGGAGGACAGACACCTTCCTTCCTAAGGCTGGTATCACACCAGTGTTTCCAGTACTTTTTTGATCAGGCAGTATCACCTTGCTGTGAAAACAAAGTACGCTATAGCCATTGCCACAACATACCTGTATAAAATGTATGTTACTACACCTTTTTAAAAACCGAGATGGAAGCTCAGGACTCTGGAACAAAACAGCAGGTGTGTAGGATCTAGCAGAAGATATTTGCTTTAACCCCACTAGTAAGAAGCCGGCAGCTTTCACAAAACAAGTCTTTAGTGACGTATTTTGTACTTGCACAAAAGAACAATGTGAAAGAAATAGCTGTTTCTCTTTTTTTAGTCAGTATCTCAGTGTTTTGAAGGGCCAGTAACATACTGTATTTCTGGGTTTGTATAACAGAAGAGCGGTGTTTATGCCTGAAAAATCACGTTCAACTTGAGAAGCATCCTGAAGATGCTACAGTTCCTGAAATTATATTTTTTATTTTTTGAGAATTTCACCTTACCCATATTTCCTTCACACAAAAAAAACTTCTGCTGGGGAAATAGTGCTTATTACTGGCTCTGCAAATGGGACTGGAAGTCAGATTGCCTTAAATTTTGCTTCTTTGGGAGCAACCTTGGTTCTTTGGGACATGGACGATGAAGGTAACAAAGAAACAAGCAGATTAGCCAAAAAAAATGGAGCTTAATGAGTGTTTGCCTACCACTGTGACTGTGGCAATAGGGAGAAGGTCTATGAAAAGGCAGACAAGGTAAGACACAGCTTCTGGCCTCTGATTTGGCTTCTTGCTTCTGATTTTTTGGTTCTTTTTAATAGTATATGCTATTGAATTTTTTTTTTAGACACCGTGCTACTCACTAAAGGGAAGTAATAATGTAGGGCAATGACTTTCTCTTTTTGACAGGTAGCTTCTAGATGGAACTTGAACTATGTTCACAATAAAGTAATTGGGTTTAATCTGTTCTGTCAAGATTTATCCATTTCCAGTCTTTGTTGAGAGGTGCTAACTTCTTTTAGGTTAAGAATATGGTTATGTAAGCAGAGGTTAGCTCCACAGATTAGCTTGTTTACACTTTAAAATTTCTTTAAGATATCAATAAATAAAAAAAAACAACAAACAATGGAAATTGTAAAGGGGGGGAGGGGCCTTTTCTTTATCCATTTGTTCAGAATACTGTAGCTCTGAAAGGGTGATGTGGGGTGTAATCGTTTCAGAAATATCATCAGGATATGGCTGGTCTCCAGTCAAATTGATGATTCAGCTTCAGTTCATTTTTTGGTCAATCCAGCTGGAAAGGAAGGTAGAGAAGGAGCCCATTTTAAATGAGAACTCTTCTTCTGTGCTGACCTATGCTTTGTAAACTATTATTTTTTAATATTATTATTATCAAAGTCCAGAAATTGGACATTAAATTAACATCATTAATATTTACCTGTCCTTAAACTACATACTGCCTGAAAATATTTTCCAGTTTAACCTCACTTATAATCCAGTTAGCCACTCTGCCATTTTATCCAAGGATAAATTCTTCTTCTGTTAAATTCTCAGTATATGTACTTATATACATGACTCTCAAGTAACAATTTTGACATTCTGTGTCCAAAGGCATACCTCAAAGAAATTAGCTAAAATATTTCATGACATGTGAATGTTGACAGTTTGTTTTGGAATAGCCTTGAAGTGTAACATTAATTTTCTATGAGTTGTCAGGGGGGGTCTTTGTTTTGTGGTTGTTGCTTTTAATTTTAACCAAAACAGATTGATTCTTTCTGAACACAGCTATGAAACGTTGAAATAAATGTTTTTCCTCAAGAAATGTTCCCGATGAAAAGTACTTCTAAAGGGTTAGTTGGATTCAGGATCTGGAAGTATCTGGATCTGCAATTCTCATGCTTGCAGTCAGCAAGGTATTATTTTACCCATACTTGTTAGCAGCACTGGGGGCACAGCCATTAACAGTGCATAGAAAAAAGTTCCATGTGGGGCCATTAGTGACAGATGTTGAGAACCACAAGTGGTACTATAGTATTACTTGGACAGTGGTGGCAAGGATATATTGTACCATAATAGTACATTTGCGGAGATGAGCAAGTTGTTGAGTGTTCTGGCCCGTGCTGACCCAACACAGTGTTCAAGGAGGATGATCTTTGCCAATTACTTGGGCAGCACAGATGACGTGATCCTCACCACATAAGACATTGATTATGACTCCTAAATTTTGGAGTAGGAATCCCAGGAATTTCAACAATCTTAATACCTGTAGTCACTTCCCAGCAAGATAAAAAATCAGTCTGAGCAACCCATGTTCAGTACTTCATATGTGACACTTGACCTTTATTTGGATTGATACTATAAATCAAACAGCAATTCCTTTAGAATCCCCTTTTTGCAAGGAAAAAACTCACTTTAGTATATACCAAGACCAAATCTCTTTAAGAAGTAATATTTAAATTGGCATTAAATTCCTATTCCCATAAATTTGTTCCCATAAATGCTATCTGCTTCTTGCAAAGACATGAACCAAAATGATTAGTTTAAGCTTATTAGTTTAAGCTTATGTAAGTGTATTGGTTTTGTGTGGCAAGGTTTTGGTAGCGGGGGGGGTTACAGGGGTGGCTTGTGTAAGAAGTTGCTAGAAGCTTCCCCTGTGTTCGGCAGAGCCCATACCAGCCGGCTCTAAGATGGACCCGCTGCTGGCCAAGGCCGAGCCCATCAGCAACGGTGGTGGTGCCTCTGTAATAACATTTTTAAGAAGGAAAAAAGTTGCTGGGACAAAAAACTGCAGCCGGAGAGAGGAGTGAGAACATGTAAGAGAAACAACCCTGCGGGCACCAAGGTTAGTGAAGAAGGAGGGGGAGGAGATGCTCCAGGCGCCGGAGCAGAGATTCCCCTGCAGCCCGTGGTGAAGACCATGGTGAGGCAGGCTGTCCCCCTGCAGCCCAGGGAGGTCCATGGTGGAGCAGATATCCACCTGCAGCCCAGGGACGACACCACACTGGAGCAGGTGGGTGCCTGAAGGAGGCTGTGACCCCAAGGGAAGCCGACATTGGAGCAGGTTCCTGGCAGGACCTGCAGACCTGCGGAGAGAGGAGCCCATGGAGCAGGTTTTCTGGCAGGACTTGTGGCCCTGTGGGGGACCCACGCTGGAGCAGTGTGTTCCTGAAGGACTGCATGCCGTGGAAAGGACCCACGCTGGAGCAGTTCGTGAAGAACTGCAGCCTGAGGGAAGGACCCACGCTGGAGAAGTTCGTGGAGGACTGTCTCCTGCGGGAGGGACCCCACGCTGGAGCAGGGGAAGAGTGTGAGGAGTCCACCCCCTGAGGAGGATGAAGCGGCAGAAAATAACGTGTGATGAACTGACCGTAAACCCCATTCCCCATCCCCGTGCACCGCTGGGGGGGTAGGTAGAGAATCCAGGAGTGAAGTTGTGCCCGGGAAGAAGGGAGGGGTGGAGGGAAGATGTTCTGAGATTTGGTTTTATTTCTCATTACCCTACTCTGGTTGATTGGTAATAAATTGAGTTAATTTTCCCTATGTTGAGTCTGTTTTGCCCATGATGGTAATTGGTGAGTGATCTCTCCTGTCCTTGTCTTGACCCACGAGCCCTTTGTTATATTTTCTCTCCCGTCAGCTGAGGAGGGGGAGTGATAGAACGGCTTTGGTGGGCACCTGGTGTTCAGCCAGGGTCAACACACCACAGTAAGTAATTTCTCTGTTGGACTTTCCTGTCGATGCTGAACATTTTGAAATTATTTGTTTGTTCTTAGTTTAACAGAGTCTCAAAATGTTTGTTTTGTGCATTCTCAATCT
Organism: Haliaeetus albicilla; assembly: GCF_947461875.1. Taxonomy (NCBI): domain Eukaryota; kingdom Metazoa; phylum Chordata; class Aves; order Accipitriformes; family Accipitridae; genus Haliaeetus; species Haliaeetus albicilla. The sequence continues at coordinate 35,348,254 of NC_091485.1, read as the reverse complement.
CCGAACACATTAACCGAATCAGCCACAGGGCTCCAGCCTGCCAAATCTGCTGTGCCCGAATCAGCAGAGAAAATTCTGAAGTGCACAGACTGACCTACAAGCAGAAACTCAAAGAGCTGTTTAAAATTCAGGAATTGCTGTGAAGGTGCTAAACTATTGTTAACAATACCAACATCTTTGTAGGTATTTGCATGAACTGAACAGTCATGATGGAGCCAGAAATTTTTTTAAATCAAGAGGTTTTCAGCTAGAAGCCTCCTCCACTCTTGGAAATACCTGCAACATTTTGACTGGTAATATGAAAAGTCTTGAGCTTGGACACAGAAGATAAAACAATACCAGAAAAGTTAAATTAATTACTTTTATTTGGTATATTCACTGCAGAAAAACCTAGGTATTTTCCCATAATGGAAGCTTTCTTTCTAGGAAGCAAGTCAGGTCATCTAAGTCCCTAAAGAAGAGGTTTTAGAATAACCTGGTGAACAGCAACTAATTTTCAGGATTAGGCAGTGTCCGCTAGGGAATTCTGAAGGAAATCAGATATGGATCTGATAAGCTAGAAATCCCGGGGGGCGGGCCTGTGCTATAACAGGTGTCTAAGGAACGAAGAATAGCAAAAATGCCAGTTTTAAAGAGCACTTACTTAAGAGGACACAAAGAAACTACAAATCTGTCTTACAGAAAATTGGAAGAAATGATAATAAAGAGAAGAATTAATAGAGCACTAAAGAAATACATCATGAAGAATAATCAGTTTGACTTTTTGTATATGGAAGTCAGTCTTCCCACTTTTTGGGGGGTAGTAGGTAAACAGGTCAAATGAAGCCAGATTCAATAAAATGTTGCCATTGGGGAAGCTATGTTGTCATGTGAAAAAAAAAAAAAAAAAGGATCGTCATATGGACTGACAGAGTAGTTAAAAGCTACGAGTGGGGACAAAGTACAGATATATCCCACAAAGGAGGAGTTGGGTATTCCTGCCATACTCAGCGGTGTCTAGATATGCATTCATTTGTGCAGGTGGAAAGGTGCTAGTATCTGAGCCCTGCTTGTCTATCACAAGGAGACAGCCTGGAGACAGCCTGGCACAGCCAGAGGAGTATCAAACGAGTCTTCACTGAACACTAAGGTGGCCTGACAGAGCCAAGGAAGGTCAAATGTTCACGCATCAGATCCAAGCACCTATTTTCAAATTGCCAGACAGCAACATATCTGGGATTTCTATTTTTTTGTAGTCATTCTATAATTTTTGAGACATCAAATTACTGTTTGCCGCCAGCACAGAAATCTCTGCAGTAAGCCTGTTTCTTAATACTATAAGTAAATCTTGGCCATCTGCTTTGATATAAATCTAAATTGTAGATTAAAATCTTTTCATAAGAAACCCAAATGGAGGTAATGGTGATTTTGGTCTTCTCTCCAAGTGATGTTATCCATTTATTTCATGGTACATGCTTTTGTACTCAAAGGATTGGTATCCCCCAGGGATCTGTGCTGGATTCTTTCCTGTTTAGTAGAAATTATCTAGAAAAGGGGTTGAAAAGCCTTGGCTGAGGAATACGGATTCTTACAATACCAGAAATAGGGGACAAGAAATGTTCAGGTTGCAATTAAAGCATGCTCACAGTTCACACTAAAGCTTTGTAACTCATTACATTAGGTTCCTGTGGAAACCAGAAGTATTCTGGAGTTCAGGAAGCAATTAGACAAATTCTTGGGGGTGGGGGGGAAATCGTGGAGGTATATTAAATACAAAGATATAGATAACTTATCTCTCTCAGGAAAATCGTAAGCTGCAGAGTGTGAAAAGTTGAGGAGTACACTGGAGGAGATCTCAGAGTCCTGGTCTTTTTTTTACTGCTTTCCACCATGAGACAAGGGCTATGGGACTAGATGGACCTTTGACCTGATGCAGTACAGCAGTTCTTACATACTTAGATTTCCAGTAGAGATACAAATAATTGCAAATATCACTAAACATTTTCATAAATGAAGCACAAGAGAGAAGAATACCTTCTAAAGCTTTCTGTTTATCCTTTTTTTATTCAGGTTAGAAAAGAAGTTGGGGATGTTACTCTTTTAATCAATAATGCCGGTATACTGCTTGGGAAAAAGTTCTGTGACATTCTAGATGCAGATTTTGAAAAGACCTTAAGAGTCAACTTCCTCTCACAAGTCTGGGTAATGTATTTTTTTCTCTCCTGGGTGACCAAATGGTACAAGCAAGTATTTTAGTGTGAAAATCAGCATGGTGGCACCTACCTGGGGAACCCAATTTGGAATAGGGATAGGAAGGGCCTTGAAGATACATTTTTTTAATCATCCTGTAATTAGAGACACACCAATTTTACAGTCTCCCCACTAAGTCTCAGTAATGTTAACACAAACCTGCCAAGGCACTCTGGTAAATCAAAAGTCTGTGCAACTGTATTGTGAAACATGCTCTATCTGTAACAGCTGTGGCTGAAGTTAGTGCTGACATGATGGCATGTGACTTGCCTGCTCCTGACGTTTGCCGGCATCAGAAGGCTTTGTCTAACAGACTTGTAGGGAGGCACATCCATGGTTTGGTAGTGGACCTGGCAGTGCTAGGTTTATGGCTGGACTCAATGATCTTAAAGATCTAAATTATTCTATGATTCTATGATCCTATGCTGCACATGTTGGTGTTAGTCTTCAGGTTGTGCTTTCATTCCTAGTCACCATCTGCTTAATGTACATTGAAAACTAATCTGGATAGTATGTGTTATCTTTGTTTTGTTTTCATACCTCTAAAGGGATTTGCTGTTATTTGGGGTCTCAGTTGACCTTTAGGAGGTTTTGTTGTGAGGGAGTGTGTCGTGGTTTCACCCCAGCCGGCAACTAAGCCCCACACAGCTGCTCACTCACCTCCCTCACAGTGGGATGGGGGAGAGAATCAGAAGGGTATAAATGAGAAAACTTATGGGTTGAGATAAAGACAGTTTAATAAGTAAAGCAAAAGCCGTGCATGTAAGCAAGCAAAACAAGGAATTCATTCACCACTTCCCATGGGCAGGCAGGTGTTCAGCCATCTCCAGGAACGCAGGGCTCCATCACGCCTAACTGTGACTTGGGAAGACAAACGCCATCACTCCGAACGTCCCCCCCTGCCTTCTCCTTCCCCCAGCTTTATATGCTGAGCATGACGTCATATGGTCTGGAATACCGTTGGGGTCACAGTTGGTCCCAGCTGTGTCCCCTCCCAACTCCTTGTGCCCCCCCAGCCTCCTCGCTGGTGGGGTGGGGTGAGAAGCAGAAAAGGCCTTGACGCTGTGTCAGCACTGCTCAGCAGGAACATCCCTGAACTATCAACACTGTTTTCAGCACGAATCCAAAACATAGCCCCATACTAGCTACTGTGAAGAAAATTAACTCTATCCCAGCCTAAACCAGCACAGAGTGTTACTCTTGCTCCCTCTTGCATTTATTGTTTTTATGCCTGAGTGAGCAGCCTGTATTGGGGGAAAATGTAGCATTGCAACTCCCTCGCTAAATGGCATTTCTCAGCGGAAAATCATTGCAGATAGAAGTCCTCTAACCATTTCCCAGCCCACAGCACATAATTCTTCCAAATACTTGAGGCAAACGAACTGGGAGAGGTGTTGCTCCTGACGGGTCTGAAGAGCCATAGGGCAGGAGCACAGTAAGCACAGGCCCTCAACCAAAAAAACATGTACTAGGCACACACATCTGGAGCCGAACAGATGTTGCAGGACACCTCAGCTATTGAAAAAAAATTTGTTACTGCTCTTGTCTTTTTTCTCCCCCCTTATAAAACACTAGCGTCCTCCTTATATAGTTAGTATCACCCACAGTGGTGGTCTGGGGTGCCGGAGTTGTCAGGCAGCTCAGTTTGTAACAAACAGGGCCCAGAGGCAGCTGAGCTTCCCTTGATGTATTGACTTCTAGCTCCCTCTTGTGTACCAAATCTTTGATAATAGTCTCAGACTCAAATCGTAAGGAACCAGGAGGCAGAGAAAATACAAACTTTGCTGCTTTTTAATAACACGATTTTAATGCTGACAGATCTCCAGATAGAGGGCAGTCATTCAAGGAAGTGCTGTCTCTCATTTATAAATTCTTACAGAGATAGAAGGTCAGTTGGGCTTCTTGTATATTGAAGCCCCAGAAAGCAAATTGGGTTGTAAAGCCTAATTTGGAATGCAACATTTTTGGCGTGTATAGTTATAAAGGGGTTTTCTTAATATGTCTCTTAGACTTGCAAGGCCCTTTCTTGCAGCCATGATGACCTCTAACCGTGGACACCTGGTTAGCACCACCAGTGCAGCAGGATTGTTAGGAGTCTACAGTATGTCAGGTTAGTATCGTCAAGTGCCATTACAAATTAGATCTACATACCAGTAACTTCTCTTAGACATCTCATAAATGCTTGGCTTAAGCAGTTTATACCAACATATACTGAACACTCAGGAAGAGCATGCAGATACGAAAGGTGGTGGTGCATTGAAAAGGATGGTGGTGACATGTTGCCTGAGTGGCACAGGGAGCTCACTGCAGATTTTACTGTCTGACTGCTGCCTGTCTTATCGCCACAGAAGAAGGGCAATACAGCTCGTAAATATGCAGTGGAAGGGAGCCCTGCATAAGGGTTGTCTAACACTTTCTCATGCCAGGTTTTCTGCAGATGAATGTTCAGAGTCCTGAAACATACGTGGGTGACACCTGGAATTATACATTTAGTTGGAAAATGGTTTTCAGGTCAAGAAGGCATTTTGGCAGAATTTTCATTAAAATTAATTTGCATTAACTGTGTTTTAAACTATTTAACAGCTCCATATTCTCAGCTGTTCCCCTCAAGTGAGCTGCCTGCTACAGTTCTGACTATTTCATCTGCCTGGGTCTGCTGCGCAGTGTCTCCTCAAGCCTCTCTGACATCCTGATTGTATCTCCTAGGTCACCCTATGAGAATGTGAACTTCAGTAAAATAAGTATCTCTTGTTTCTTCTGCTGATTGATGGTATTACTGTAGTGTTTGTTTGCCACCTGTTATCATTGGGTCAGATTTGGTATTGATAATAAGTAACATCCAGCTTTCATCATTTAACTGTAAGGTTTGTGAGAGTGGACCTGCCCATCCATGCATTATAACTTTTTACACCTTAGCTATGCATTTTTAGGTTGTATGGTTCCAATATGGGTGAATCCCTGAAGAATAACAAACTGTCTCTGATGCCAGTTTTTGAGGTTACACTTTTAGCAAAATTGGATTTCATTGTATATAAAAACTATTTTCACACACATTTGAAAAAGCCTTAGGAAACCACATGTAAATTCCTATATGAAAATAAGGTTCTTTTACAGTTGCAAACTGTAGAATAATCTGGGTTGGAAGGCATCTCTGCAGGTCATTTGGTCCATATCCCCAAATAAAAGCAGTCCCAACTTAGATCAGGTTGCACAGAGCCTTGTGAGGGCAAATTTTGATTATCTCCAAGGATGGAGTTCCATACATTCATCAAACCATAAAAATCAGACAAGATTTAGGTTTCCCGGGCAAACAAAATGATACTGTAGTTGCAGGGCAAATCAGAAGAAGTAATAGGTTGAAGCAGCATTTATAAGTAGGGTATTTAGAGTTTACCACTAGAAATAGTTGTTACCAAAATGTAACCTGTGATATTAAAGGGTGAAGACATTCTGAACTGAAAGAATTCCTGGCTTGTATATGAGTATCTGGAAATGTACATAAAATGTTGATTAAGCTCATCTTCCTATCTCTTTCTATAGTGCACTGAAAAAAAGTCCTCTGGAAAGGATTAATCTTATCCTTAGACAACTGTGCATCAATCAGGGGAAGAGCCATTAACCTTCAGAGTTAGCATCACCAATATGCACAGCATCCTTAATATACTAATTACAAGACTGCTAATTATATAACTAGGTAATATCAGGGCTTAAATAGTATTACAAAACATTAAATCCTGTATATAACACTGACTGTGGTGGTTTTGACATATTTTGGATGTTTCTTCTTTTTTGACTTTTCAGATTATGCTGGAAGTAATTATGCAATCATTGGAATGATGGAAGCCTTAGATTCGGAAATGTATCATGCAGGAAAACAAGCCATTAAAACCACAATAATTTGCCCTTATTTTATTAATACTGAATTAGCTAAAGCTTTTCAAACGCAGTAAGTAAAATTTAGATCATGTACTGTTTCATATGTAAAAAATAATCACTACTCACTAGACATGCCATATTCAGTCTCTAGCTATTATAAAGCTGATTTGCTTTTCAATTCAGTATTTTTGCCTTATTGGCACATACAACTATGTCTTTTGACATAAGAAATCCAAGTCTTGCATACAATTAATAACTGACATGCAACAGGGACTGTGTAATAACCTCACAGTCAAGGAAGGGTTAGGGATGTGTCGTGGTTTAACCCCAGCCAGCAATTAAGCACCACGCAGCCGCTCACTCACTCCCCCCCACCCAGTGGGATGGGGGAGAGAATCAGAAGGAAAAAGGTAAAACTCATGGGTTGAGATAAGAACAGTTTAATAGAACAGAAAGGAAGAAACTAACAACGATAATACAATAATAAAATGACAATAATAATAATAAAAGAATTGGAATATACAAACCAAGTGATGCGCCATGCAATTGCTCACCACTCGCTGAGCGATGCCCAGTTAGTTTCCAAGCAGCAATCCAGACCCCCCCAGGCCAACTCCCCCAGTTTATATACTAGACATCACATGGTATGGAATACCCCTTTGGCCAGTTTGGGTCAGCTGCCCTGGCTGTGTCCTCTCCCAAATTCTTGTGCCCCTCCAGCCTTCTTGCTGGGAGGGCATGAGAAGCTGAAAAATCCTGGACTTTAGACTAAACACTACTTGGCAACAACTGAAAACATCAGTGTGTTATCAACGTTCTTCTCATACTGAACCCAAAATATAACACTATACCAGCTATTAGAAAGAAAATTAACTCTATCCCAGCTGAAACCAGGACAGGATGCACGGCAGTATTTAAGGCAACCTTATTTGTCAGTAGAATGGGCACTTCTGTTGAGGTTCTCTGCCCCAAGTAATTTTGGCACTGTGATTACAGTTATGGCTGTCAGGATACCCATGACCTGTCATTATTAACAATGCCCCACTGTCTGTATTAGCAGGTACTATACTTCTCTGAGTGAGAATAGCTGTGGTGGTAGTATCTGGTAGGTGGCTGTATGGTTGTAGTGATGGGAGAGGCTGCAGGCACCTAATTAGCCATTGCAGTAGTGCAGTACCAGTTATCTTGGTTTTTCAGTGCTCTGCTCCTGCTTCCACCATTCATCATCCTGTAGTAGCATAGATTATGCAGAGCACAGCATTTTTCCTGGCTGGAAACAGGCCTGGTCCTGGTCTATTTAGTTGCCACCTCAACATCTGCAGTAGAAAAGGAGAAGGTGTGTGGAGGGCAGAACTGTCATGCATAGAACAGCATATACTATGGATTAGCTGGGAAGTTTTCAATGCCGCAGTCACTGTGGTCATTAACTTTATTAGGGTCTGAGCACGGCTTGCACAAAAAGTTACTCATTAGTCATTAAAATGCGCAAATCACCAAAATGTTTTCAATTTATTTTGATGATAGAAGGAACAAAGAAGATTGGAGACTCCTTTTCAAGACTACTTAAGGGGATGGGGAAAAATTCTTAAATTATTTAATTAAATTATTTCTATGTTAGACTACATCTCAAAAGTAAAGTTTTACAATTTCATAATGCTTTGTTTCTTGTTTCACCAGCAACCACCTTTTCTTCCTGTTTATGATGCAGAGTATGTAGCCCACAAGATCATGGATGCAATTCAAAAGCAAAAGTTTTATCTAATCATTCTTCTGACTTTACACTTTCTTGCTTTCAAAATGTAAGAATGCGACTCATCTTCTAGCATTGCCTTCTTTCCTTTGCCATATGCCTGCAAAATCAGCAGGAAAGTTTAGTAAAAACAGTCCTTTAGTTAGTATTCCTGCAGTCAATCCAGTTATATGTACCCAGTTATGAAGAAACATTGGGTTTAATTTTTAATAATCTAGGTGAATAGCATTTCTCTGGCCACTTCTGTCTCTAATATACATCTTAAGCTACAGTTGGGTATAGAAATTTTAAAAATGTTCCTGGGATGGTACACTGGGAGCAATGCCTGGCCTAGAACTGTCTGCTTCCAGCAACTGCCTCCACCGCTGGCTGGGCTTTCACAAAATTGCTTGATCTGTCATTCATTTCCCCCATTTATAACATGGGAGCACCAAATGTGTTATTGCTAGGCATTAGAAGTATTGAGCACATATAATGAATTTATCATTTATTTATTTATAGAGTACATTTTTCTAAAAAACCATAAGGCTAACTCAGTGTTTGTCTCATCAGTCTCATTCCTAGAAAAATGGTATCACTCTTCAAATCTTGCCTTAAGAACACCAACAGCTTGGATAAAGCCTCCAATTGGATGAAAAAAGATTGAAACCAAAATCTTCTGAAGACCTTGAGTGCCATCTAATTGAAAAATTTCAGTGAAAATTAATTTTGAATCATGTTTATTCTTTGACAGAAAATTTGCTTCTTGTATGACATTTGACATCGGTCAGCATGCAATTTAATTCTTCATAACTGTCTTTTAGTCACTGACTTTTAGCCACAGTCCGCTCTCTCATTTCATGATGGCATGCTGCTTTTATCTGAGCTCTCAGTAAAAGTCAGTAAGACCAGGCAGGGATTTTTTACTTCATTTCATACTCTGAATTCTCCATTTCTGAGCAAAATCTCGAAGCATGGGAAAAACGCACTACTCTTCATGCAGAAAGGAAAAGAAAACGCGAAGCATTTAACATATTTCCCTTTCAGGGTTAAAATAGCACTGCAGTTCACACAAAGCCGACATGAAAAAGGGCACTGTGGGCTGATGTGCTCTGGCTGGCAAGCTGCGTGGGGAGCCTGTGTCCTGAAAAGGGGTGAGCTGCAGCGAGCGCTCATAAAGTGTGTGCAGTGCTGTGCCACTTACCGTGCTCCTCGTTAGTCACAGCGTGCTCTTCTAAACACACTTCTACGGGATGTGTGTGCCTCAGTTTTAATCTATGGCTAGAGGCTAAGATCGGATCTTTTGTCAAAGGCTGTGGCTTAGAAAGAGCATTTGTAGAACTGTAGCGGTGGCAAAAAATCATGTGCCTACTCAGAAAGATGATGAAGTCCCACAACCAGAGGAAGTGGACAGGAAAAAAATCCATTCTAGAAATTACTTATGCGGTAATTAATTGCCTCTGTAAATTTTGTAAAACGTTCCTACAATGCAAGAGTCACAGTTTATAAACATAGGCTCTACGGTGAGCATCTGCTGTAGGCAGCTGCATGTTGAAGACTGGTGAAGCCCATAGGCACCTGACTCCCTTCTCTGACCCTATAGGCTCCTATGCAGCTTTGAAGCACCCTGCTGAGGCCAGGTAATTGTGTTCAAGGTGTTAGGTCCCTGAAGTCAGCAGCTGAATCTGGACCTGCAAACTAGCCCACACAAGTTCTTTTTAGTTTCAGTGACCTTAGTAAAATTACTTAGAAAATTGTTGAATTGTTGAATATTGTGAGAAATCTGTGCAAGAAATTTTTGACAATTTTCTGAGTAATTTTTGAAAAATCATTACAATTTAAAATTACATAGGTATTACGTTAAGTGACCAAGCAACAACTTTGCATGGACTGTATTGCTTTCAGAGACTGAAACTTTAATGAGGTAGCCTGTTTGTTGGTGTGAAACATAACTCTGCTATAAATCATGGGAAGAGGAATGTAGACAAGATGAATACCTCATGTATTCTTGGACAATTATGGGCTGGCTCTTGGGCAAAATCTCTTCTTATTTTAGTAGCAAAGTCACACCCATGTCCTTCAACTGTCTTTAAATGAAATTACAACCTAAAGGTCCTAAATGAAAAAACTCCCCAAGAGCAAAAGTTCAAAGATTAATTAAGTAAAAGTATGTGAGGGTACTTAATTGATGAAAGTCAAACCTCATGCAAATTTTCAGAAAATGCTAACATAAAACATTCATAATCTGCTTAATTTAAAAATAAATAAATAAATTGCAGACCAGCATAGGGAATCTACAAAGCACAGTTTACAAAACTCCACTGTAAGGAATTAAAGAGAACCTTGAACCGTCACCTATTGCCCACATTTGTCACCATATTTCTAGTGTACTCATCTAACCCCATACTTACAAGATCGCTTCCGGCACACTCCAATTAAAAACCTATTTTTTGAAATCCCAGTGTTTTCAAAGTACACATACATACAGTAATTCTTTCATGTACCCTATAGATATTATGGGGACAATTTTAGCTGAGAGAAGGAGAGAGCTATCTGAAGTTTGGCTCTTTGGAAAGCAAGGTTTATTGATTTATACTTTGAAAAACTCTCTAGGTGATCAGTAATTTAAACATGCTTTTCTTCCTACTAATGAAACAGGAACAAAGTCTAAATTGTTCCCTGCAAGTAACAATCCTTTTCTCAACTGCAAGCAAATATGTTGAATATTGGGATTCCCTTATTCAACATGAATGTTGCAATTTGGCTCTAGATATATGATTGATTGTTTTTAAGTATGGTTACAAGAGACTATACAAACTGGCATGACATTATATTTGTGGGCCTGAATATGCTTAATACATAATTTTGTTGTTTGTGCTGCAGAGCTTATGAACAGGGCTCATGAGGCAAGAGACATATGTTATAAAACATTTTGTAAAATGAGGATCCCATTTGAAGTAGTTACCTGTTAGTGACATTAAGATTTGGTGGACTAGCCATCATTAAAAATCTAGTATGTCAGAATGAAATATTTGCAGCCAAAGAACACATTGTAAAAGCTCTCCTTTCAGTACCTTTTTTTTTATAGTTTCTTTAACTAGAATATATAAACCTTGCCACCAACATTTGTGGTTGTAAGTTTACTGTCTATATACACAGGACATGAGAAGATTAAGAACAATATAAAGGAAACAATGCTTTATTTTCTAAGGCATATTTCACCTACTCTGCATAGCCACCCTGCAGAACCTTATTCTGTATTGCTGCAATCTCAGCCAAGGACTCTCTTTGGCTCCATTTTTTCTGGCTAATCTGCTTGTCTCAAGAAGGATTTTGTAAAGCTTATACTTTCTAAGTCTCACAGTGATCTGTTAGATCTTCTTATCAGCCCTAGAAAGCAGTAACTCATTCTTTCCTATGAAAATACCAGGAAAATATTTCATTTTTTATTTGGACAGAAAAGAAGTGTGATGGATCCTGTAATACAATTCTAAAACTATAAACCAAGACCTTCCTCTTAAAGTTCAGAAGATGCAATCAGATGCCGTTCCAGTTTTTTAATTCAAACTTATCTTTTCTTGTTTGAAATATAATGTGCCACTTAAGAAGTATTTCAGAGTTACTAACTTCTGAGAAATGTGTGCTTTCCCTCTTTGAGGCTTTCATTTTATTCATAATTCCTCCACACAAAAAAAACGTTGCAGGAGAAATTCAGTTACTACTGAAGCTGCAAATGGGACTGGAAGGCAGTTTACCTTCTTTTTTTCCCCTTTGGGAGCACTCCTGGTTCTCTGCAAAGCTGATGAAGAAGAGACAAGCAGATTAGGCAGATTAGCCATTGGCTGAATCTACCTGTGTTGTTGCATCAATAGAGAGGTAATCTGTGATGTCAGATAAAATACAGTTTCTTGCTCTTGTTTTATACCCATTAGTACAACATACCTTTTCACAGCATATCTTGCTTATAGAGGAAGTTGTAGTATGGGCTATCTTGTAAAGAACATTAATCATATTCAAATTATAAGCATTTTGAGGAAAGAAACATTTGAATGATGCTAGGTCACCTTGTAATCTAACAAAAATCTTTAAATAAATCTTAGTGGCAACCACATGCAACTTTAATTTCTCAGCAATTTCTGTAACGTCTTGGATATTTCAGTGCCACTCTGTGACTCTCCCTGAGCACCCAAGCAAGGGCTCAGGTGTTTTTGGTGGTACACGGCACCCTGAGACTACTTCTTTCCAGAGCATGAAGAAGAGAGATAGGGTCACTGTAGCACCTTGTCCCAGTAAGTCCACAGGCTGGGTGGCTCAGTGCAGCTTAGTTCCTGCCCTGCATCAAAGTTCCTTCTGGAGAAAGAATGTTTTTAAAGCATCTGCAGAAAGCAGAGAATTTTGTACTATGTATGATAGAAATGTACGATACACTATACCATAGACATCATTATGCAGTAGCCTTCTCGGCTCAGACCCAAAATGTCTGCAGTCCTTTCTGGGTGTATAGGGCACTGTCACAGCCAAATCAGGAAAACCATCTGAAATACACAGCACTAGTGAAGACAGCCATTGCATGGAGGTGGAAATATATTACGTACGCCCTCCTACATTTTTAGTTCATCTTTTAGTTGAGAGAGAAGTGTTTCCATCCAATTAAATTAATTTTATATTCCTGCTAAGTCATCATTGCAGTTTCTCCTATATGCCGAAATTCTTCATTTGTATACTTAAGCATGTAACAACAGCTTAGAGACACTGAGGTGTAACTTGCAGCACATATAGAAACAACTGGACTTTCCCAGAAATTCTGATAGCTTGTTCTGTTTAATCACCTGAATTGGCATTATCCCATTAAATTATAAAACATGCCCAGAACAACCTCAGGCTTTCCAAAGGCTCGATCACCTTCCATAAATGTCAGCCTGGAAAACTCATTGTTTTAAGTTATCTGATGGATTTGTTTTGAAGAGTGAAACCAATCTGAGAGAGTAAATGACTAGCACAGTCAAAGAGAAGACCAAAGGAAACAAATGGGGAAAGACCGCATAACACAGGGGCCAGCCTGAAGACCTTTGTGTGCAAGGGTTCCCTTGCATGCCACCAAGATGCTGGTGCTTGCAGGAAACCCAGCCAAAGGTCTCGGGATACCAGATAAGGACAATTCATTTCCATCAGATGCTCCCAGCCTTCACAAAGGCTACAGATGCATTTGCACACAGACCACAGAGCAGCACACATAAGTAAGTATTTGAATATGTTACTCCCTGTGGGGAAGATTCCCATTAATTTCACTTACTGCTGAAACACATGCTACAGGCATATTGCTTACTAAATACTAGGAGTTCCCAGTGTTACCTTATTCTCCTATTTTATAGAGCAGTAATTCTGAAATTGGGGAATCTATTGCAAGATTACCTGGAGTAGAAGAAATAAAGGAAATTATTTTAGTAGGACAGCTTTTATAAAAAGACACTCTAAGATACTGAAAGCTGATCTGAGGTTAGTTTTACATACTAACTCACAGTGAAAAGCATATTTTCAAATCCTGCAGTATTTGAAGTCTTGCTCATGAGTAACTTTTATCTTCTTCTTAGTTTTTATGTGGAAAGTTGTTTAGTTCACAGTTCCCACAAGTAATGGGACAATTGTGGAGGAATAGACTTGGAGACGGAAGTCAGGAAATTCCCTGTTTCTCCGTCACTACCTTTTTCTTTGACCAAAAGTTTTAATCCTGCTCTTCCAATATCCTTATTTGTACTCCGGGAAACACAAAAAAATAGTGAAAGTGGCATAAAGTATGGATAAATGTACTGCCCCTATTTTTCACTATTACAAAGTTGTTGACAAGGAGGATTTGTTCTTATACAATTTTTCAGGCTAAGTAGAAATAGAATTGTCATCTCTTTCCTTTTACACCTAGAAAAACATTATTGTTTCCTATATTATCTCATGATTTTCAATACTTCATATAATTTCATGAGGTAGAAAGGCCTAAATCAATCCAAAGAGTGCAGTTACTAACAGATCAAAATTCATCGTTGATTACTTTTATGGATTTTTCTAGCTTCTTTCTGTAGTCAATACAATGCTTCTGTTCAATACTTCAGATGCTTCGGGATGCCACAGACTGCTAATAAAGAATGACTGTTTTCATTTTAACAATCATGAATACAGATCTAATTGCCATTTAACATTGCACAGAACTGTTGCTGAAGCCAAATAACTGATCAGGTGGCCATCCATTTCATTAACTAATCTCAGCTGGCAGCACTGCCTGAAGTAGCAGTGATTTAAATAGTCGTGAGGCATTGCTCGATGCTTTCATAAACGCCATGCTTCCCAGGTGTTCATTGATCAAATATACTGTGCCGGTGGAAGTGGCATTCCAGTGGTTGCTCTGTCACTTACTCCATTTCTTCTTTCTCAGAAATGTGGTTAACAAATGAACACATTAGTATTTCCAATATGCATTTTGGGTGCCGTTTAAGTCACCATTCACCTGATTCCTTATTGCTGTCTGGTTTAGGATGAGATGAATCATACCCAGAAATGCCTTCGCTGTTGCATTGAAGTCTAGAAAGCCTGTGTCTACAAGTGTGTACAATGTAGGTGTCTACTTTGGGTCAACTGAATTCCCCAGATAGCAGGGCAGCCCTCCTATCTAATGGAGGGAAGATTCAGAAATCTCAAAGGGTATTTTTTTCACTACACTGTTGTAGCAGTTCTTCACCTGAAACATTCCTTGTCATTCCCCCAAGCTGTGGGAGGATGGTTAAAGGCACTTCTTCATCAAATTGTCCTACACAACACATTTGCTGGTCCGATATCTGCATTTGTAATCTGGGAAGCACAAAAAAATAGTGTGACATAACATATGTGTAAATGTATTGTTTCTATTTGTCACTTATGAGAGACAAAAAGATGACGTAAGGACAGAAACTGTTGCTTTATTCCTCCATTTCTCAATTGCTTAGTCAAAAGACCCACAAATCTTAAAAAAATCATTACTGAAAATTATCTTTTCACTGTTATCATTTTTAAATTAGTAGCATTTTAAATTAGATATTTATGGTCTTACAAATAAATTTTTTGAAGTACAGGCAAATCATGAGTTACATATGAAGAAATTACTCAAAAAATATCTTACACCATTAAATTATTTACTTTTAACAAACTCAGCTCCTTCTAGAAAAAGCATTTGTAAGTAGCAGCAGTGATAAGCCCAGTACAAACAACAGAGATGTTGACACACAAACAGACAAGGTATCCAGGAATAAAATTCAAATATCTTCCATTATCTAAGGCATCTGACCTGGTAATTAAGAACTACGCAAGTCTTGTGAAATACTTCCATGTTCTAAGACACTAATGGCTCCATAGCTCTTCAGATGCTATCAGCGTTGCCTGTGGGTTAGTTCTAGGCATCTCCCTATATTGCAATTTATTTTTTTAATTTTACTCTTCCTTTTGACTGTATAGTCAGCCAAGTTGCATGTGCCTTGCTAAGGCTAGGCTTTCAGGGCACTTCATCACCAGATGAGTATATGTAAAATGGATGGTATGAACTCAGTTCTAAATCCCTTTGGTTTTCATTTTAATGGAAAAGGCCTAATACAATTTTCAGCTCAATCATAATATACTTTGATGTGCTTCTTGAGTTTGGGACATTACAGAATGTACACAAGATTCAACTGTCCTACAAAGAATGATACAAAGGTCTAGTGTCAAAGGAGAGCGCATATATAATTAAAGCAGAGTACATATATATGAAAGAGGGGGATAAATATAAATTATATGGTTGTAGCTTCTAGTCTATGTGTATTGGAAAACAGCTTCCCCAAAAGATTTAAGTTCCTTGAAATTTCTCTAGCTGAGTCACACATACTAACCTTTAAGAAGGATGCTAAAATCATCTTTTTTAAAACATTAGTTAATGCTTCCTTTCTCACTTTTTTTTTGTTTCCTATAGTTAATGAAATACAAATGTCATGCAGATGCAAGCATATATATTCTTCTCTTACATTTATACACATAAAGATACTTTCTTTTCTGCAAGAGAATGGGCTAAGTTGAATTGGCTCAAGAGTCAGCAATGCTGCCTGTCTGCCTGGGGTGATAGGCTGGGAGGTAACAGGAAATAAGGAATAAGATAGATACTCTTCCAGAATAGGAAAAGGGTTTGAAAGAAGCCAGAGAGTGTGATAGTCCTGAAAAGGTCTTTGAAGGCTACTTAGAGTCTGACAGCAAACAAGCTTGAAGTAGGAAAGCAGGCTAGACCTGATGTCTGCCTTGTTATCTGAACTCCTTTGTTATCTGTAGCTTACCTCTCCCTGCAAGCTGAACGAATAGCAGTGCCTTAACTGCTAAACTGGTAAATCTTAGAGTCCCCACATCAATTAGCAGTTGTCAAGAGAAAAGCCATAACTCTAACCATGCCTTTGAATGCAGGAGGTGAGCACCCACACTCTGGGCTCATGTGGGAGTGGAAATGGTAAGAAAAATTTTTCCCTTCAATGTTTAAGCCATGCTACATAAGACCATGCTTTCCTTATACAGATATGTTTACCACCTAGTAAACTGGTGGTGTTTCTTTAACATATATAATTCCTTAATATATATAATTTCATGACAGCTGATTGCTTGCTATGCAAAGACTTTACAGTGGCTTTCTAATTAATGATTTTCTTCAATTTTCATTTTTTACAATTTTGTTTCCAAAGGAGGCACATACTTTTACATGAGTCAGAAGACACTGCAATAACTGAAGTAAAAATCAGGAAGGGAAAGAAACAAGTTTGTTATATATCAGCAGAAGCAATAGACAGAATTCCTACAAAAGGAACAACTTACATTATTTGTGAATCGTGATACCTTTCTCACAATGTAAAACTTAGGTGACTTCAACCACACATAACTGCAAGTGATGCATTGTTGGGATAAACTCTCATCACACGCACTTTGTAAACGAAAGGCAGGTTTCCAGCTTGGAGATAGCATCATATCTAATTATGCTAATGCTGATTTATTAGTTTTAGTGGTTTGTATTCCACCAAATGCAAAATATCTTTAAAATAGCTCCTTTATTATTATTGCAACATAGATGTATTCAGATACTTATTAACATAACCAGTTAAAATATCTAAGTGGAAAGTGCAGAAGATTAATATTAGGAGAATTTGAGACTACTACACTTGCAGTATAGTGTTTCTCTTGTACTATTAATAGGAAATGTCATCCTTCTGGGAAAACATGAGGAAGAAGCATTTAGCATTAACTAGCATTGCATGGAAAACAGAGGTGGGACATATTTAGCTCTTAAGTGCACAAGGCCTTTTTTTGTCCCAGTATTTTTATGTTTCAATGAAATATTTTTGCTTCTGGTTTGTTTGCTTTCTTATAAAAGAATTATCCTTTGTTTTTCTCATGTGAAATTACCTTGGAGACACTTCAATCCCTAGGAGTCTTCTCTGAGGCTTCTGTATCATCCATATTTCCTCCAGACAGAAAAAGCACTACTGAAGAAGCATAGCTTCAGATGGAATTGAAAGGCAGCTTGCCTTAAACTGTGATATAGTTGGAGCTACCTTAGTGCTCTAGGTCACTGACAAAGAAAGTAAAAAGAGGGACTTTTAGCTAAGCTGGAGAAAATGAAGCATAAGGAATGTATGCCTACTGGCATGGCTGCAGGAGTAGGGAGGAGGGCCACACAGGTAAAAAGGGATTTCTTGCTTATGTGTGGTTATTCCTTAGAAGACTACATCTGCTAAGATTATGTTTTATTAAATTGTGACATTTGGAAAAGGGGATTAAACAAACAGGACTATAATCTTTTTCTAATTCAACAAGGAAGTTGTAAACAACACTTAAACTGTGTCTGTTAACAGATAGTCCAGTGTGCCTTGGAAACTGCTTTACCTTAAGCTTTCCCATAAAATAGATTAGATGCTTTGGTCAAAGATCAGAATTAGGTGTAAAAATTGAAGTTTTCCCCTTTGGCTGGCTGAGACTCAAAGTTTTCAAAGCGTACCAAGAAAGAATAAAAAGCGGGAAATGTACTTCTGCTTTTTTCTTTTATGTTTAGTCAAATGTGTATCAGCAGCAGTGCCTGGTAACACTGTCGTTTCAGGGATGTGACTAGGAACAAGGATGGTATTAGTGTCTCAGTCTAGCTGGTACCTTATACCTGGGTGGCACAGCAAGGGCAAAACTCTGCTTGTGGTATTCACCACAGCTACAGCACAAGGACACAGCACAGTTTGCCTTCGCTTGGCTCTTCAGCTCCACTTTCTCCTCAGCTTTGCTGGCTGTGACCTAAATGTTGCTAAAATATAACAGGAAAATAACATTCCACAGATTGCAAACATGAGAAGATCCATTTTCAAACTCTTCCAGCTACTAAATGAAGCCCACTTACTAGAAGCAAAAACTTCAAAGACTCTTTCTTATAAGGAATACTTGTTTCCAGATATATTTATTTCAGCCTCTCAGAGTCAGAAAGAACTAACCAGTTTACCTAAAAGTGTAAGCCACAACAAGAGCAATGAAAAGCAACAAAATAGAAAGCTACATGGAAAAAATCTTTTTATCACCTGTGCCAAATCAATGCGCAACTCTCGGGTATGGGAGAACATTTTCCTTTGTTTCCCTGAAATACGCCTTTAAGCAAAGGACAGCAAGCAATTACAGTCTTGTGTCACGATTTTGGTAGAAAGTGCTAAGAATGTGGCAGAAAGGGGATTTATCCTGAGCAGATGTTGGCAGAATAAATTAGTAGCTCTGGATTACAGACAGGTATCTGAGGAAGGAAAGGCATGGAAAGCTACAAAAAGACACCTAACGCTTTATACCTCTTTCCTCCCCCTCAAGAAAAACCCCTCTGCATAGGTTCAGAGGATTCGGACCCCTCCTGAAGTATGCTGAGATTCAGCGGACAGCAGAGGCGGCTGGAGAGCTCGAGGTTGGCCAGGGAACTCCTCCTGCCTTACACCGGTGGGACTATTTTCTGTCACCATTCACAAATGCTGACACACAGCCACACTTCCCCCCTTTATGTTAGAGCAGGTGAAACTGCTCAGAAATGCCCAGGTATTAGAAAAGATGCCTGTAATGTATGTCACATCAAATAACAGGAGGCTGCCTCCCAGTTTTCCCTACTCACTGGAGGTGGGGCTACCATGGACGTCTGAGGCATCATTGCCCCCCCCGCCTGGGTACCTCCCGCAGCTACAGAGAGGTCAGGCAAAGGCTGATGTCCACATCATGGCTTCTTCTTCCCAGAACATCTGGGTCTTTGGCCTGCCACAGTGCCTGTCTTCCCACAGGTGACTCTGGTCCAAACGGCAAAAGATTCTTAGCATTTCTCTTGGGTTTAAGATATATTAAAAAATGCATTCTACTGTAAAAAAAACCCTGCTTTAGCATCATTCAAATTATACTCAAATAGTCATTAACCTGACCCAGTCACCTTGAATTGGACTAGCCTTAGCCAGTATCAACCACCTGGAAAGTCTTGTTTAATTCAGCAGCTCCCAATGTACACTGGAACGTGCTGGAGACCATGTCTGTGCTACCAGCAACCTCCTGCCTCCCCACAAATGTGGGGAAAAAAATCAGGAGCTTGCTGTCCTTTTAGACATATGTAATCTTGCCTCATCAGAAAGGTCTTGGATGACACTGTATCCCCAGACTATGTACTCCTTTACAGAAATATTCTGTTAAAATGGCTAATTCAGTAGTTGTACACATTTCCATTTAAGCTAGAAGTGTTCCCACAATACTTAATTCCTAATAAATTCCTCACCTAACACTGGTCCACAGTTAGCTCTTTCCATCCTGACTGAGAAAAAAGGACCAAGGAAGGAATAAGTGACTCGGAAAAAGGGAAGGTCAGTCTGAAGTTGGTTACTGCCATTCTTAGCACAAACAGGACAGGTAAAATAGTTCCTTTGGTTTGGAGGCAATGATTCCTCCTCTGAAAAATGCTCCTCCACAACCATGAGACAGGCAGCAAAGCTGTCTTCCCTGTCAGTAAAATTCTCTGACTGGACCAAAAATGGGCAAAACACAGGGGTTTCTGGTGCCTTGTGTAAACTTTTTTTTTTAAAACCTGTCAAGGTGAAACTGATTTAATAAATAAAATCTTAAATGCATCTATGGCATTTATTCCCAGATATTCTATTTGTCCTCACAAAAAAAACAGAATGAAGAATATTAATTAAACCAATTATAGTCTTTCCCAATTTTCACTTGTTAATATCATGAGGTCATTTGCTTTATTTGCATGTAAACATCTTCCTTTTCATCACTGACTATCACAGAAGTGCTCTCCTGAGTTTAAATAGCAGAAGGAATATTCCCTGATGACACTAATTTAAATTCAAAGTAGATTACCTAGAATTGCAGCACACTTTAAATTGAAGACCTAACTATGCAGCACTCACTTATTTATACTAAAATGTGTCTGCTCACCTGAATGATCCCACAGCAGTATGTGATCCGTCTCACTTAATTTTGGTTATCTGGAGGTGAGGTAGCAGACCGAAGCTGCTCATTTCATTGCCTGATTGGTTTCTGACAGCACAAATTACTTTGCAGCTATTTATTTCTACCAGCAGATGAGGAAGTTTGGCTGGATTTCCTGTCCTGAGGTGTCCATTTAATTGTTTAAATATGGGGTAGAGGAATTCCACCTTATGTTCTTAGTGATACGAGTTCAAATATTTGGATTTTTAATATTCATCACAAAACAGGAAGGATATAGCTAAATTATATACAGGTTTAAATTCTTATTAAAAATTACGTATATGCTATAACTATATATAATACCAAAACATCACAGTGCTGTTGATATGTTGGATTATTCCTTCTTTCTTTACTTCATAGATAGCAATTATTTATAAGTTCTGAATTTGTACTAATTGGGCAAGCTGGAAACAATAGATTCTGAGTTGAATGCAGCAGGCAATTAAACACCAGATGTCTTTCCTATGACTATTGAATTAGCTACAGGTGTTTAAATTAGTATTTTAGGTAAACAGCTTTGCTCTGGGGAAATCTGTCTCACGTCACTCATTCTCTGTGTAAATCAATGCTGAATGAAAGATTTTTGCGCTTTATGGGATATTATCCTCAGAAATGCTATTGAGGTTAGGAATGAGTAGTTCCCATTTCTAAAACAGCTTTAGTGAGTGTGGTCTTGGCTAAAAGAATTGCTTCCTATTTCTTATTCACAACTTCAGAAAGGTAAACATGTCATGAAAAATACTGATGAAGATGTGAAGTTTGGGTTCAAATTCTGAGTTTTTTTATCTCTTTATTATCATGCAAATTGCTAGGGTACTGTCATGGTTTAACCCCAGCCAGCAACTAAGCACCATGCAGCTGTTCTATCGCTTCCCCCCTCAGCTAGACAGGGGAGAGAAAAATATAACAAAAGGCTGCTGGGTTGAGATAAGGACAGGGAGAGATCACTCAACCAATTACCGTCACGGGCAAAACAGACTTGACTTGGAGAAAATTAACTTAATTATTGCCAACCAAACCAGAGTAGGGTAATGAGAAATAAAACCAAATCTTAAAACACCTTCCCCCCACCCCTCCCTTCTTCCCAGGAACAGCTTCACTCCCAAATTCTCTACCTACCCCCCACCCCCGCAGCACAGGGGCATGGGGAATGGGTGTTGTGGTCAGTTCATCACACTTTGTCTCTGCCACTTCATCCTCTTCAGAGGCAGGACTCCTCACACTCTTCCCCTGCTCCAGCGTGGGATCCCTCCCATGGGAGACAGTTCTCCACGAACCTCTCCAACGTGGGTCCCTTCCATGGGGTGCAGTCCTTCAGGCACAGAGTGCTCCAGCATGGGTGCCCCACAGGGTCACAAGTCCTGCCAGAAAACCTGCTCCAGAGTGGGTTTCCCATGGGGTCACAGCCTCCTTCGGGCATCCACCTGCTCCGGTCTGGGGTCCTCCATGGGCTGCAGGTGGATATCTGCTCCACCGTGGACCTCCCTGGGCTGCAGGGGGACAGCCTGCCTCACCATGGTCTTCACCACGGGCTGCAGGGGAATCTCTGCTCCGGCACCTGGAGCATCTCCTCCCGTCCTTCTTCACTGACCTGGGGGTCTGCAGGGCTGTTGCTCTTACATGTTCTCACTCCTCTCTCTGGCTGCTGTTTCTGTGTCCCAGCAACTTTTTTTCGCTTCTTAAATACATTATCCCAGAGGTGCTACCACTGTCACTGATTGGCTCGGCCTTGGCTAGTGGTGGGTCCATCTTAGAGCCGGCTGGTATTGGCTCTGTTGGACACAGGGGAAGCTTCTAGCAGCTTCTCACAGAAGCCACCCCTGTAACACCCCTCTCCCCCAAAACCTTGCCACACAAACCCAATACAGTGATGCACAATGCAATTGCTCACCACTCGCTGAGCGATGCCCAGTTAGTTCCCAAGCAGCAGTCAACACCCTCACCCCCACTCCCCCAGCTTATATACTGGGCATGACGTCCCATGGTATGGAATACCCCGTTGGCCAGTCTGGGTCAGCTGCCCTGACTGTGTCCCCTCCCAACTTCTTGTGCCCCTCCAGCCTTCCTGCTGGCTGGGCACGAGAAGCTGAATAATCCTTGACTTTAGACTAAACACTACTTAGCAACAACTGAAAACATCAGTGTGTTATCAACGTTCTTCTCATACTGAACCCAAAATATAACACTATACCAGCTATTAGAAAGAAAATTAACTCTATCCCAGCTGAAACCAGGCGAGGTATCTTACAAGATTCTATGTTAACTAGAAATGCTGTTTTTCACTTACGAAACCTAAGCTGCTGTAGAACAGAAAATTAAGGTCCTTGTGTAGATAAACAACTGCCTAAAAGGTAGGGACAACTAGTAAGAGCAAAGAGTTGATTTCCAGAGTGGAGGTGGGCTGCTTGGGGAAACCCCTGTGTGCTGGGGGCTGTGCTCATTTTATGCATTTGTTACTGATCTGGAACAGAGGGTGAACAAAATACTGTGATGACATTAAGGTTATTAAGGACACTTTAATCATTTATTTCACTCTCTCCTTTGCTTGGAACCTTTGTGTCCCAGGCACCCACAGTGCAGAGGTATTAGTTAGCTACCAGCTAAACTCAGGCAAACCAACTGTTTTGTTTTTTCCCCAGATGAAAACTGCTCAACGTTTTCAGGTTAGTTGCCTGAAGGCACGACTCCCTGTGGTGGTGTGGACAGCACCATGGCCACAATATGGGAGGAAAGAGGAACTCAGTGACCCATTATAAATTTGAAAACAATTTAAATGTGATTAATCTGGCAGGGAGAGCTTGGGAGACCCTCCCTGTGGCCTGCCTCCATTTACAGTGCAACGTCACAGTGCTGAAGAGCAGAGGGCTCAGATTTGGTGGTGGGTTGCTTGCTGTCCCTGCATTGGTCAGACTTCATTGCCGGAGCGATGGGCAAGCTGTACCCATTCGGGTTTTTTGATCTTAGACACAAAGATCCTAAACTCTGTACTCACCATTTCTACCTGGCTACACACTGGAGGGGTTCAAACTTGAGATGTGCAGTTTATTGCCAGTGACCTGGGGCTGCTGGATCAACAGGTCATCATGCATTCCGGTGACCCCAGTTTTCCTGTGGGTAAGCGGTACGTGGGCAAGAAGGAGGAAACATGTTGTGCTCCCTTTGAGCCTGGCACCTGGACACTGACCTAACTCACTCAGCTTTACATACCTACGGGTAGCTGCCCGTACGCTAAACTTCAGAGCGTGCCCTGGCACAAGGGCATTGGCAGTAACCCCGCATCCCACACACCTCTGTACACCAAGGGTGTCCTCCCACCTGTTTGCAACCCTGTAGCCCGGTTTCAATCCCACACACTGTCCCATTTGCTGTACAGTACCGTGTTGGCTGGATCTTCCTTTAGCTCACCAGCTGCTCCCGAAATCACAGAGGGCGGGAGAGGCCACAGCCCTGCCCTAAACCTAAACCTGCCCTAAACCAGTTCCCTGGCACCCAGGGAACCGCACGCTCCCCCAGTTCCTAACGGGGACGGTGCTGCACGCCTGTAGTCCCGAGCAAGGCCGTACACCCCAACACCGGACCAGCGAGGGGTCTCACCTGCACCTCGGGGGCAGCCGGGCGGGCAGGAGCGGGGCTGGGAAGCACCCATGGCCCCAGCCCCAGAGGGGAAACCCCCGGCGAGGGGAGGCAGTGCCGGGGCTGCTGGCAGGCCCACTGGCAGCCTCTGCCATGCCTTCATTTGTAAGAGGTAATTTCACAGCCTCTTCACTTGCTCCTCAAGCCCTGTAGAGAAAAGGCAAAAGGCAGGGTTGTTCTTTATTTTTTTTTTTTTTCCAATTGCCGGTGATTTATATTTCCCGTTCAAACTGAGGCATGCATTTTTACGGCGAAAGCATTCACCACTGGAAGAGACCGAGGGGTCCGTCCTCTTTTCACTTCCTTCTTCAATCCCCTGCCTTCACAAGCCCCCAAAATGAGGAGTTCACCTTTCAGTGGCAGAATTGTTGTGCAGCAAGAAAGCAATTTAAAGGAAACAGATTCACATAACACTGTTATAAAACTGTAAGATCTTAAATCCAGCTGATACTTTTAAGATCTTGCCTGGCTATACTGTGCCATATAAGCACTGTGCACAAGGGAGTGCCCTCTACTGAATAACAACATCTGTATATTGAAAGCAATACCTTTTCATGAATATTTCAAAGTTTAAGTGAAATTGTCATGGTTTTGAGCTGAATGTACCTTTTTGCTTTTTTAGAAAAAGGTCCTGTGTATCAGAAAAATCATGCACACCTTCTAAAGCATCCTGGAGTCATTCATATGCCTGGGACACTTCTTGTATTCCTTCTTTAAGGTTTTTGACAACAGCCTTAATAATACCTTAATTAATTGCAAGCCTGGCAATAAGAAAAGACTGGGCACGAGAGTGAAATGGGGAGGGCAAATCTTTATAGAAGTGCAGCAAGATATTTAAAAAGAGATGCCCAGAAGACTGCTGGATCCAGAGGATTAGACATGGGACAGAGCCAAATTTGGCAACACCTGGTAACATGGAATAACGGAAGCCAATGAGGTTGCCCAATCTTTATAGGGGGAAGAGAAGGATGAACACAGAAAAATGCAGACGAGTTGGGGATGGAGAGCCACAGCTCCTTGTGCATCAGCTATGCTAAGAGTGATTGTCCTGGTTTCAGCTGGGATAGAGTTAACTGTCTTCCCAGTAGCTGGTACAGTGCTATGTTTTGAGTTCAGTATGAGAAGAATGTTGATAACACACTGATGTTTTCAGTTGTTGCTCAGTAGTGTTTAGTCTAAAGTCAAGGATTTTTCAGCTTCTCATCCCCAGCCAGCGAGAAAGCTGGAGGGGCACCAGAAGCTGGCACAGGACACAGCCAGGGCAGCTGACCCAAACTGGCCAACGGGCTATTCCATACCATGGGACGTCACATCTAGTGTATATAAACTGGTGGGAGTGGGGGCGGGGGATCGCCGCTCGGGGACTGGCTGGGTGTCGGTCGGCGGGTGGTGAGCAAGTGCCCTGCGCATCATTTGTACATTCCAATCCTTTTATTATTGCTGTTGTCATTTTATTAGTGTTACCATTATCATTAATAGTTTCTTCTTTTCTGTTCTATTAAACCGTTCTTATCTCAACCATGAATTTTACTTCTTTTTCCCGATTTTCTCCCCCATCCCACTGAGTTGGGGGGGAGTGAGTGAGTTGCTGCGTGGTGCTTAGTTGCTGGCTGGGGTTAAACCACGACAGTGATGAAGATACAGTTATGAGCACACAACAGAAATAGTGTCCTCCAGTGCATGATAATGAGGCAAATAAATCACTGGTCTAATTTACACTGAAAAGTCATGTATTTAGGGTCCACTGCAGGAGACAGCTCCTGTCGTCCTCATTCCAGTGCAGGCTTCCTTTGGCGTTACATAGCTGAGATGTCCTGAATGGAGGTTTTGACCTGCTGTAAGCATGAAGACATCCAGGATGTACAGGAGCATCAAAAAACAGGGATGTCCCTATGGTCCAGGTCTAGCACTCAGGAAGGCTTAGTTCTTCCTTCTCATGAAGCAGATGAAGCTCCCTGTGGAGAACAGCTACTCGGCAAATATCCTCAGAAACAAATGAAAAAAATATGTCCTTGTGTATACATGCAGTGCAAAAACCATAGGTGCTTTTGTGCACCTGCCTGAGGGGGCCAGACACTGTGAGACAGATGCAGTCATCCATAGGCCCTGTCACTCACTGGCTCTGCAAAGCCTGTACTGCATGTGTATATGCTTTACTGGCATATCCAAACTGGAGTGACCATGTGGATAACCTGGAACTAACGTGTAGCTCTCTGGGGCAGAGACACCCACTGACTGCATGGTTACATACATTTGTAATAACATCTTTGTACACTCCCTATATGCTTCAGTCTTGAAGAAGAAATGCTTTCTCCCAATCAAGTTTAGATTCAGTTTGAACACCCCATCAAATGACATTGCAATTCTTCACGCTTTTACTTCAGTTGCCATTGGAAGGCACAAGTATTTCACAGCATGTTATAGCTCCTGGTGTGTAACGTAACACAAAAAAGCAAAAGGGCTTTCCCAGGAGCTCTGGTATCCTTTTTAGTTACCTAGACAGACAATATCCCAGTTAATGTTGAATGGTCCAGGTGTCATCAGGCTGTCCCAGCAGTACTGCTCATCAGCCATGAGCTTCAGCTTTTTAACACGTTGTATTTAATGAATTTGCTGAGAACTGTCAATCACAATTCCAGGCATGTATTCCTCACACAGCCACTGAAAAGACCTGAAGGCAGGTAACTAGTCTGGAGAACTGCTGAGATTTTGAGCTCTCTCTGTGTATGCGTGTGCGCAAATTAAGTCTGCCTTCCCAGAAAAGTGTCTGTATCACTGCAGGAAGCTGAACACGGAGAGTAGCCTTCAGCTGGCCCAGGTTAGGCATGCATTTACAGAAGTAGAACCCTGAATATTTATACATAGCATGAGTTAGTAAACATTTGAACAAGTCAGTTACTGTGGGAAAAATTCCTATAAATTTCACCAGGCTCTGGAAGAAGTGTTATTTATTCATTGTTGAAATCTCACAATGTCTGCAGCTGTTCCTACAGATTTTATTGAGAGGGAACTCTGTGAGACTGGAGAATCGATACTGAAATAATTTGCTTTAAAATAAGGAAACTTGAATGTGAAACTTCACACTTTTTTGAAATCCCCGTCTCTTATTTTATCAGGTGCACATTTTCATTTTCTACTTTAGACGTGGACTATGCCGTCAGAAAGATCACACTTGAAGTTCAAGTGGAAAAACACAAGCACACTCTTACTTAAGCACTTAAGAATGTGTCTTTCCTTTTTGTGGTCTCTTTCTTCTCTCTGCCAAATATTGATTAGCAAATATCGATTACTATAAACCTGGTAAAAATGTGCGATAAAACAGACTGCCAAGCTCACGGTCATTTTCAATCTGAGTCACAAAGAAAAAGTGTTTTCAAATCTTGTTATGCTTTAGGTGAATAGGATTCCTATAGAAACACATGCTTCGTATATATTTTTCCAGTCCCATACATGCATATATTTAGACCAAGAATTTCCATGAGTCTCAAGCAGAATTCTCTGGCAAAATGCCCTCCGAGGGAGGAATCAACAATTCCCAGTTTCTGAAGCCTCTGTTACTGACTGTTCTCTCAACTACAGGGCTTGACTGAAGTCAGGGTCCTTCTTCATCTGCAACCTGAGAAAGTCAGATAGATCATGAAGAACAGTGTTGAAAATGTAAATGCAAGATCATCAACTTTATGACTTAAGAAGATAGTATTATCAGAATATCTAAATAGCATATTGCAATAACTATATGTTAATATAGATATTGTGAATTTAACAGGAGGGTTTAGACACAATTAAGGGGGTTTCAGATATCATTAGTGAGGGGAGCATACAATATTTTTAGGGCTAACTAAAAATTTCTCCTCAGTTTGGCACCTTCAAAAGCGATGCTAATATCTTTCATTTACCTTGCAATCCTTCATTGAGTGAAATTACTCGGTTTGTTGAAGATTCACTCAATGCAAGAGAAACAACTGAAAGCAAATGGCTCTGAAGATCTTAAATGCCAGAAATTTAGCAATTTCTGTGATTGCATCTACCCTGTATTCTTGGTCATATGGATTCATCTACTTTTGTTGCCTCCTGTGCAACGTTGCAAACAAAACAAAAATGAAACCCAGAGACATAAAGAAATACTGTGAAGCATGACTTAACCACTCTGATTTTAGATTGGATTACTGGGGATGAGGAAGGAGAAGGTGACTTCTCCAGTTTTATGGCCTAACAGAAATTCTGTATTTGCCATCTCAGTTTTGCACCAAGGAAAACAATAATGCTCATTTTTAATTACTTTGGGATTTTCAACCACCTAGATAACATCATTGTTCAGAAAACGAAGGACTGAAACTAGATAGTATTAAAACATTGGTACTAGTAATTTAAACTTCTCTAGTCATTAGCAGAATTAATGAGTTATTTAGTTTTAGTCCTTGTTTAGGTAGTATTTTCTGTATGATAATGAAGATTTTCCAGGATGTTATTCTTAATGTCTGTTAAACAAAATGATGCTGTGAAAATTGACTGCTCTTTATTCTTTCACAAATACAGTTCTATTCATTAATTTTTTAAAAGCGCACAACTCACATTGAGTCTTACAGTAAATCTAGCTGGACTCTTAGCTCTTCCTTACAAAACAGTAAAAGAAAGCAAGTTATTTTAATATATACTTACTCATTGCATATAAAACAGTAAAAGAAGTACTTTCACACAAAGTTGCTTTTAACTAATCTCTGTGTAAACCCTTGTATTTGGTTTGCGTGGCAAGGTTTTGGTAGTGGGGGGGCTACAGGGATGGCTTCTGTAAGAAGCTGCTAAAAGCTTCCCCTATGTCCGACAGAGCCAAGACCAGCCGGCTCCAAGACGGACCCACCACCGGCCATGGCCAAGCCCATCAGTGACAGTGGTAGCACCTCTGGGATAATGTATTTAAGAAGCGAAAAAAAGTTGCAGGAGGCACAGAAATGGCAGCCGGAGAGAGGAGTGAGAACATGTAAGAGAAACAACCCTGCAGACCCCAAGGTCAGTGAAGAAGGAGGGGAGGAGATGCTCCAGGTGCCGGAGCAGAGATTCCCCTGCAGCCCGTGGGGAAGACCATGGTGAGGCAGGCTGTCCCCCTGCAGCCCAGGGAGGTCCACGGTGGAGCAGATATCCACCTGCAGCCCGTGGAGGACCCCACGCCAGAGCAGGTGGGTGCCCGAAGGAGGCTGTGACCCCGTGGGAAACCCACGCTGGAGCAGGCTCCTGGCAGGACCTGCAGACGCATGGAGAGAGAAGCCCACGCTGGAGCAGGTTTTCTGGCAGGACTTGTGACCCTGTGGGGCACCCATGCTGGAGCACTCTGTGCCTGAAGGACTGCACCCCATGGAAGGGACCCACGTTGGAGAGGTTCGTGGAGAACTGTCTCCCATGGGAGGGATCCCACGCTGGAGCAGGGGAAGAGTGTGAGGAGTCCTGCCTCTGAAGAGGATGAAGTGGCAGAGACAAAGTGTGATGAACTGACCACAACACCCATTGCCCATGCCCCTGTGCTGCAGGGGTGGGGGGTAGGTAGAGAATTTGGGAGTGAAGCTGTTCCTGGGAAGAAGGGAGGGGTGGGGGGAAGGTGTTTTAAGATTTGGTTTTATTTCTCATTACCCTACTCTGGTTGATTGGCAATAAATTAAGTTAATTTTCCCCAAGTTGAGTCTGTTTTGCCTGTGACGGTAATTGGTTGAGTGATCTCTCCCTGTCCTTATCTCAACCCATGAACCCTTTGTTATATTTTCTCTCCCCTGTCCATCTGCGGGGGGAAGTGATAGAGCAGCTTTGGTAGGCACCTGGCACCCTGCCAGGGTCAACCCACCACAGCTCTGTAAACTGTGTACTCTGTCAGTAAATAGTTGAGAATTTCTCCTGTTTGTAATTTCTTGCCTTCTGTTAGATGATGTAGGGAGCTGTGGAGGGTGTTAGATAAGTGCCTTCAAATAATAGGCCATGAAAATATCTGAGTGCAAACAATCATATAATTAAATAATCAAATAAGAAAGAAGGAATACACTATTATGGAGTGGGCATAATTTCTTTCCTCTCTAGAAACTCGTTTTCTCAGCTGATTCAATTATAAAACAAAGAAAGAAGGAAATCCTCAAAAATAAACGATTGCTTTGAAGTTTCCCTTCTTTAATCAGATTTATCTTTTTGAGTATTCTAAAAAATTTTTTGTTTTCTAGTTACTTGTAATTTCTCAAATTAGAGTACAATAGAAAGAAATCACAAAAATAATTCCTCGTATTGTGGCATTCAGCTGCAAATTCCATACCAGCATGCGTAGATATGCACACAGTTATGCACAGGGTCAAATAACATGCTCACTATTTTCACATTGAAATACAGAGAATGTTAGTTTCTGTCCCAGAGTATTCTAGATGCATAAAAGTAACTAAAGACAATCCCAATGCAATTCACATTTCATCCCGTAATAGAGAACCAGTATCCTGGCCAACTTCTGAAATGAATTTGCTGTGTCTCAGTCTTTTATTGACCTCTGAAAACTGTAGCAGAGGATGCCTGGAGAAAAAGTTTCTTGCAAAAGGAAGATCTTGCCTCTGAGAAGGGCAGCGGGCATCTTATCAGCTGTACCTGCCTTCTGCCAACATACCTCTTGGCTCCACCATCCCAAACTCTGACCCACATCCGAAGAAGCTGGAAAATCAAGATGGCATGCAAACATGGTGGAGTGGGTCGGTATGGGATAATGACTCCTGCAGGCTTCATACTGAGACCTGCTAGGAAAGGGTAAGAACATATAAAGAATAAGTAAAGTGCCAGGAAAGATTCTATGATGACTCTGGAATTTACTCAGAGTCTAAAAGAAAATAAGCTTCAATTAATGGTGGCTAGACTTGATACCTACCTTCTTTATTATCTAAGGTTCCAGAAGTGTGATCTCCAGCCTGATTTTTAGCGTTCAGTAAATCTCCATCTGAGTTAAGTAACTGCAAAATAAGCTGTGAAGCTATCAGTTGAACTGGGAATGTTTTGGTGAGGAGTGCTACAAAACTATATTATTGTAGAAAAAAGGTAGTATATGTCAATTATTAGTTGTGTTTGAATGGCACTGTCTGCAATGGTCAAAATGACCAATGACGAGAAAAAGAGGTGCTCCTGTCCAGAGACAGAGTTCATACTTATTTATTTATGACTGAAAATGAGGCATGGAAATTCACTTACTCGCACAAATCCTTCATGAAACTTTGGCAGGAATCTCTGTCACCAGGTTACCAAGATGTTGGTCCACTGCACATTTTTCTTTTAAGTGCACACAACTCTATTTAACACTAAAATGCCTTTTAACTTAAGTGGGTTTTTTTTAAGTTTCTACTGAATTCTCAACAGGTTGAAGATGAAGGAAGATGAATTCTTATAAAAGGCAGAAGATTAACGATATGAGCATTATCTTCATTCAGTTTTATTGCTTTATTAGTATTCAGGTTTGTGCTTTCCTATCAGTATGACGATCACTTTTTTCATTTGTGTGTTCACGTGTTTGCCAAGTCTGCCTAAGAGCTCTTGTCATGGATAAGGAAGCTGTAAGCTTGACAAAAAAAATAGCATCTGGTAGAGGGAGTGAAGGCTGGAATTCATTGGGTAAGGAGTTTGGGGCTGAGCACAGAAGAGAACTAGGGGTGTTTTTGCAGGGTTTAGGCCTCAATCATAAAAACTCCTACAAGAGAAAAATATTGACTATTTACAGTTTGTATGTCACACCCTACGGCAGTATTGCAAAGGTTCAAATGGCAGAAGCAAATGTGTTTAAAGGAAAGGGTGCATCTACTTTCTCAACTCCATTTACATGTTGTTCACAGAAGCAGGTATGAAGGTTGCATCGGGATGAGCTTACAGCATGGGAACTAGGCAACTTTCTGCTCAGCTTTGCAAGAATTCTTTATACCTCACTCACTAGCATGGCATTGGAGAATCATTCCAAAATACATTAAGCAGCATGACTTCTTGCTTGTTGCCTGCTGTTTGTTCTCTCATCTTCTTCCCAAGGGAAGATGCTTGGGCAGTGAAGTGTCGTCTTTTGGTAGAGTTGGTTTTATTATAAATATATATGGTGCCTCAGTGTTTTTGCTAGAGAAGGTCAAATAAATGTGTCTTGTACTTCGAATGGAAGGTCAGGTTTGTGACTGTCTTTATATCCCAGGATATTTATTCCACAATCCCAGAATGGTCTCCAAGAACATTCTGTCTCCTGGACAGACAACTTTTATGATAGCATATACCCCTACTGAGATGAAGATAGGGAGCAAAGGGAATGGTCTGCAGGGACAGATGAATGTAGTTGTCAACACTAAGCTGTAGATGGTTTTGGCCATTGTGGGAAACCCCGCTGTGATGAGAAGGACCAAATCTTGCTTTTGACTTCTTTGCGGGAAGAGATTGTAGACAGCTGAGGACAGGTCTGATGATACAGTCAAAATAAACAGCATGGCTGAGGGCTTTTTATGCTAGGTGAATTGTTCTAAGTGCTGAAAAGCCTGGTGACCAAATACATCAGACTCTTGTAGTCCAGCCAGGAAGCAAGTGAAGCATGAATAACTTTAGTAACATGTCACTGTCTGCCAGCATGGGATGGGGTCTTCTGGCCAATCAAAGCTCATAGAAAGCATTACTCATGGGCAATGCTATGTCCGAACTTAGCACAATCAAGGAATGCACAATCAAGGAATGCAAAAGGACTTCTAAATTATAGATTCAGTTGATCAATTACAGATGTGGATCGACTAACTCCAAAGTAGACTGCATTTTGCACTCCTCAGAAAGGCTTTCCTCACATCATGATTCTTGCATGGGTTCTGTTTCACACAGCTGGTTTTCATCCTTGGGCTAACTTTGTCCAAGTACAGAGCCAAGAAGACAGAAACAGCAGCATGGTTGTACGGAGTAAGTAATAGACAGAGCAGTGTATCATCTACCTTTCTCTAGTACTTGACTTTATGCCACCTGATCAGTTTAGCTTGATAATAAAAATGATCCAAGGGCGACCGCTCTTGAACTCCACATGCAAAGAGTCTGGTAGTATCTAGCAATTATTCATCACTGCAAGCCTGCGGAAAGGACTCAGAACAACTTAGTACATTCTCCAGCATTCCTCCCTTTCAGAGGAAACAACTTATTTTCATGGCTGACCATCTCAAGTGCTGTGGGAGGATATGGGAGGGTGTGAACATGCTAGTTCTCTATGAGTAGTCATTTCTGTTAATGTTAGTGACTTTTAGCCACTCAAGCTAAATGGCTCTGTAGGTCAATGGCCAGTCCTGAGGTCAAGTAATCCTATTTCTTCTGTAGAGTAAGTGCTTGCTTGTTGGAACCCACAGGGGTGCAATGTGGTCCACATGAGGTCCACACCCGAGCTCTGTAATGTCTGCCATTTCATTTTCTTCATTTAACTGATCGTAATGAAGACTGAAGATTTAGTGACTGGAACAGTTAAATACAATGAGCCTGTCAGGACTTTTTTTCCCATTCTTTTTCAGCCATGAGAGTCCTTTACTTTTTTATTTGCAGCACAGAACAAACTAGTGTTTGGTCAAAACAGATATTCCGTAGCATTGCTTTATATTTTGCACATCTTCATTGCAATGGAATAAGAAAAAGTAGTAATATCTATTTACTCAGTGGGTAGTTGCCTCTGCATAACTACTTAGGAATTTTTTGATGGGAAAACATAACTTGCATCAGCAATATTTCTTGACTGAGGAAACTGTGAATGGTAAATGTGTAATGTATACACTGTTGCAATTCTGTCAGAAGATTATTAAAGCAGTGCAAACAAAGCAAACAAATTATATATTGCAGAAATATTTTTTCTGCATGGTTTCAGGTGTCCATTTCCATTCATATCATTCAATATATCTCTACGTATGCTAAGCAGAGGCAATTATCTGTTTCCTGTAAATGACTGACACCAGCAATGCAAAATAAGGATAGAATTTCATATGCTTTAGGGAAGCTACTACATTGCCTCACGGATCTATTATTCTTCTCTGAGGGAATCAAGAAGCCTACAGACAAGGGAGAAAAAGTTAACATAGTCTATACCGATTCAAAAATGACATTTGACAGGATTAAAAAAAATACACTGACAAGGGCTAGCAGGAAAAGCCCTTGTGTCATTACAATTGTTCAAAAAAATAGGAGACATAGGAGTAAATGCCAACTGTCACAAACTACATGGAGCATCTCTAGGACCTGTGCTCGGATACAAAGTGTTCATCACATCCGAAATGACCACAAAAAGGTGTGACTCAGAAAGAGACACGGTGTGCTGCTGATGCTGTTATACATGTAAGAATAAGGGCTGAACATGAACCACAGAAGAACCTCAGGATATTGAGTCATTAAGTATGAAAACAGCAGAGGAAATTACATTTATGTAAACAAATGCAAAATGATATATGAAAACACAATCCTAACTTTGCATACAAATCTAATGATGGCCCCAAATTGGCTATTACTACTAGGGAGTGATATTTTAAAGACATAATAGGTAGTTACACGAAAATATCAACACAAACATCAAATATCAGTTGAATAATCAGTGTTGAATAATTATTTTTTTTTTAAAATTAAAGGAAATGCTAAGAATTATTAGGAAATGAATAATGAACAAGACAAAAAATATCATTATGCCACTGGGTAAAATCAATTACGTGTATTATGAATACCAAGAGCATGACTGAAAGGGCATAGCAGAAATGAAAAGGTAGAGAGAAACCTAGCAAGGATAATTTTGAACCACAGGGTGGCCTTCCCATAAAGAAGAGGTAGAATAGATTAGGATTACTAAACCTGGTGAGAAGACAGCTGGGAATATGATAAGAGGTCTAGAAATCAACAGTGGCATGAAGAAGGTGAATAGAGAATCTGCTCTGAAACATCTGGGAGACATCAAGTGATAATAGCAACAAAATGCACTGTAGATACAAACGTGTACCATTACAGCTTCTTTGTCATCAGAAGGACAGCTGCAAGCTCTTAAATAATCTTGGACACTAGATGAGCAGTTTTTATGGTACTTGACTCTACCAGCAATACTTCAATGTTTGCCACTACCTTAATCTTCTTTATGTCTAGTGAGTCACCTGAGAAATCACATCCTTACTTGAGTCCTTGCAGATACCTACAACTTTGGACATTTTTGTGTTGCAACAAGCATGCAAATAATAAGTAGGATGTCAAGTCACTGAGGTCTACAAACTTAAATTCTCTTCCTCTCAAAAATGCAGTGGCCTCAGGGAACCATCCTTGGCCTGTACTGTCCTCAAAACCATTGCCACGCGTTGTTTGGGAGAGTGCTGACTGGTAAGGACAAAACCTGCTAATAATACCGCAGTATAGATGACCACAGGAGAGTGCTCAGGCTCTGATGCTGTTTTCTTTACTACTACAGATGCAGACACTGACAGATGAAGAGGAAAACCAAGGGTATGATGCATCTTCGCACAGTGCCGGGGTAGCCAGGGAAGGCTGTGGTGGCTGATCACTTCCTTCTTGCGATTCATGGGCCACTTGCTGTAGAACCATTTAAAAAACACAGTGCAGAGGTGCTTTCTGTTCTTGTTTATGGAGCACATATCCGCAAGTAACCTGGGATGAGGACCGTAGGGGCTTCATAGATATTTCTGTTTTAAATTTGTGCCATATAGACATCTATCGACGGCCAAAGAATTCTAGCAGTGATTCTTTGTAATCATTGTACAGTCCAGAGCTGTGTGAATGATGTCACTGTGTTTGGAATAATTCCTAAATCACATGAAAAATACTCATGGGCTGTAGTAAGTGCAGCTGCACTTTGCCAGCTTTCATTTCAGGCAGGCAAAATTATCTTTTCTTTTTCACAGGACTTATCACAGAATCATAGACATGTTGACTGGAAGGTATCTCGAGGTTTCTAACCCAGCTTCCCACTCAACACAACATGGTCAGCCAGGGCTTTGGCTACCTAAGCCTTGAAAATTGGAAGGAGATTCCTCCATCTGCCTGGACTCACTCTCTAGTGCTGCACTATCAGTCTAATAAAGAAGTTTTTCCTAATGTCCATCCTGAACATGCCAGGCCACAGTCTGTGGTTACTGCACCTTGTTACTAGATGATTAGATGAGGACAATAACCTCATGCAACCTGCTGGCCATGCTCCTCCCAATGTAGCCCACTATGCAGTTTGCCTTACAGTCTGCCAGAACACAGTCTTGGCTCAAATTTGATTCCTATTTGTCCCCTGTAACACCCAGGTCTTTCCCAGCAGGGCTGCTACTCAGCCTCTAAGTATCCCTCTGCTGATAGAGGAGCATGTCTTTGTGTCCATAAAAATGGACAGGTTGCTTTTTCCACCACATATTCAAACACTGAATGGGATTCAGCCCTTTTGTGACACAGTTAATGACAAAGTTCCAATGAAAGGAATGTGAATTAACCAATGGGTCAGCAATTATGATTTTGTTTAGTCAGGCCATGCATCAGGAACCTAAAATGTGATGACTTATTTTAGACCTCATCTGTCCTTGCATTCAACTGATGACTGCACAGAAAATGGCTCAGAATAAGAAGCGTAATTCTGTTTTCTTAACGTGTCCTGTGCAAAAAAATGTGGCTTTCTGACAATAAGGATCCTAAGAAGTCAAATATACTCATCTGGCTATACTATCCTCTTTTTAAACAGAGAATGGATTTACAACATAAATTGTGTGAAGTGGGGTATTCGCCAGTGTTCAAGCATTGCACAAATTGCCAGTCTCATGACAAGGTATCAGATAGTTGTTCACTGCCATTACAATCTGTTCTTTACCTGATTTAGAATGATAAAAGTCTCTCATTGAGATTGTGAGTATATTTGGTTACACTGTATGAGGCTGTGACTATGTAATCACTTTGATAGCTGTTTTCAGTAAATACCAAGTAGCACATATGTTGAAAGCTAGATTTGCTCTTGCAGACCAGTTGAAGACCAGCATACTATTTTCAGCAGTGAAGAAAACAGAACTTAAATCTACAATCCATTCCCTAGGAACTGGAAACTTTTCTGAAGAAAAAATTGTACACAGAAGATCAGCAACGTAGTGAAGCCAGCAAAAAAATTCAGTACATCCCTATAATTCAGAAGCCAAGTTTACTGACTATAAATCTGCAGTGAAATGCCTGGAAAACCACACTGCAGACTTTCAGCCTTGCCAGTGCTTTCCCCCCTTCTGATGTTTCAGCACCAGCAAGCACAGGGCACTGCTCAGACACTCTGAGTGAAAAATGGTGCCTCTCCCCTATCATTGGTCCAGACAGTATGTGTTTCACTCAGACTTCTCCCCATCACTGTATCTGTGTCTATATCATGTTCATTTTTAATTGTGGAATAAGCTCTTGAGCTCTGTATTCTCCACTTCTATTTAGTTACAAAACAACCAGAAGCAGAAATCATGGCAACTGAAGCCAAAACTGTCCAAGCTTTTGCTGGATAACCAGGTTGTCTCTTGCCCTGTCCTACTGGACGGAAAGCTCTCCTGCTGAATTGAGTTTTTCAGAGTCTGACTGAACTGTGCATACAGGCTGAAAGGAGGAGGTGCACTGTGCTCCCTCCAACGCCATTACCTGGGGCAATCGCAGTAGTAGGCCTCAGCCATCTCTGTCAGGAAGGCTGAAATTTCCTCTTTTCCACTCAGTTCAGTTCTATTTCTTCTCTAAATTTCATAGCCCAGTTTTTTTTAACGCATCCAGCAATGACTAAATCAGAATTCTTCCTACAGTCCCTAAGAGGGCCAGCCTGGAAGCTAACCTTCTTTTCATCCCACTCAAACCCATTTCTCTTAGATGAGCCAAACCCCACCCAGCATTGCCTGCTCCTACTTTACCCTCTGACACTCCAAAGCCCATCTCTCACACATTTACAGCAGAGCACCACAATATCTTTCCTATGCCATGATCTCCCAGGACATGCAAAGTCCTCGTCCTACCAACCAGCCGCAGTGGGGCTCGTAGAACAGGGCTGGGGCCACAGCACTGCTCTTGCCACCAGTGGGGGACCATTAGCAGGACCTTGTGTGGAGCCTGCTTCCACCTGCAGCCTAGAGCACTACCCGCAACACATTAGTGTCTAAATTAGTTTAATGCCACTTTCCATACTGAAATGAAGGAGAATCTTCCTCTGCCAAATCCTTGATATTTTGTTCCTGATTCCTTTAAAATCTGGTGTTACTGTAAGACATTTATGATAACTCATTGCTACAGATTGTATTGATACAGGTGGTAGATAAGAGTTTTCTGTTTAGACTATGTTTCACTGTGAATTTTGCACTGAAATCAATAGCCAAATTTCTACACATTCTTTAGTCATTCACACTTTTCCATGCCAACAGAGGGAAAGGCTGTGGAAAGGAAAAGGAATGGAGAAGTGCCTAAAAGGCAGGTATCTTCTGGTTATGGCATTCCATCTTCCCCAAATACTCTACTACTTAGACAGGTTTTTGCAAGTCAAGTGGTAGAAAAGATCAGACATCAAGAACATTCAGCTCATGTAAATCTTTCCAGTTTACAGTCTGGCTACACTCACACGAAGTTCTCCTCGAGATGGTGCTGAAAGTGTGTTACACTCAGTCATACTCCCCTGACTCTGCACTGACATTTAGTCCCAAGACTTTCCTGGACTGATGAATTTGCTCAGGAACAGTTGTACATTAAAGCTGAGGAATACACACTAAATTTGCCAGTTTGAAAAACAAAGGGAACTGCTACATTCTTCTCAGAGCAATTTTGCCTTAAATTGCCATTAGCAAACTCCGATACTAAATTCTTTTTAACAATAAAGTTAAAAGGAATCACTCAGGTACATAATGATTAGTCATCATTTCTAATATCTTGACCACACTTCAAGAGATAAAAATGCACTTTTCCTACCATACCATCATGGATGAACTCTATTATTTGGTTTGAAGAGGACTAGTTTAAAGCATCAGAACTAATCATTTTAAAGTTGTCTTTGAGATTTCTTTAGGACAAACTACTTTGATTTTACAAAGGAGAAAGATGAAGATAGGCTTTCCAGCTAGGATAGCAGAATCCAGATCCAAGGAGTTGCATTCCTCTGAGCACCAGCTCAGCCATGTCGCTTATATTAGAGCACAAGGGACAATGTTATCATTGGAAAAAATTATAACATCCCTTCGGAGGACTGATACCCACAAAAAAAAATGAAGCCCTATAACAAGTTCAGTTTCTTTTTCGGAAACTATTCTTGAAAGAGCAAAAAAAAATCTGAGTTTCCAGAGCATAGATTTTATATCTTTTTTTCTCGGGGTTTTTGGGTTGGTTTTTTCAGGTTGGTTTTTTGTTGTTGTTGATTTTGGGGGGTTTGGGTTTCGGGGCTTTTTTTAAGAGCAAGATAGTTTTCTTATTTTGTTTTGGCCTCTTGCCAACTGACTCTTCTAGTTTTTCTACCATTTGATCTGCTAATTCAACAATACCCAGTAGGTGGCCTCAGTGTATAATGTATTTCTTTACTTTTTTTTTTAATTCTGCCTTGATCTTTTCATTGCAACAATTTTATTCTAGTTAGAATCTCCTGCTTTTGATCACTTATTTTCAACATTTCAGCATCAGCTATTTGTTAAGTACTAATCCCTTTAAATATTACTCCTTTTCTGTTGGTGAAAAAAAATTAATTTGATTTCTAGAGTGCAGCTAATGATTTGGAAAAAGAACAAGATCCATACAGTTCTGCTCTGGTTTAGAGAAAGCACCCATATATTTCCTGATTCTCCCTTTACCTCTCATTTTACATTCCTCAGGGCTTAGAGAAACATTTTTCTTTAGAGAACACAACATATTGTCCAGGTCCAGACAGACATACTCATATGGGCTGACAAACACTGCAGATCTGGAGTCTTCTGCTCTAGATCTTTCAAAGAGCTATTGCTGACTCTTCTCCCACATCTCCATCTTCAGAACTCAATTAACATTGGGGATACAGTCAGCCCCAGCTTATGAACAAGGGTGTTACCTACATTCGCCATCCTGTGGGAATGCCCTTTCAGACAGAGAGGAAGGTTCTTTTGATATGGAAAGTGTAAAATGCATTCTTAACTAATTGAAGACCTTAATTATCCTATTTCTTGTTCTTGTGGGAAACGTTTCTGAGTTTCTAGGTAAGCAAGAGTACCTATAGCTGTGATCACTGACACAACGTTATTTGTAGCTTTTTGTATTTTCAAAGACCAGAATTAATTAAATGCAAGTATTTAAGACATATTCAAAGTCATGATCTACCCATTAACACAAAATGGGAAATTTGGAGCTGTGCCAATTAGTGGAGTCCTTTCTATAATATTTTGTCTTGATGAGACTCCATATTCATTCCACCTTGTCATACATCATGCAATAAATCCTGTAACACAAGATCAGTTGTCATTTTCACCATGACCTTCTACATTGAAAGAAATGCCAGTACATTTGTGAAACATATTTGCCCATGAAGTATATTTGTCTATCATGGATCTCCTAAATTTCCTGACCCTATTTTTTGTAGATAATTGATATGTAAACTCAGTCTGTGGCTACTGCCAGTAAGCTAATAAGACAGCCAGTCTTATAGTTTCCCCACCATAATGAGGCCTGAAACCAATTTGGCTAAGATCAAGGAAATATGAACCCTCCAAATATTTCTGGAATTGCCTCACTACAAACTTCTTCAAAAAGGCAGATTGAAATGTCCTATAATAGATGTGGCTGTTTGCATCACGAAGCAGATATTTTTACATTTGTGTTAACAAGGGCTTCCTAAGGAGAAGTTGGTGTCTGGTCCTATCGTACCCTAACACCAATCTCAGCTAAGCTTGGGATCTTCATTGCCCAA
Organism: Haliaeetus albicilla; assembly: GCF_947461875.1. Taxonomy (NCBI): domain Eukaryota; kingdom Metazoa; phylum Chordata; class Aves; order Accipitriformes; family Accipitridae; genus Haliaeetus; species Haliaeetus albicilla. The sequence goes on along the minus strand of NC_091485.1, from coordinate 35,307,401 downwards.
CAATATGGCCTCAGTACTGTCTTCACGTAAGGCTTCATTTACATGGGGATGCTAGGGAAAATGTCTAGTCAAGACAAATTAACTAGTCGATGTACATAAGTGAGGCTTTATTATATTTTCATTCAAAAGAAAGCCAGTTTTATTTCATGGTAGGCTAAGATACAGTGACCTAAGTTACAATGAATGAGAGCGTCCACACAGAGGTTTAGTACAACTTAGCATATGTGCATGAGTTTATTTCATTTTAACATTCCAGAATGTCCCAGTGCAGGCAAGTCCTAAGAAAACAACGTTAGCTGAAATGAAAACTTGGGTTTGCATTTGTCCCCTCCATAGTCTGCTCTGCTACCATGGAGACAGACAGCTCTGTCAGAATCTAGTAATCTCATCTTCAAAGAAACAAAAACATTCTTGGTGAAAGAGCCTGCAAAGCTATACTGGCCCTAAATGCGATCTTGCGCCCTTCATTGAAATCCCACTTCATCACAAAAGGAAAGAGAACTATTCTCTGGCACCCTTGTTTTCTTCTCATCTCTTTCTCTGAATGGTAAACAGAGCTCCTAAATTACAAATTGTTCCACGGGCAGCACAACTAATGGGTCCTGCACAATGCCCTACATTTCCCCAGCAGCACCATCATAGCACCCCCGTCCTTTCTCCTGCATCCCTTCTGCTGCTCAGTGCAACTCTTCCCCACCAAGGCAGAACCCTGCAATACCTTCAGTCCACCCTTGCATGCCTAGCTCAGGCTACTTAGTTCACACCCTTGTTGTCTCCTCTCCATAGCTCAGTCTCCTCTCTATAGCTCCTGCCGGTTTGGCCAGGGACTGACAGCACCCTCTCCAGATAGCACTGGAGGACTGGCCAAGCTTTGGCAGCCTCTCAGAGCAGGCGGTGACTCAATTCTTCCTGCATTTCCCTCAGTTCGACTCTTTTCTCTCCTACAACTCTTCACAAAAAGTGTGGCAATGTAACTTCTATGTCTTTCTGCCAAATATTCCTGATTGGATTACTGGCAGGGCAGCCAAAAGACAGCCTGGTTCGCAATGTGTAGTCATAGCCAGAAACCAGGCCTGTGAGACAGGAGTCCTTGGGTCCCAACCCACACTAAAAAACAGCTTTCCCTGTGCTCCCCACAAAGGGACTTCACCTCACTCCTCGTTTCTTTGTCTATGTAACAGAAACGTGAAATAACTTATCAAAACTAATATTCAGAAAGGCGTCGGGAGTTTAAGACACTGGTTGTGTATCGGGAGGCTGCTGTTCTTTATCACTGAAGAAAGAACAGAGCAGGTCCTCTAACTCTCAAGAACACATTGAAATGAAGAAATTAAACCTACATTCAAGTGCTTGGGGATATTTGTATCTTGGGGGTATATTCTGAATACTGCACATAATTTAGAAGGAACTCCAACTATTTTTAAAGGGAGAAGAAGTGACACATGGAAGTTATTTTCATGTTAGCTGAAGAGACATCGAAGGAAATGCAGATTTAACCCTAGGACTGGGAAGGACAAAACTACAGCACATTCCAGTTTCATGAGATTTAAATAAGACTCCTGTTCACCACAGAGTAGACCAAGTTCTCACAAGCTATAGCAGATCTCAGCTCTGTTCCTTCCAAAAGCTGCTGCCAGAAAATCTTGACCTCTTATTTCTTACTTTCCTGGAGCATTTTATACCTATATGGTTATACATAATTTGGGTGAGTACAGTGATCACAAGCTCTTTGTTAACACACCTCTGCCATGCATAAACTACTGAGGAGTCACTAGTCTTGGCTCATCTTCCACCCAACGCACTGATCTATCCTGATCAATGCAGGGATTTAACTACAGCAATGCATTCTCCATTTCTTCAATCAGATCTTGGTACAAATGCAGTAGGCTCAACATGAGAAGAATCTCATTGTTTCCTTTTCAAAGAAAAACAATCAAGATAAGATAATCATCCCATTACAAAGAGACATTGCTGGGCAAAGAACTGGCTGGATGGCCGGGCCCAAAGAGTTGTGGTAAATGGAGTTAAATCCTGATGGTAGCCCGTCCCAAGTGGTGTTCCTCAGGGCTCAGTATTGGGGCCATTTCTGTTTAATATCTTTATCAATGTTCTGGACAAGGGGATCGAGTGCACCCTCAGTAAGTTTGCAGGTGACACCAAGTTGGGAGGGAGTGTTGATCTGCTTGAGGGAAGGAAGGCTCTACAGAGAGATCAGGACAGGCTGGATCGATGGGCTGAGGCCAGTTGTACGAGGTTCAACAAGGCCAAGTGCCAGGTCCTGCACTTGGGTCACAGCAACCCCATGCAGCGCTACAGGCTTGGGGAAGGGTGCATGGAAAGCTGCCTGGCAGAAAAAGACCTGGGGGTGCTGGTTGACAGCCGGCTGAATATGAGCCAGCAGTGTGCCCAGGTGGCCAAGACGGCCAACAGCATCCTGGCCTGTATCAGAAATAGCGTGGCCAGCAGGAACAGGGAAGTGATCATCCCCCTGTACTGGGCACTGGTGAGGCCGCACCTCGAGTCCTGTGTTCAGTTTTGGGCCTCCCACTGCAGGAAAGACATTGAGGTGCTGGAGAATGTCCACAGAAGGGCAACCAAGTTGGTGAGGGGCCTGGAGCACAAGTCTTATGAGGAGCTGCTGAGGGAGCTGGGGTTGTTTAGTCTGGAGAAGAGGAGGCTGAGGGGAGACCTTATCGCTCTCTACAACTGCCTGAAAGGAGGCTGTAGCCAGGTGGGTGTCAGTCTCTTCTCCCAAGTAACAAGCAATAGGACAAGAGGAAATGGCCTCAAGTTGCACCAGGGGAGGTTTAGATTGGATATTAGGAAAAATTTCTTCACTGAGAGGGTTGTCAGGCATTGGAACAGGCTGCCCAGGGAAGTGGTTGAGTCACCATCCCTGGGGGTATTTAAAAGATGTGTAGATGTGGTGCTTAGGGACATGTTTATTGGTGGACTTTGCAGTGTTATGTTTATAGTTGGACTTGCTGATCTTAAAGGTCTTTTCCAACCTAAACGATTCTATGATTCTATCTCCAGCTGCAGCATGTCGGGTACCTCAGGTAATCCAGAACTATTGAACCTCAAATCAAACTGATGTCTGTGGCATGTCCAGCAATAGAAAATGTGAAATGGAAAGTACCTGCTTTTTACACACAGCTTTGCCACTTGCAACAGTTCAATGGGAATGCTGCCTGGTGTAAGGACGATGTATTTGGGGGAAAGGTGAGCAGGTAAGTGGAAAGGAGAGGGATGTCCCCAATACACTGCCAGGATTTGACATAGATAGACCAAATTTTTCATTTCTCTCACTGGCCCTAACATATTTTAGCTATTTCAAAGCACAATGATTAGCCCTATTCCACTATAGCAAAGGGTGTTGGGAGAAGAAGGATCAGAGTAGGATCACATACCAACCATGCACTGCAGTCAGTGTCACTCAAACTTCTGAAGTCAGGCAATAATGAGTTAAGATACACACTAAAAACACCTTAGCTCTGCTCCCTTTGAGCAATTGTAGATTAATTCACATAAATGTATTTTGCCTGTGAAGATTGTAGCTATTGTTCTACAGTTGAAGGTTCAATACTGATTCCCTCTCATTGCCAAATCTAAGCATATGTTTACATGAAACATATTAAACCAAAGTGTCCCACACAGCTGTGCACTCAAACTTCTAGTCTGGTACCCAGAACTAACCCTACCTCTGCTAAATTTTACAAGCATTTATTTAATTCTCAGCCACATAACTCTTACACAAAGCTATACTTTCACAGGCCAACCGTGGACTCTCACAACCCCCTCTTCATTGTACATTAGCAGCTCTAACAAGACCACAGGAATCCACCACTGACACATAGTATAAAACTTGGCTTTGGCCATTCTGGACTCCTTAGGGAATCTCTCTTCTCTTCTTTTGACCATATAAATGGGGTGGATCATCTCATGCTCCAGCAATAGCTCTCTCAAGCTGCTCCAGCTGATCCCCAAACCCCTCAATTCACCATCACCTAACACTGGGGACACAGCCGGATACCAGCAGACAATTCCAAGTGACTACTGCCAGTTCTAGGAGGCAGAGCTAAGGTTGCATTAGCATGTACCTTGACTCCTCACTCAGCTTTTCAGAGATCAGAGTGTTATTGAACTGCACATCCTGAAAGAGAATGAGCAATTTTGACATATTAACACATGTTTCTGCAGTGAAACCAGCAGGATTATTGAGCTAATGACCAAGCTTTTTAAATCACAAGCTCACCCACTTCCCCCTCACCATTCCGCATGCAATTCTCTCTTCCCTCATGTGACCATTCCATTGAGAAAAATTGAGGCAGTTTCTCTCTCCTAAGTCTTTAATGCACTGCTGGCCCTGTTTTTCTGGTTTAAGAGCTTATGCATGGCTCTTGTTTGCTGCAAACTTAGTCATAAGGCTAACAAGCTTGTATTTTACCTATGCAAACTGTTCTGTAAAGTACAGAATATGTACATTTTTTCCATAAAGAGAAATATGATTGCATTTGAAACTGATGTGGAATATTGGAAAATAACATCCTGCAAAGACTGTAGCCACTTTCAGTTATGACCTGCAGCTGTGCTTCTAAGTGTTGCAAAATAGATGAAGTGAAACCTGAACAGACATGGGGGAAGTTTTAATGGATACCTTTATTATTCAGTTTGTGAAACTGTAATGTGCCTGTGCTTAGGACTTGTAAAAGGAACTGTAGCGAGGTTAGGTAAAGCTGAACACAGTGTGATGACAATCTTGTGTGCTCCACTTCGCACATGTTTAATTGCACAAACATGAAAGCCCAGGACTTCCTGATTACATTTGTCCCATTTTTCTTGGTAATGAAACCAAATTAAGGTGTCATTTTATTATATGTTAAATATCTTGGTGTGTACCTTTCAATGTGGTTGCTACAGGTTCTAAACAAATGAAGGAATGCATCATTACATCTATGCAGGACGTGGCAGAAAACACAAGATGAAGTTCACAGGATACATTGATAAAGAAGAAACAGGAGAAACCAAATAAAAGTGGAAATTTGGTACAGGGACTTTCTACAAGGGGACACCAGAGACAAGATGCTGAGAACGTATATACAAGTAATGGCTCCACTGGAAGGACTGGTTAGTCTGGGTATTAGACCTGAAAACCGGACAGCACTGGCTCAGCTGTTCAGGACAGACAACTGCTGGCTCTACTGCTCAAGGAGCAGTTCACTGTGTAGGTTTTTCACTTAAGATTTCACAGTCATAGGAGATTTAGCCATAATATTAAAATTACACACAGAGGAAATTCTTCTATGCTAATTGTATTGGGTTTGCGTTGCAAGGTTTTGGTAATGGGGGGGCTACAGGGGTGGCTTCTGTAAGAAGCTGCTAGAAGCTTCCCCTGTGTCCGACAGAGCCAATACCAGCCGGCTCCAAGACGGACCCACCACTGGCCATCAGTGACAATGGTAGTGCCTCTGGGAGAATAGATTTAAGAAAGAGGGAAAACAGTTGCAGGAGGCACAGAAATGGCAGCCGGAGAGAGGAGTGAGAACATGTGAGATAAACAACCCTGCAGACACCCAGGTCACTGAAGAAGGAGGGGGAGGAGGTGCTCCAGGTGCCGGAGCAGAGATTCCCCTGCAGCCCATGGGGAAGACCATGGTGAGGCAGGCTGTCCCCCTGCAGCCCAGGGAGGTCCATGGGGGAGCAGATATCCACCTGCAGCCTGGGGAGGACCCCACGCCGGAGCAGGTGGGTGCCCGAAGGAGGCTGTGATCCTGTGGGAAACCCACGCTGGAGCAGGCTCCTGGCAGGACCTGCAGACGCATGGAGAGAGGAGCCCACGCTGGAGCAGGTTTTCTGGCAGGACTTGTGACTCTGTGGGGCACCCACACTGGAGCAGTCTGCGCCTGAAGGACTGCACCCCGTGGAAGGGACCCATGCTGGAGCAGTTCGTGAAGAACTGCAGCCCGTGGGGAGGACCCATGCTGGAGAAGTTCATGGAGGACTGTCTCCCGTGGGAAGGACCCCACGCTGGAGCAGGGGAAGAGTGTGAAGAGTCCTGCCCCTGAGGAGGAAGGAGCAGCAGAGACAACGTGTGATGAACTGACCACAACACCCATTCCCCATCCCACTGTACTGCTGGGGGGGGTAGGTAGAGAATTTGGGAGTGAAGCTGTGCCTGGGAAGAAGGGAGGGTTGGGGGGAAGTTGTTCTGAGATTTGGTTTTATTTCTCATTGTATTGGGTCTGGCTGACCCTACTCTGGTTGATTGGCAATAAATTAATTTTCCCTATGTTGAGTCTGTTTTGCCCATGATGGTAATTGGTTGAGTGATCTCTCCCTGTCCTTATCTTGACCCATGAGCCTTTTGTTATATTTTCTCTCCCCTGTCCAGCTGAGGAGCGGGAGTGATAGAGTGGCTGCATGGTGCTTAGTTGCTGGCTCGGGTTAAACCATGACCCTAGTACAAATGTATCTCCTTTAAAATTAGATTGTCTTGTGAATCATATTAACCTACCAAATCTGAAACCTGTGTACTGCACTGACCTTCATACATTCAACGGTCCCCAAGTTTAGACATTTCATGGACAGTTAATATAACAAGGATATAAGTCTAAATATATAAGGATGAGATGAAATCTACACTTTCCAATGTAATTCTTTATTCCCTGAGTTTCAACATAGAACAGAATAGAATACAATAGAATAGTTCAGTTGGAAGAGACATACAAGGATCATCCAGTCCAACTGCCTGGCCACTTCAGGGCTGACGAAAAGTTAAAGCAAATTATTAAGTCCAAATGCCTCTTAAACACTGCCAGGGTTGGGGCATCAACCACCTCTCTAGGAAGCCTGTTCCAGTGTTTCACCACACTCTCAGTGCTGAAACACTGAAATGTTGGCCTTTTCCATGATATGTGATTCATTTGTGGCTTTCTGTGGCTCCACCCAGTGTATGCTGTTAAAAGATAGGCATATGTAATTTCCAGCAACATTTAATGACCATCACCTCTTCAAACAGACACTATATCTGAGTTATGGCACTCAGAAAGCTTTTAATTTTTTTTTTTTATTATAGGGCTATCAGGAAATAATGTTCAGTATTATAAACTTTGCTAGGGAACATGTTAAATGCTTCAGAGGAAAAGTTAAAAAGACGAGCTAGTTTCAAAGTGTTTACAGTTCAGTTTTCCACATGGCAAAGCAAGTTTGCCAAACACGAAGGAGGCTTACAAGGAAGCACATGAAATAAAACCCAGTAGGTTTCCTTTCCTATCACATCTGAACACTGTGATGGTAGGATAAATATTTGGCAGATGAAGAAACACCTGTCTGTTTCTCTAAAAAAAACCCAAACAAACAAAACAAAAAAAAACCAACAACAAACAAAGCAAGCAATCCACTGGGTGAATTGTTTTTGAGCTCTTTGCCTCCTACCCAATTTCATTCATGTTTCATTACAGGCAGAAAGAGTCATATGAAAGCGAGATACAACAGAAAGGGAACTGGTGAAGAGGTGGACAACAAACGTTAGTAAATTGTGGAGACAGACCTAAACATTTGAATGTTCAGCAAGATGTAGGAAGAGTAGTTAAGTCACCCACTATTTGTATGGGTTTGGAAAGAATTCTGCCTGTGGCCAAGGTACTCCCATATTTTCTTGTTAGAGGAGCTCTGCATTTTACAGTAACCTTTTAGTGAGTTACAGTGGGTAACTTAATGGTCGGCATCATTCAGGCCAGTACCCTCCAAGTGCCAAGGAAAAGAAGTCAAGGAGGACTAGTGCCAGTAAAATGCTGCTGCTACCCCTCTTCTCCTCCCCACTAGCTCCTCTTTAGGCCCATGCAGCAGAAGGCTCTCTTATACTGCAGCCCTGACCTGCATCAAGTCAGGCTGGCAAACCGCGTTCCTATGTGCTTTAGTATCCCAGCCTGTTCCTACGTGTTTTATTATCCCAGCTTTGACTACTGTCGTCTCCCCTCCTCACAGAGGCTTATCTGAGGGGGCAGCAGGCATGTGCATCAGAGGTCCTCCTGTCCCAGTTTTCCAGACCTAACAGAAAGAATCAAGAAAGAAGCTGATCCTATGGGTCATTAACAATGCATTCTCCATTCTTATAACCTTGATGCTCAAGAGGTTCTCCGGCTTTGCTGTGTGGGGAACTGATCTGTCACCAGCTTCTCGTAATCTCCTACACATTTCATTGTCCTGATATTCAAGCGTCTGGGCGACCTCCTCTGTGGAAAGCCTTTCCTTAGATTTCTGAGGTCAGTGGGGAATGACTGAGACACAGATAACCATTTTAGCAGTGGGACTGGCAAGTAAAGGATTGATTTTTAAGATTTAAAGAGGTGAAGTAAAAAAAGTTGAAGAGGCTAGTAAGGGGGGAAATAATAGAACAGTGGTCAGCTTGCTGAGTAGGAAGGACTGCTGAGATTTGGGAGTGCTGAAGGTAGTAATGCATGAAAAGTCAGTGGTGACAAGCGCCGAGAATCTGTCCTTAAAAAGGTGTGTGTGAGATACAGCCAAATGTTGATGAGGTGATGCTTGGGAGACTGCTAGAATTAGAACACGTAGCAAATATGGGTTGGCTAGGGATCTCCAAACTGTTTCACTGGAAATAGACAGGATTCTCCTAAAGGAGGAGGGACTGTGGTCTGTTTCCCATACCAAAAGAGTTGAGGAAAGCAGACCACCACCAAAGGAAAGGCTGTGGGGAACACAAGGCAAGCCAGGAATTGCAGATGATTTAAGCTTTAAACATCACAGGTGTGGAAAAAGAGACACCAGTCCTGGCAACACGGAGAAGCAGGTCTGCTGGTAGCATGGCCTGTGACACTGAATCCCGGCACCGTGAAATTAAGGGGGTGGAAATCTGCTCACACGTAAGCGCCCAGGGGCTTCTCCCACTCATGGAAATGCCATCGTAGGGGCACACCTAAGCTCTAGGCTCAGCAAAATCACTTCAGGACCCCCGCCACTGTGTCAGCTGCCTACTGCTTTATCAGGCGTCACTGCTCAACTGCCACCACGGACGCACGGCAGCTCACGCCCCCTCAGGTACGCGACTGCGCTCTGCGCTCAGCCCCCGCCGCCGGCGCCAAGGCTGCCCGCTCGCTCCGGCGCAACCGGCAGGTGCCATTTTGTGGCGCGAGAGGCCCGAGCGCCTCACCCAGCCTTCGCCGAGGCGCCCCCGGCGCCGCCCAGCCTGCCGGCGCCAAGGCCAGCCGCCCGAGGGGGCTGCGAGCGAGGGACGGCGCCGCCGGCGGCCGCCGCCATGCCCGCGCCCGCCCTCGGCCCGCCGGCACCCGACGAAATCGCTCTCGGCCCGCCTCCCCAGGCCCCCCCCCCCCCGCCGGCACTACATCTCCCAGCAGCCCCGGGCGGGCGAACGGCGCCGTGGCCGCCGCGGGGCCTGCTGGGAGAGCCGTGAGCGGGGCGGGCGCCAACGGCCGGCCGTGAGGGGGAGCGGGGGGCGACCCCTCTGCCCGCGTTCGGGGCGGCACGGTTTGCCTCAGCCGGTGCCAGTGGGCACCTGCGGCTGCCGGTAAAGCGAGCAGGACGAGAGAGGGGTTCAGCCCCGCTCCCCCGCCTCCTGGTTTTCCGGAGCATCAACGGCTTGGTGCAGCATAGGAAGGAAGGAAGGGGTTTGGTGTTTGGTTTTTTTTTTTTTCTTTTGGTAGGTGCAGACGTAAAGGGGAAAGCCCAACAGCCTAAAAAAAGCAAGGCTGCTTTCTCAGTCCCCATTCCTGCTGGGACCGGTAACGGTAGCGCCAGTCAGTACGGAGGAGGTTTTCAGCTGTCTCCCAGGTGGTTTATACAGGGGAAGCAGCTCCTTCCTCTTGAGGGCTGTGGTACTTCAGAGATCGATTTTTAAAATCATTTGTTAAATTTACGATCTCTACCATCACTTCACAGACATCCTGGAGAGGAACGGCTGTTAGAGGATTGCTGTGCCTATGGGCTGCGGCTGTGTTCACGGGCGTTTGTTCCGAAGTTCAGGCCCCGGGAGACAGACGCTATGGCTGCGCACCACTCCACAGGGACTTGGAGCAGACCCTCACCCACTTCTTACGCAACCTGAGATTTGCAGATACGTCATGCATCTTTCCATTTCTCGTGGCTTTTTGTCTTTTCTGGGAAAGACCAGGAACACAAGGCTAGTAGCTGGGCTGTCTCTTTGGCAATACCTTCCTGACCACTGTTTCCTCACCCAATGTTAGGTCAAACATAAAAAGGCAGTCTATTAAATCACTGTAAACAAGCGAAACAAAACTGTACCCACAAGTATTTGGGAGTGCAAATAAACAAATGAGGACAACAGGAAAGTAGGAACCGAATCTTCAAAGCTGAGGTTTGGTTTTGGTTGCTTCTAACTGAAAACCTTTGGGACAACACTGCACAAGCTGGCCTGTGGGTTTGCTTTGCTCAGAAAGTTAGTAGATCACTGTTTTTCTTCAAGAAGTTTGGATGGCCTGTCAAAAAAAAAAAAAGGAAAAAAATGCATAGAGAAGTCTCTATTGAACATGATGGGAAGCTTTTCCCCACCTTCCTTGCTGATCTTCCCTTCTTAATACATTTTTCCATCTCAGTTTGCAGATGCCTAGAAATTTTCCAATAGAGCTACATGTCCCCATATGGCAAATCTAAGCCCAGTGAGAAGAGGTTTACTTTTTTAGTTACCTTTGTCATTATGTTATGCATGCTCCACAGATGACACAATCCATGGATGACAGTTTCAAGTGCAACAGATAGGCTAATCCACATTGTTTTCCAGTTCAGTGCTACCTTCAATAATTAATCACTTCCCCTGATTGCACGGTATAAATATTATGTCCCTATACTGTAATGCCTACAAAGGCAGGTAAGTCAGATAAACACCTGAGACTTTATCTGTACATGGGTGACATACTAATACGGACAAACTGAAAACATGCACTTTACGTACAAAAGGTCTTTCGGGAGGAAATTAACATATTAACCAGAGGTCAAAAGGCAGAAAAGCAACATTTTCATGGTTATTCAGAAGCTGCTGTAATGTGCGAGCACATCAACTGCATTTGCTCCATTTATCCATCGGGACCATTAAACACAAAACTATTTTCTGTGGCTTCAGAAGTCCCTGAACTGAATGTGTCTGTACGCACTGGGGAAATAGCACTTGTATGCTTTCCCTGTTCTTACACCATTTTCCTAAGTACATGCTGCTGGTTACCTGAGAAGTAAAATACTAGGTTAAATAGATGTTTTGTCTAACACAGTATGGCTGTTCTTCTCTAAAGAACTATTTTACAGCCAGTAGTGTACAGGTACATGAATCAGTCGTGTCGGCTCAGCCATGTAATTTAGCTTTCTGAAATGAAACACTTCTTTCTTTAAACTGCTGCTCTGAACAATAAGAACATTCTCCACAATCACCTTATAAAGTGTCCAGTATTCATACATAACTTAGCTGACTGCTGAATCTCTGAAAAGGGGCTTCTAGTAGGCGATTACTAGGAACACTGGTTAATAAGTACACTTTCATGGGTATGTATTTGTTTTATAAACAACCTTCATAGAAGGGTTACAATTTGCAGCAGGAAAATCAGCCTGATTTCCAGGACTAAGGGTGCTGAGGGAAAGGGCAATTTCTTTTCTTCCATTTATAACTTGAGGATGACGTTCACTTGTTATCACCTACTTCTTTATTGTGAGAAACTGAAAAATCATTCACTTCATCCATGCCATTAGAGAGTTTGTATTCCTCTATTACACCCCTCCTCTCTCAACTCTCTTCCAAGCTGTTGAAACCTTTCTTAAGCAAAAGCTATTGCATACTATAACCAGCCTTATCACTCTTCTGTGTACCCTTCAAGTTCTACTAGATCTTTTCTGAGATGGGGGTAAGATGCAGGGGAATTAGTCTTCACTCAGTGCTGAAGATGTGGGTGCACTATGGATTTAAATCATGGCATGATTATTGTTTTCTATTTTCTTACCCATTTCTTCCCTGAAAAACTATTACTTCACATGTTACTCTGACATTCTTCCCAATGCTCCCAGAGCTCTTTCCCTAATTCAGAGACAATCATTTTGGGTTTAAAAAGCAAGTGATTGTCAGCCTGACAGGTTTTGAAACCAAGTACAGTCTAAAACCAGGTTCAGTGGTCATGTTTTGTCTAAGCATAATTTTCAGGGAATGGGAAGGAGGCTGAGGAAAATAACGTTAGTGGAACTATCCTTCAACTACAGGAAGTTAAATGGGCAACAGTGAAGCTTTTTAAAAATGGTTTTGTTTGGCTTTGAGCTATGGAATTAACACATTATAGATTTCAAGTCTAGTACAGAGAAATATTTCAGAAATTAAACGAGCAATAGGAAATACAGACATTTCAGAAAATACAAGGAACATACTTCATATTCAGATAGATGAGAAATGCCACTGTGAGTGCTAAGATCATATCCTGCATTCAAAAGTAACCAAAGGAAAAGGGGAAAAAATATCTGCCTCTGTAATATTGAGCTGATTTCATAGGATTCTCTGTGGGTGAGGTTTCACAGTTAGCTAGGTGATGTCTGAAAAAAAACCCCAAACATCACAAAAGTCAAAATCTCCTGTGGCTATTCAAAGTCAGCTGTGGAAAAAAATTTTAATTGAGCACTGTTTTTCTAGGTTTTCTGCTATAAAATACAATGAAAGATAAAGGGCTACAAAAGCAGCAATAAGCTTTTTCCTTAGTATTAGCTGAGAGTAAAGATCTCCTGGACAGGTTTCCTGTCTTCACAGACTTCGTTGAGATTTTTTTTTCATACCACTGTGTGTTGCTGTGGTATCATGTGCATCAGCCCTTTGTCACAAAACAACATGATGCTCAATTTCACACATCAAAAGCCAGGTATAGGCATTAAAATCAGAGCTGAAGTGTGACAACAGTGACTTTTAAAAATATGAATCTTATATATAACACACAAACATACAACAGTTTATTGTAGGAAAAAATGTACTGACAAATGCAGTGGATGCATTTCAAACAAATGTAGACAGATTGATGTAACAAAATCATCAGTGTAAATATAGTAATTAATATACACCAAAATGTGGTACAACTTACAAAAGGGTTGGGAAATGTGTCTAAAAGAGCTGGATGGGATTTTGTCCACCTGCTTTTATATTTTAAATGTCTTTTCCCTTATACTCTCTAACTTTCTAACCCACAGAGCACTACATAGGCCAGTAGCCTCATTAGTACTCAAGACCTCAAAGTCCTGAATACAAATCATCTCCCTGGTTTAGATCAGAATTTTACATCATGAAAACAGCAGCGTGCACTGCATGTAGTATCATGTGTACCATGCAGCATAAGCATGTACCACTGAGGCACAGCCAGAACCACCTGGTGGAGATCAGGCCTGTACACCCTTATCTTCTTTTGGGGAGCTGTTCAACTTAAATATTAACTATTAAGTGGACCATAGAAATCCAAATCTGTAGATGTGGAAGAGTGACATTTAAGTTTGAACCAAACCTGGCAAAGAAAAGGTGATTTAATCTCTGGTTCCTCAGACACCAGCTGGATCACTCAGAAAGTAGCAGGTTTGGGGCTCTTCTAAGTAACCAGGGGAACACAGTGAAACCTTGTCCAAGCCAGTACACTCCTGTAAATACTTCACAATCAATGTTCATGAATTCACATGTTCTCTGACAAAATGGTTTCACCAAAATTTTTATGCGTGGATTTTCTGTTCAGCTGAAGACCCTAATAATTTAGAAATGATAGATAGAAAGGCAAGTTAAAATCCAAAAGCACCAATACTGGGATTCTGCAAATAGCAGAGACTCAAGGGTTGATGTCATTGCAGCTGGTAACTAAGTATGATATCACGGACATAAAAGTTAATATAAAGATATCAGCAGTTTTTCCCTTCATAGCACTTTTCTTCAATTTACAGACCAACAATTAATCCAGAGAAATGTAGCAGCTTTTACTCCTCTCACAGCCATTTGCAGCATTATCTCAACTTCTGAGAAATACCGCAAGTCAAAATTGACCATCACAAGATATGCAAGTATGTTTTCATTGAGGGACACAGGGTATTTTTCTTCTTGTTGAGAGGCACTTACTTCAGAATAGCCAAAAAACCTGATGCTAATAATCACATCAGCTGGTATCCTAGAAAGCACGGTACAGAGCTGGAAATTCCCCATCTCCTTGAGGCCTATAAAACACAAAGTAATGAAGGGACAGGGGAGCAAAGGACAAGTTCCTTTTTTTTATGGTAGCTTACAGTGATACAAGTATGCAATGAGGCTGAACACCCAGAGAATTAGTGGCCACATGTTACAGAGTGCATTAGAGTACACTAAAAGTTCTGGACCTCACTGCCTCTAGGCTATTTACCATCTAAAACAAGACAAAAAGCAACAGAGTTTGAAAAGAAGGAAAAGCAGAGGAATGAAGATTGGGTCTGGCACAGAATCATTATTTGTTTTCTTCTCTCCCCTATCATTTGTCTCCACCTGCTGCCCCTACCTACCTGCAGGGCTGCCCTGACTTTCCATCAGGGCACAGATCTGCAAGCCCAGATGAGGTGTTCATCACAGCCTCACCTGGAGTCTTCCCTCCAGTGCATGGAGGTTTAAATTAGTTCTTTGGTTTGTTATACCCTGCTGTTTCCATCCCATGTTCTCCTCCAATCCCTGCTTATTCCTGTATTAGAACACACTCTCCCACCCACTGCTTTCATATACACTCAATTAATTAAAACCTTGCTAACTTTTCTTTCTGTTAGTTGGCTATCAGCCTTGCTGCCTCATTTCCCAAGCATCACTACAGACCTCAGATCTCTTTTGCTAGTTTTGCTTCCCTGCTGTGTCTCTAATTTGTCCATGTCAGAAACCTTGCATTACTCTTTATTAGGAAGAAATTTTTCCAAGTCCCAAATGGTAGGAAGCTGCCTCACTTTGCTTACTATTCAGTGAGGATTATACTGTTATGAATTACTTCCCCCTCCCCCCCAATTCTCCCTTTAAATCCATCCTGACAGCCTGTACACATCTGTATTGTAAATGATGTTTTAGCCCAAACTCCCCAAGTAACCACTCGCAAATATATTTTTCTCATGGAGAAAGGAGATAAATCTCATGGGCCACTTCCTCCTGCAGTACAGGCAGGTTCTCTTAACAGTAAAGATACTATGAGGAATACATACCACAGGCACATAGGGGAGCACGCAAAAACAGTGAGCAAAGAGCTACATAGCAGCAATCTCTGCAGCTGACTACAGCAGGCTACTGATTATCTGTGTTCATTGTGCATCAAAGTTATAGCTTGTGCCTTTGCAAATAAAATTCCAGTGAGGGATTGGAAAACACAACACTGTTAGACAAGGCCCTGATTTATAACAACACTTGGACGCATACTTAATATTTGAACATATGCTTTAATTCTTCTGTATCACACTAGAATTGCTTGCACTTTTTCTTTCATTCGTCTCGCTGTTCTGAATAAAGTGGGTCAGCTCTGGAGGCAGACGAGAGCTTAGCCAATTCTGCTTGCTTACCTGGGCGAGCCCTTAGCTGCCACTCTCAGCTAGTTCATGCCAAAGCATGTTTGGGATCAACAGACTGAACACTTCTACACCCAGAGGGGATCAGAGTGTACCAATTCCATCCCCATCACAGGGAGTTCAATAAAGTTCAGCACCCTTGGTGAATATGGCTTCAAAGAGGTAATGCTGCTGCTGCCATCCACTTTTATACTGCTGGGCGAGGGTGGGTATCGGCAAGGCCAGATACCTATGCTGTACCTATTTGTCTAGCATGACTCAAAGCTCTGCAGATCTGATAAAGAAATTGTAACCGGATATTTGACATGTCCTCCTGGTAGGTGGAAAATGTGGTTTTAGGTCCTTCACACCATCATCATCATAACTCTACTGTAACAGAGACTGGCACACATTTCCCCGACTGAGGGGCATACACCACTTCTGCCATCAGCAAACACCAGTTATTCATAAGAGCTGATGTAGTCACCTACATCCACAAGGAATAACTGGACTTTGGCATTAGAGGACCAATGTAACAGGCATTTCTGTCTGGGTAAAGAGAATTATTTCAGACACACTCCTGTCTATAACGCTATCTGTTGCCAAGGTTAGAGGCTTCTGCCCATGCCACGCTTTCATGTCCCACAGGAGCTCAGATTAAGTTAGTCTTGGTTTGCAGGCTTTCACTCCTCACAGAGTCCTCTGTGCCATGTGGGCATATGGTAAATTTGATCACAGAGCTGGCCCAGATGAAAAAGCAAACACCAAATATTTTCTGGCAGGGTTTTACTCATCAGTTCTGATGAGGTTCACCACACTACAGTATAAAATGCTCACGGAATGAAAGACAAAGTGTCAGGTCCTGACATTGACCATCATACTGTAAACACAGCTTAACAGGCTGTGAACTCTGGGATTGGCTAAGTCACGATGATACTTAGTGCTGGTGTGTCCCTCTTCCGATGAGGATTTGTCCCTTTCTTAATTTGATTTTCAAGGGATAGAAGCATGCTATTCAGTGCACCAAGCTGCTGGTTATGTTTGCTGTGTAGTTAGTAAATACCTTGAACAGATGCTAGTGCAGCACATCCCACCCCATCACCCTCACTGAACAGGACTTGGGACTCTTCCCAGACGTAGCAAATGGGGCACCACTGAGCAACAGTTTGTCACTTCTACAATTCCTGTATTTTCAACCTGCTGATAGAGGGGACTAGAATTCAATAAACTCCTGTTAGAGGGTAAATATGACTCAAACGAAACACATATGGTAATGAAAATTCAGAATGCAACTCAGTCTTCTGTATTCAGGTTGATGATCCTTTCTTTTGTCTGGAATCTCCTTTGCGCCAGCTGTTTTTCTTCTGCTTGAATAAGAAGAAAAAGCAAATTTTGAAGAATTCTGGCTAAGTGGTGTTTGCCCTACTTCCTTCATAGGCAACATGGGAGACATTTGACTTCTATTAGCAAGACACTAGTTTTCAAACTAAGATCCACTCCTCCCTGGGCAGTTGCAATAGGTGACTAAGGATAAGTCTGTGTAGGCTGCAATTGCAATGATGTACTTGCAATTGCTAAAGCAGCTGACACTGACACTGGAAACTTATTAGGATTCTACAAGTTTCACAGTAGACGTATAGAATGAATCATAGTATGTAGGCACCAGTGGTATTGCCTGTACTTCCCTTCCTACTTCTTGCCAGTTAAAAGAAAGCAGAAAGATCAGACTGTTTACAAGCGTATTACGCTATTCCATTTCAACAGCTGAGGTAGGTGAGGGATAATTAAACCTTCAATATCAAAATATTTATCACATTTTGAGTGCTCTGATAAAAATAAAAACAAAATGAGAGAGCCTTTAAGAGAACATGGCTCCAACAGCACACCAAGGCTGTTGTTTTTTATTATTCTAAAGTGAGGATGAGTATCCTAGTCACCACGCAATTGCATTTATCCAGCTTAGACCAACCCTTACTCTCTATTTGCTTTAGCCTCCTTTGTTGTGACACATCCATAATCAAGATTAAATGGTTGTGAATCAGGTCCATGCAATGACAATCTACCACAGATTCACATGAAACATAAATAGCACTTTAGCGTGCTACTGGTTACACTGTTCTACCAGAGGTGCCAATATCTACCTGACAACAAATGTCAAGACCTTTCTGGAAGTTAAGGTAGGCCAAAATACAGTACAGCCCTAGGTAAAAAATGGGTACAGACTAGCGGTATACTTACGTAGCACATGTACTACAGACAAGCAAAAGTGAGAGCACTTACAAAGTTCCTCAAAATTCTTATGACTTGAATGACCTTGGGTTCCTTTGAAAACATCCAGCATGTTACGCAAAATGCACGAACGACGCCAGTCCTAGTTCTGCACTCCTGGGATTTTACCAGCACTCACAAATTGGTCCAAAAATGATGTGTGACAAGAGGGAGACATCCTCATCTAATACAAATTAGGGTAGTTTCATTTCTGGACTTGAATCAAGAGTAATAATTCCACTTGGGTCTTCTCTGACCCCAGACTGTGGAAGACGCTAATTTGACAGTCTTAAAAAGGGTTTCTTTACCTTAAGGCTAATTTTAGCCTTTCATCATACAAAACAGTAAACTCAAGATATTTGGTGAGTTTTATTTCAGCAAGTTTTATTCAGTGAGTTTATTACTCGCAGGAAGTCTTTGTACAAGCTGGGGAAAGGACCCAGGTCTCCCACCTTCTAGTCTCCAACTCTGATCACAAGGTCAGTCTCAATGTTAAACGTTATTAATTTCCAAGTATTACTACAAAGCACATATTTTATTTAAACCTTTTTGAATGCGTTTGGTTTTTTTACGTTTCCTTGTTTTAAGCGAGCCACTGTAAACAATACAATCCACAATAAGAAAGCAGCAGCCAAACCCAAATTTCATCAGTGTCACTGTTTGGCTATCATTAGCCTCCCGAATTTTCTGTATTAATGCAATAATACATTAACTCCCACTAAAATATTCTAATCCAGCAGTTAAT
This sequence comes from Haliaeetus albicilla, assembly GCF_947461875.1. Lineage (NCBI taxonomy): Eukaryota > Metazoa > Chordata > Aves > Accipitriformes > Accipitridae > Haliaeetus > Haliaeetus albicilla. The sequence continues at coordinate 35,288,863 of NC_091485.1, read as the reverse complement.
TTCTCTTCTGTGAATAACTGTTGAGGGTGCAGCAGAGTCTATAGTTGAGAGCCTAGACTCTGACCCAAGACTGCATACCTGAAAGAAAAGACCTTTTGACCTCTTGCAACAATACTTTAAATAGAATGTGCAGGGGAAGCAAGAAAAGTATTTATTTAAACTGCACAGCACCTTTCAAACCACTGCTCTTTTTGACTCTGGGGAGCCATTTGCTCCAAGGCAAGCCAGCAAGTAAAGCAACCTGCTCCCTCACCGGTATGTATTGCCAGGTGTGCTCTCCATCCTTGGTCTGTGAAAGTGTTTGTGCACAGGGAGTTCTTAAAATTTCTTCAGAGATTACTGGATCAAATGGCAGATTTTTAAAGCTGCCTAAAGAACCTTACATTATGAATTGCTGTTTCATATTCTTTATTATGCAGCGTATTAAATCTAGTGTTTCATAAGTGCTTGCTTATTTCATTAGATGAAAACAACATTCAGAAAGTTGTGTTCTCACACTTCTACAGAAGGATAACAGCAATGCAAACATACCAATCTGCAAAGGAGGTGTATTAGTGATCTCAGTGCCAAGAAAATACCTTCAGTCGTATTTTTTCTGGTGGTACTAAGCACACCCTCCTCATACGGACTTTAAGTTGTGAATATTCAGTGCCTTACAGTATTGGCGTTCTGCTGCCTAAGGATGAGCGTAAGGTTAAAAAAACCCTGCAAAGCAATGCTGCTCTAGGGAATGAAAGTATCTGTAGCAGTAAATACAGAGCCCTTCACTGACGTAGTGAACTTCTGACTACAGCTAGAAGACGTTTTGCGACCTCAAGTCTCGTTCATTCCCTTGAAATGACGCCACCCTGGAAGGGCCATGTTCACCCCGGTAAAGCCCCTTCCTGGCAGGTTTAGCCCTACAGGCCAGGTAATCTCTTCACACCCAAGCGTACCCTGAGGAGCAGGTCTCTTCGCACGGACCGACTACCACCCCAAGGGCAGCGGCTTCTTCAGGGGCTTCCCGAAATCCTACACGTCCCTAAGCCCAACAGGTTTCTCCAAACGTCCTCGGAAGCCAAACGCGGCGCCCTCCTCTCCCCCAGTACAGTACCACCCCTCCAGCAGCCACACTCGTTTCCCCGCTCCCCCCGCAGCCCACCGAGGCCAATTCCTGCAGGAACACGGGTCTAGACCAGCCGCACGAAATCCGTCTTCTCCCAGTCGATCACCGCTCCAAGAGAAGTTATTTCTTCCCTCGGAAAAATCAAAAGCCAGTTACAAATACTGCTTTTTAAAAAAAAAAAAAAAAAAGGGAACTAAGGGAAAGCGGAGGCGAGCCCCCGCGCCACGAGCTGCTCCGTCCTTAGAGCCCTTCGCCCGGCCTCAGCGAGGAGCTAAGGGGGCCGAGCACCCTCACCGGCACCCCCCCGCCCGGGGCCGGGGCCGGGGCCGGGGCCGCAGCTCCCTGCCGCCTTGGCCGGGCCGGGCCGGGCCGGGCCGGGCGCGGAGGGCAGCCCCTGCCCGCCTGGCCGGCCGGGCGGAGCGCGGGCAGCGCGGCGGCGGCCCCGGCCCGGCTTCCTGCCGCCGCGGAGCGCGGAGCCCTTCCGCCCCCGCCCCCGCGCATCCGGTCAGCCCCGCGGCGGGGCGGGCTGGCGGCATAAAGGCTGGGCCCCGCCGCGCTGCCCGCGCTGCCCGCCGCCGGTCCCCCCCGCTCTCCCTCCGTCACCCGCCCCGGAGCCGCCGCGCCGTGGCGGGCGGAGGTGCCCCTCTCCGTTCTTCAGCCCGGCAGGCGGAGGTACCCGCGGCCGCGGGGGTCCCGGTGCCGGGGGCGTGTTGGGCTGGGCGGGCGCCGGGACGGGGCGCTCGGCGGGGGCAGCCGCGGCTGCAGCCTCCGGCCGGCGCCTCTCCTCGCCCCTGCGAGCGCAGGTCCCGCTCTGCGGGGAGCGGGGGGGAGCGGGGAGGCGGGCCCGAGAGGGGCCGGGGAGCTGGTCGCCGCAGCAGAAAACCGCCCGTGGCGTGCTGTGGTTGGTTTGGTGGGGCTCTTTAATGACGCTAATGGGGTTAGCGGCCGAGGTGTGCCAAGCGAGGGTAAGGTTGTCCGGCGCCTGCCAGGCGGTGAGGAAGGTGTTGCTACACCTCGGTCCTTGGACCGCCTCGGCTGCGGGACCACTGTGTTTTTGGGAGGGTCGCAACCCTCCAGATGCAGTGAGCAAAGGCGTGCTCGCCAAACTCTGCTCAGGGGATCGCGTGATCCACCGTTAATCAACCTCTTTGGCTAGCACAGAGGTGTTTTGAGGTTCAGATGCTAGCCTCGATTCTCTCCTTGAGTTTTGTCAGCACAGGCAGTCTGCGAGGGCCGCTCGGCTGTTCAGCGTTAGCACGTGTACCAAAAAGTCTGCGCTGGCAAAGCTGTCTGCGCTTGAAAAGAAATCTGTCTGATGAGCCGTTGTAAAACCTTTGATACTTCACTACAGTATAAAAGCCCTCCACGCTTAGGTCTGTGTGAGCGTGCCCGAGATCTTAGGTGTGCCAAAGGTACCCTTGGTTAATTCATCTCTAAGTAGATCCCTGATCACTTTCGTTGAGGAGCCAAAATCAGCCAAGCGTGTTGGCTGATTTAATTGTCCGTGTGGATGTGGTTGGTCACAGTAGCTGGTGTAATTAGCGGTACTAATGCAGGGAGCCAGTGAGAATGGAGGACTCTTGGCCCAGTCAGAGCTGGGTTAGGCAAGATGTGTCACTGGAAATTAAGCACCCCATCGATGTGCCTAAAACAACTCTACTTCTCTAAGAGAAAGTCAGTACTGCTCTGAGATATAGTGTGCCTCTGTCCCGTGCAAGCCTAAGACGTGATTATTTTACTTAATAAATTACTGACATAAGTTCTAAACTGGGTTTAGGTCAAATTGTGTACTATACTTCGAAGGCAATTGCTTTCCATAGGCATTTACTGTAACATCCTTATCTACTCCAGAGATGCCAATCTCCTTTTACACAAATGGAGGATGTTGCGTTAAGTGCATTGAGTTAGTGTAATCAAGTTAAATTCAGCAACTTCATTTATTTTAAAGATATGTTGCTTCTGTTTTAGACCCAGCGAGGAACTTGTGTTTCCAAAAACTTGCTGGTTTTTTGATGTACATGAAATTTTAATAACACTTTTCCTGTATTACTCTGGTTTTGCTTATATTTGTAGTAGCTCTATAGCTATAAGAGCTTATTACAGGAGATGTCAATATTGGCTCTAGAAAAATGTTGCTGTGCTGTTTTGAGATTTTTGTTCCATTTCTTACTGGTGCTACTGCCTTGTGTCTGTGCCAGAACCTCTGCATACTTTTTGTCCCATTTTAAAGGGAACAAAGAACAGAAAACATTCACCCTGTGACTCTTCTTCAGAAAGAAGAACTTGTTTCCCTACCCACTATGTTTCTGCCAGAAAAGTTTCTGAAATAGCTTGCACTGTTCTAGCAGTGGCCTATCCCTTTTCAGGGCTGGCCTTGTTTCCCATGGACAAAACCTGAGACTCATGATAACATGGGTATGTCCACATGTTAAATTTCATGAACTTTGCTCAGAGTAGCAGAGATCTAAGTAACTTATCTCTTGGCACTTGTCAAACATGATTACCTATACACATAGATAGCAATGTTACCTAAGAGATGTGATCAAACTGGGTTCGTAGTGCTAAAGGTTGAAATGTAAGTGCCAGCGTGCTCTACCTTTAGCTAGGAAGGAAGGTACTAATCCTTCATACTGTAGTTAGTCAAAGATTAAAACCTGCTTTGACCAAGGGTGCATTTCTTCCATAGCATTTGTATACTGGGAAATAAATGGCATTCTTTCAAGGACTTAAATGCCTGCTTGATGTCAGCATTACTGTGATGAGTACAGACTGTGAAGTTAAACACATACATGAGATGGTATGATTCAGGCCCTTGACATTTGCTTAAAGCAGGGAGGCGAACAGAAGAAAGCCAACAGCTTTGCAATGCGTTGCTAAACAAAACACACTGTTCAATTGCAAAAGCAGGCTTTCCTCAATAATGGTAGTGCTGGTAGTTGAAAAGCTAGTAGTGACAGCCAGTAATTTACCTGGTGTGTTTTGGACATTTATAAGCATATTGTATTCTGAAGCTCCCTATGCTGGCAGTTTTTCAGCAGGGTTGAGACTGTGACTTGGTCTGCATATGATTTCTTGATAATAAGGAATGCCTACAAAGCAAAAAAAGTTGTGGTCCTAAAAGGAGAATTTTTCCTGACCTGAAGTACTAGCTTGTGAGCACTAAAGTTGTTTGATCAATCCATAAGTTTTGATTTGCAATTGCCATGTGTTTCTGCTTAAGGTGCTCAAGGGGCAACTATCACTTTTTTGATTCTAGTTTTTGAGTCCATGTTCTGTCAGAGCAGAGATGGAAACCCATTATGTGAGGGGTGGGGAGTTTCTAAAGCAGTTGAAGGCAGGTGTTTCCTGCCTCTGCCCAATGGTAAATCAATTGTGCTGCATTCTGGAGAAGAGTGGGAGCAACCTAGAGATGATGCAGAAACAGGACAAATGGGTCAGATGTGCAGATGTAAGCATCTGTATTTTTTTGAAACACCACACAGAAGCAGGCTAGAGAAAGTATTTAGAATGGATCTGAAAATGCTTTTCAATTTTGAAATACTGATGTTTGCATTTTCTCTCTTTATGATTTATTCTATCTGGTAAACATTTTCTTTCATCAGGTATCTGAAGAAACAGCCTGAAGATGAACTTCTTCCTGGAAACATTGAAAGTCATTGCACTTTCTCTTTATTACTTGCTGGAGTCCCTAGTGTTCTTGGTTGTGCCTAGACGGAAGAAGAATGTTAGTGGTGAAATAGTATTAATAACAGGAGCAGGAAGTGGCGTTGGAAGATTCTTGTCGTTGAAGTTTGCCGGCCTTGGAGCCACAGTGGTTCTCTGGGACATTAATCAAGAGGGGCTCAAGGAGACAAGTAGACTGGCCAGAGAAAATGGAGCAGTGAGAGTACACTGTTACATCTGTGACTGTAGCAAAAGGCAGGAGGTCTACAGAGTAGCTGATCAGGTAAAGTATCTTTATTTGTGGCTTTGAGGCTATTCTAAGATGAGTGCATGCATGTATGGTTAAGTTTTAGTCCCTTCAAAACAAGAGATTAAAGTTAATTCATTCAGAATGTATTTCACATGCTACCCGTTTCAAGAATACTGTTTTTTAGAGTTGACTTGTATACCTCTGTTCTCTTAAAAATAAAAAGAGCTGGTTCTCTCTTTCAGTAGCTAATTTAGATGGGTAGCTTCTCATTCATTCAGTTACTGAGCAAGCACTTACTGGTGAAGTGCAGAAAATCAATTTATTGAAGCTAAAGCAGTATTTCACGTTCTGGCAGTCTTTTACCAAAAGTAAACGCTAAAGACCATACATTGTAAAAAATTATTAACTCTTTAGGCAATTTTTAAATAATTCCATGGCAATGAATAGATTTTTGCAGACTCACTTTATCAGAATTAATAAATGTATCTTAGAGTCTTAAATACTTGTTACTTTCCTTTCTGAAGAGCTTTGTAAATATAGCATGTGGTTAGATATTTTGGGCAGACTAGTAGAATTGCCAAAAGCTAAAAATGCTTAACAGTTTCCATTATAACAACCTGTTCTCATTTGCTTAAAATGTTGCTAAACTTAACTGTTGGACTAGAAAGTTTCCACAGTGAGTGTTTGCCTGAGGATGAATTCTTTAAAAAAAAAATAAAAAAATAAAAAAATCAGCTGTCTTCAGGAACATCTGTTGGCTGAAATAATGTTCCTCTTTTGGTGCTGTTTAAGAAGCTCTAACCTTCTGCATTTTTCTATCTGTGCAAAAATGACTAGAACAAATTTTCTGATAAGTGAAGCTTGTGCGTGACTTGCAGCTTGTTAGAGGCTGGTACTATTGGTTTTGTATTCTGGTAATGCTGTAATGCTAATCACCCTTGGTCCCCCTTGCAGCTCTGTTACGCCAGCTGAGTTGCACATCTGCCATCCCTGCAGAGCAGTTGCACGTGTCTCAGTGCAGGCCTGTAACTGCTTCCCACTGAACTGGGAGGAGTGGAGGAGGAGGGAGTATTGTAATGTGAAGGACACTGAAATGAAGAAGATGGAAACTAACCTTCAGTTCTGAGGACTCAAGGGCTAGCACTTCAGTCCCATGGAGAAAAGCAGTAGCAGAGCCTTTCTGGCCAAATATAAAAAGGAGAAGAGGGTGTAGATATGTGTGTGACAGAGGTTAGGGATGATAAAAACAGAGGTAGACAGTAGCAAAGAAATGTTAAGAGGGTCTCTGTGCCTGATTCCTTGCTTATAAGTTTCTGTCAGCAGTTCACTAACAGCTGATCCACTAATAATCCTCCTGTTGATCCATATAGAAGAAAATACCCTACTACTGTTATTTCAGAAATGTCATGTCCTGCTGACAACTTTCCCATCTTATTAGTGACAGAAAGACTTTAGCATTAGTGCCTGGTGCCACTGTTTACTTAATATGGTATAGTAGACTTTGGCTCATAGTGTTCACTGTCAGCCTTTGCAAGGTGACGCAGCACCGTTCCAGGTTCTGTTTTTCCCCCCCTTGGTGGTTCAGCTTCATGCAATGACTTGGAGTTTTGCAAGACTATAGCGAACTAAATTCATGCAGGCAGGGCAGGATATGGTTGAAAACTTTGTGCCCAGTAAAACAATCTCAAAGCCAAAATTAAATGTATGTGAACCTTAAATACCTGCTTCTGGTACTTCATCAGCCACACAGAGAGACTAGGAAAAAGTCACTTCAGTAGGAGGAAAACCAAAAAGCCCTGCACATGTGGTGTCCTTGTTCCTTTCCTGTACCAACAACATGAAGGACAGCTTTTGGCTATCAAGAGCTATAGCTTAAAATTTATTTCTAATGTTCCTGTTCCAGAAGTACCCAACCCCAAAAGGAATGTGGCCTTCTTTGACCTACCCCTCCTTCCCTCAAGTTCAGCTAAACTTTAAGAATCTAGGGCTTTGAAAGAGAGAAGTAACTCTGGGTTTTGATCCTCCTACTTGTGAGGAAATGGAAGCCTTTCCCTCATCATGTTGCAAAATTGCATTTGGGCTTACATTTACTTCCAGGATCCCTCTTGCATGGTACTTTTTTGCTTATCCACAGTTTTTTCTTGCTTGTTAGTCAAGATGACAGTTTGCAGCCAGTTTTCCACTTTTCTGAGAATCCTCTTTGCTGTGCAGAGGAGCAATAGTAGAAGCACATTTCCTGGTGGTATTTCATGCTGCCTGTAAAATATCCAGTGCTTTCTTCCACCTCTTATAGGCAGTTACGGAGGGGCTTGTGGTTCTTAGAAAGCAGACGCTTTGGAATGCTGTTTGGGAATTGTGAGAATTGCTCACTACTAAACTTCAATAGAAAAGCATAAATATAAATGCAGAAACAAACAGAAAATAGTGTTTATACCTGAAAAAGATGTTTAACCAGATCAGCTGTTTCCATAATGCTTGCCTTACCTAGGACTAAAACAAGCACCTGCAACATACTTTGCTGCACTGCACAAATGGAGAGGTTTAGAGCTCTGGAGAGTTGACATTACCCCCCCCACCCCTCTTAATAGCTAGGGAGAAGGCTTAGTAAAGGTCTTCTGTACTTGGCCTCAAAGCAGAGTGTGGAAGCCTGGGCTGGGTGTCTTGGCTCTGTCATGCACAGAGGAGAGCTGAGAAGAGAAGGGAATTAAAACAGCCAATTTGCTGAGGAAAGAACCACCACATCTAGTTAGTAGGGAAGCAGCATGAACAGAGATGTTGTAAAGCTGGAATTATTTGTCTGGGTTGCAAGAAGGCACTCAAATCTGCTTTGAATTCCATCCAAAGCATGAATATATTTTGGAAGATTGAGTAGAGACAGGTGGTAAAGGAAGAGGTTCTTGAGGTTTTTGCCACTAGTTAGAAATGGGATGATCAAGGTTCTGTTCTCATTTCCCTTCTTGCATCTGACCCGAATGCCCCAATCACCAAGTTATAAACTGTATGTACCACATCCCTCACCTCTGTCCATCTTTTGTTTGCACAAAAGAAGCATGACCACTTATTCAGGTATTTATTTGCCCTGAAGGGTAGATTTGGGGTACTGGTCCAGCCTTCCAGAATTGCTAGATCATTTAACACAAGGCAGTATTAAAGCGTCGTTTATTAATTATTACATTTATGTCTCTGCATACTATTTTAAACTTGTGATGAGGGGTACATACTCAGGTTGGTGACTAGAACAGCTTGTCTAAGGCTGCCTATGGAGACCATGTGGCACTGCTTCAGAAATATTTAAATTGTTACGTGACAACATTTTGAAAGGGAAATAGGCAGACAAGAATGTGTGAGCAATGACCTAGGTGGAGAGGGGCTCTGGCTGATGAATTTATTATAAAAGCTGTACTGTATAATCCTGCCAAGGCTGCTTTCTGTTTTTTAAACCCTTACTTAACAAACATGGACAAGATTGGAACAAGTTTAAGGAAGATGAGGAATTTAAGCTAGAATAAAGGATAGGTGGTAAATTATCCTTTAATTCTTTACTGTTATACAGGCTAGGCTGCCAGCTCTGCTTGTGCTTTCTTCAGCCAGTGTAGGCACCCAGCAAAGGAAACACCATTAAGAAATGAGGTTCTGTGATCTGCAACTGTATGGCAAGATGGCATAAAACCAACATGTTTTCCCAAAACTACTGATCAGCACGTTTAGCACTTGATCTGGAAATCACAAGTTAAACAACATATAGAGTACTTATTTGCTTTTTCCCAGATAGCTCAGATTAATGAACCATCCTTCAAATACTGCATTAAATATTTTCATTCTCCTTTTGAGAGCTGGCACAATATCTTGATATCAGCTGGCCTATAGTTGTTCTTCCAGGTGAGTCTGTTCATGAAAGTTCTCAGTCTGGAGCTAAAATGAGAACTATACTTTCTCTTACTGAACTAAATGTGTAGATATTATTCTTTAGCCAACTTATTTTCTGGGAGACATCTTATAAGGATTCTGGTACAGTGTTAGAATTGAAGTAGATACACTAGAAACAAGCTTCTGTACCATGAGCCATAGAAGCTCATATGGCTTTTGCCTTCTGTGAGTGCATGTGTCCTAAAATCTTCCTTTATTTAGAACCTTACAACTTTTGTTTAATTTTCATAACAAATAACTACCCTTCCTACAGTTTTCTCATTTCTTGTGTTGTCCTGAGAGTCAATATGAATAGAGACACAGTGCTCTTTCAGGTTGTCTTCATGAGAAATAAACTTGTTAAAAAAAAAACAAAAAAAAAAAAAAACAAAAACCTTTTTGTTTGGGAATATAAGCTTTTAAGTTCCTGACCTGTAAAGTTGCTTGAAATAGTCAAGATAGTTGAATAAATAAAAAGGTTGTAAGGAGGAAATGAATTTTACAGGTGGTCTTTCTCACTGCCTGTGCATATGAGGAATACTTCTTATTGAAAGTGACCATTTGCCCATTCTAATTCCAGTACACTGAGGGCAGAAAAATGCATCTGCTTCCCCGGAAAGCTGTAAGGAAGTCTGGTTTAATGTGTGTGCTGTGGAATGCAAGTGAAATTAACACTAGTGGAAAAACTACTGTAATACATGTCAGTGTTTAACAATTGCAGTCAGGAGAAGTGGAGCATGTGGAAAACAGCATGCAGAATTTTGAAATATCTGAAATATTAAGATGCTACTAAGTAGCTTCTGCCCCATGCAGTGGCAGAGATGAATCCCTGGACTGTTGAGGATGTAGGTAATTAACACTACCAACAGGGAATCCAATTTTCCTTCTGCTTATCAGAAGACTCAAGTACTGTGCAAGCTGGCTTCAGCCTTCAAGTCATATGGCAGCACTGCTTCTGTGCTCAAGTTGCTCTGTGGAAAACACTAGAGGATTTGAGTATAATGCAAAGAACGTCACAAGTTAGAGTTTAGGTATTGCAGCACTCATAGATTTGATGTACCTGATTCTGGGGAACTTGCCGGAGGATTTATGTACTGTGCCTCACTGCATGGTATAGAAATGGCCCTACAAACAGAATTGCTCATTGGTTTTAAGGTGGGTTTACTGTAGCAAAATACTTGTTGTGTTAGTTGAGCTCTCTGCAATAGAGACTTATCTGGAACAGATGCAGCAAGAACCAGAGGTGTTGAAAGCAGAAGTCTGTGTGGAGCTGTTGGGCTCCACACCTCCAAAGGAATCCAGTTGCAAGCTCCGCTCTAAAAAGGCCTCCTAAAAGGTGCAAGAACCTTGAGGTGTTTGGATCTGTAACAAGCATAATAAGGTCAACTTAGTTGAAATGTGCAATATTTCTATTTCTTATGTTGTCATGTATAAAACTTGGAAAGCATGTTTTGTATTTATTACATAATATCTTGGGGCTTTTTTTTAGGTTAAAAAAGAAGTTGGGGATGTTAGCATCCTAGTCAACAATGCTGGTACCGTAATTGGGAAGAGGCTTATTGATTCTCCAGATTCACTTGTGGAAAAAACCTTGGAAGTGAACATAATGGCACACTTCTGGGTAATACCTGTTCTTTGCATATACATACTAAAACATCCTTTCAACATGTTTTCAGTGTTAATTTTGCCTTTTGGAACGGAGGAAAATATGCAAGGATGTATAGCTCCTTGTAAGTTCAGTCAGAAATGATACAAGAAATTACTTTCTATTCCTGGGAGTCTGTAAAATAAAAAAAGGGTGAAAGAATGGATCCTTTGGGAACTTCTGCAGTAGGTAGGTGGAAGCAAAACTGTTACATATTTAGAAGTGTTCTTAAGAACTAAAGTTTACCATCTGCTAAATTCTGAAGCTAGTCATATGTTATAATGGCTCAATATTAATTGACATGAAGCAGGCCCAGCCTAAAAGTTGCTGCTCTAGTAACGGAGAAGTGTTCAGTTCTGTTAGTGTTCTAGTTGCTTTGTGGTTATGATAGTTTCAGTAAGAAATACTACATGTTCAGACAATGCTCTTAATAATAAGTGGGGCTTTTGTCCAAAATGAGTAACTTAATGTGCCTTTTCTTCCTTCCAGGGAAGGCAGGTCGTCTATATTGTGTTCTTATCATAAAGAATTGCAAAGAAGATATTAAAACATGTTTCAGTTTCTTCATAAATAAATTTAATCACAAAGATTAAATGAAGACATGAAATTAAAATTTTTGCTATTTTACAAAACGTGCAGTGATTTGAAATACTGCAGTGCTGAGCTTTAGGCTAAAAGAAACTTAACAGCTAGCAAGTTACCGTCTGTCTTTGGTGTTGAGGAGAAAGTGGTACTGGTGGGCCCTGGGAAGTCCCAGCTTAGTACATGAAGGCTAGAGTTCAAACAACAAACCCTTCCCCCCACCCTGCCCCTTCCATAATGGAAGGGGGGAAGCGTATTTAAACTGTAGGGAGAAATTCTTTAAAAACAACACCTTCAAAATATTATAGCATGTAGCTTGCTTAGTAAAATGTTTCTTTGCAATTGTGACTTACATTGCAGACTTACAAAGCCTTCCTCCCAGCGATGATGGCCTCTAACCATGGGCACTTGGTTAGTATTGCAAGCTTAGCGGGACTGATGGGAATCAATTGCCTTTCAGGTAGTGTATTAAAGCTAATGTTCATTTAGACAATTATTTTGATTTAAACTCTGCAATCAATACTCGTGGAAAAAAAGTCCTAATTTTGAGTTTCTAGGTCTTTTGCGTATAGGTAAAGCAAATGGTCGTACTTTCAAACTAGCTGACCTTAAATAGACCATTTCTTTCAAAAGAGTTTTCCAGATGCTCAGCAGTGCTGTGAAACAGGTTTTTCTGCCAAGGCAGTTAGAGAATCTAGGAGCCATATAGAACTTTACAAACTGAGAATTTCAGTGTTATTAAAGTTAACCTACAGGTATTTGGTGTGGAAGAGGCCACTTTTTGTTTTTGTGGGGGTTTTTTGTTTGTTTTTGTTTTTGGCAAGCATGTTCTCAAGCGAAGCAGAGTCCTGTACAGGTTTCCCGAACTCAAAGAACTACTAAAATCCAGGTGTGGTACGGAGGCAGTGGTGCAATATCTCATTCTGCATTCTCTGTCTCAGCCATTCATTCAAGAGGACCCGTACAGTGATGGAAAGAAAGTGTTGAGATTAGGGAAAACTCAGAAGGCATTTCTGGTAAACGTATGCAAAGGGGGAGCAAAATGAACTAAGGTGATGTTGTGGTTTAACCTCAGCCAGCAACTAAACACCACGCAGCTGCTCACTCACTCCCCTGCTGCCCTGCAGTAGGATGGGGGAGAGAATCAGAAAAAAAAGTAAAACTTGTGGGTTGAGATAAGAACAGTTTAATAGAACAGAAAGGAAGAAAATAATTATGAAAATAATACCAATAATAAAATTACAATAATAATAATAAAAGAATTGGAATATACAAAACAAGTGATGCACAATGCAGTTGCTCACCACCTGCTGGCTGATGCCCAGTTAGTTCCTGAGTGGCAATCCTCCCAGCCCCACTCCCCCCAGTTTATATACTAGACATGACATCCCATGGTATGGAATACCCCTTTGGCCAGTTTGGGTCAGCTGCCCTGGCTGTGTCCCCTCCCAACTTCTTGTGCCCCTCCAGCCTTCTTGCTGGCTGGGCATGAGAAGCTGAAAAATCCTTGACTTCAGACTAAACACTACTTAGCAACAACTGAAAACATCAGTGTGTTACCAACATTCTTCTCATGCTGAATCCAAGACATAACACTGTACCAGCTACTAGAAAGACAATTAACTCTATTCCAGCCAAAACCAGGACAGGTGATGTAGCAGTAAAAGAAATCTAGCTTCAAGGCAGTGATAATGAAGACAAATTGAGTTTCAGGTTGAAACTGTATTAGAGTCTTGAAAGCTTGATGCATAAGAAGCTAGTGCATGGATTCAAAGATAAGGTCTGGTATGAAAAGGTAATTTCATTTGCTGTTGTTCAGTAGAGAGTGGAAAGGTGATAGCAGGGCTGCAACGAGAAACCCTCTGTCTGCCAGTCTAGAACAATTAACTTAGGAGAGGGAAAATAAAGGAGTGAATACCCATCAAAGGCAAATTTTATCAGTAACCTAATCTGAACTGAATACAGTTCCTCCTCTGTTGTAAAGTATTTTATTATTGGACAGTAATTTCCTGCAGGTACTGTGTATATATCTTTCCTATACCATAGTGCTACTGTTGTATACCGTAAAAAGAAAAAAAAACCCACAAACCAACAAACAAAGCTAGTTACTTTACCTACTAGAGCATAGTTTTGTCCCTGTTCTCTGTCAAAAACTGTTACCGCTCCTGTGTACGTGTTCAGTGGTAGGACTCACTGAACCTGTTTAGTAAAGTTTAATTAGTAAATTAAAATGTTTAACTGCAATTAATGTTTTATTTATTTTACAGATTACTGTGCAAGTAAATTTGCAGCAGTTGGTTTTGCAGAGTCAGTTCATTTTGAGATGAGACATCTGGGAAAAACTGGTGTTAAAACCACAGTTGTGTGTCCTTGCATCATAAACACAGGAATGTTTGATGGCTGTAGGTCCAAGTGAGTAAACTCTTGTGAGGTTTTTATGCAACTTGCATGTTTAGCATGTTAGGTACTCGACTTTATGAAAATCATGAGCTAGGCTTTTCTCTGCTTGTGTTATTTTTAGGACCTCAGATGTGTGTTAACAGTGCTATCCAGTGACTAGGCAACCAAAATGGCAAAGCTCTCAGTACTTTACTATTCATTTAAGCTGAAACATGAAACTTAATTGGTGTCCCTTCCTCGGCAGAAGCCAAATGCTCCGGTTGTCCATTCTGGTTTCTAAACCCCCATTCACTTCCTGAAATCAGTGGCATAGCTTTGCTCAGTATGCTTATATAACAATAAAATTTAGGCGCTGTGTAAAAGCCTAGTGTGTCTTAATATGAGGACTATGTGGATTTGTCTTATGAGAGATCATACAAAGGGAAAATAGCAATGGCCACTCACTCTCTAACATAACAAAGGGTCTTGTTCGTAGGATTTGTGGTATTTATTTCTTCTTTTAGTTGAATAACTGCAAAATAGAGACTTATTTTGAGTAAAATGTGAATCCAAAGCAATTCATATTATAGTAAGAAATCTATTCCAGATGGCCAAATCTGCTTCCATCTCTGGAGCCAGAATATGTGGCTGAGAAGATAGTCACTGCTGTTCGGCAGGACCAAGAAATACTGCTCTTACCACGCAGTGCCTATTTTTTGTTGATTTTGAAACAGTAAGTTATGCCTTTCCTCGTTTTCCTTTTTCTTTTCTGTCCAGGGATGTTTCAGCTATGTTTTTGACTAAAAGTGCCAACCAGGGTTCTACTCGTTGGTGTGAATTTTCATTAAGCTCTACACATTTCTGGAGCTTTCTTTCTTTTGTTTTTAGGGGTTCAGTCTACCCTTGGACCACAGAACAATGACAGAAATGTCTGGCTGTGACTTGCTGACTCCACTGGGGTGCAGTTTTACTGTGGGATGTAGAGACTGGGCCTGCTCCTCAGTAACTGCCTATCTGGTGTCTTGCTCCAGCATTAGGGCACTTATGACTCTGTTGCAAGCCAGGTTGGGAAATTGATCTGTCTAATAACTCAGACTGCCAAATGAGTGTAATGGATATTTTGAGAGGACCAGCAGTACTATATTCTATAGAATATACTGTCTTTGCCAGTATTAGCCAGGTAAAACTAATTCTGTGATAAAACTGCACATCTCTTCTGATTTCTGTTTTGTTTTTGTTTTTTTCTCTTTTTCTTCAACTCCCCTACCTTACAGTCTCCTACCAGTGAAAGCGGTTGCTCTCCTTGTGGACTATTTTGGAATCCTCCATGTCATGGATAGCTTCAAAGGTCGAGCAAAGAAGGACTGAAAAAAAGCACAAAACTCAGAGACCAGCAACTCTTATTAAAGGTGGTGGTGGGAAAAGTCTGCTTCTCTAGCAGCTGTGAACTTAAGGTGCCTCACTTCTCATTAGTAACAATTTTTAGGGAAATTGCTTTTTGATCAACAGCTTTCACTCAAACTATTTTTTTAATCCAGTGAACTGTTTTCTCTTCATCTCATTATGGAAATACATTAATTGAAGTTAGTTCCTTTGGTTATGTCTGTTATAATGCCTTAAATATGATCCTGCATCACAAACTAATAATTGGCAGTTCTGGGGGAGAAGAGACCAAAAACCCACATGTATTTGGCAGGGATCCAGGAAAGCCTCTAGTGGACCTGACTTCTTGCTGCCATTCACTGAACCATGAGGAGGGCTGTACTGCTGGTGCCATTACCATTCCCTGGTAAGCTGAGGAATTAAAGAGTTTCCTGAAACAATAGATTCAAATTCCAAACAAATGGAAATTTTGTGAAATGAAAATACGTGCTGTGTTGGTGCAAAACCAATGAAATACATTAATTTTCGGAGGTGGTGATCTCAGGACTCACAGATGACTATGGATGTCAGGGCCGGGAGGGGGAAGGATGTAAAATACGTATTTGTGCTGCTAATCTACTTTCTGTCTAATTTATTTTAAAAGCTAATACTATGACCGCAACTTTATACTAGAATTCTTTGTATCTTCTAAGTGCAATATTTTAAGAACAACTTTAATTTTTCATCTCCAAAGCAGAATAAAGTTGTAGTTACAAAGCATAAGACTGCCAGGCTAGGTGGGCTATCAAACATCTTGCCAAGTAAGACAATGAGCTACTAAAAGCAAAGGTATTACATTGTATAGTCACGGCTTCTCTTGGGTTTATTTCAGAAAGGATTGATGCTGATAGAACTGAAGTGAATGGGATCATTACAGCCATAGCTTGAGTAACAGCATTATGTTTTGCTTCTCTGACTTGGGTGGGTGGCAGGTTGCCTTGTGTCTACAGAGACTTGTTTTACTTTTCCCATTACTTTTAGGACTATCCATTTATTTTGGACATATGCTGAGGAGACCTTGCCCTTTGTGACAATGGCCTCTTAGAAAACTGAAAGCCCCCTTGACTTTTGGTAAATCCAAAACGAGAATAAGGAAGATAATACCTTAAATGTATGTCATTTATGCACATGCTGGCTAAGCCCACCTCATTTCACAGTACTCTACTGGCAATTGGTAACACCTGCAAACTAAGACTAAAATGCATTAGCATGTAATTAATTGAAGGACAGTATGGAAGAAAAGGTGATTTGTTTTAATGATGTTTTTTTTCCCCATGATGGCCTAGAAACTACCTTTATTTCCCTTGTCTATACTATTAGTGAGGTTTACCAGTGGAGAAAAGTAGTAAAGTAGTTCTATGTAAACCTATGAGCAAGAAACACTGAGTAAAACAAGCATGTTAAAAATAGCCTTGCTTTTATGATGCATTGATGAGAGTTAGAATTCAGACTGATGAAGAAAAGATTTGTCTTACTGTCCTTTCTGCCTCAGAAATTCTGCTCATTTTACAGTACACTTCAGAAAATGAAAGTTACTAATTAAAAAACAGATATTGCCTAAATGTGCTGTCCATATGTACATTGCACTGTTCACAAACTCTACCACTAATAACCGTGTGGTGTTTCTGTGTCTTGTGGACTCCTCACCTTTTTATGCTAGCAGAGCATGTTTTTCCACCTAACTATGAAATTCTATGTGTGCAGGATTCTGGAGCAAAGGAGGAGAGAGGTGGATTATACATATGAGCAATATGTATCAAACTCCAGCTCTTGTGAGAGCAAGTAGCTTTTCATTCTTAGTGTCTCTGCAAACATGTTTTGCTGAGGGAAATTGAAAGCAATGAGTCTGGCTGTGGGATTTGTGGATTCTTGGCAGGTTCAGGTTCATCACATCACTAGGAGGATCTTACCTGATAATCTGTGCCAGAGAAGTACATATCCGTAGGGATTTTGCTACTTCACAGAATCATTGAGCTTGGAAATGACCTCTACTCAGAGCAAGGTCAATTAGAGCAGGTTGCTCAGTACTGTGTCTAGTCAACTTTTGAGTATCTCCAAGATTCTACAACCTCTCTGGGAAACCTGTTCCAATGTTTGTTCACACTCAGTTTAAAAAACAAATAAATGAAAATTATGTTTAAACTGAATGTATTTTTTTCCACTTTGTGCCCATTGCCTCTTGTCCTTTCAGTGGATACCACTAAGAGTCTGGCTCTGTGTTTTACACCTTCCCATCAGGTACTTAGGCACGTTGAGCCTGAGCCTTTTATTTTCTAGACTGAGCAGTCCCAGCTCTCTCAACCTCTCCTTGTATGACAGGTGCTCCAGTACCTTAATTGTCTTTGCAGCCCTTCACTGGACTCCCTGCAGTATGTTCATATCTTTTGGAGACCAAGTTCTGTAGTAGGTTGAGTGTGCATAATCTGTCATACCGAACTTCACTAGAAAATCTATGCTAGCTGGCTGTCCTGGGAGAGGTACACAAATACTGCTTTTATGCAAGTGTTCTGCTACCACTTTGAATATTATGATCACTGTCAAATTACTTCATGTGACTGGAAGATAATAGTCTATCCTGTTGGTGGTTTTGATCTCCCACATCTCCTGAGATGGCGTGACAGATACGTAGAGATGTATCTTGGAGGTCAAGCAGCACAAATCCTTCTCCTGTGTTCAGGAGGTGGTATGGAGTGAGTGTTTGGATCTTCAAGTGACATATGAACTTCTTGAGATAAGATGGGTTACTTCCAGCATAACAATGATCTTGATTAATTACTTTCCTGATGCCAAGAAGGACTCTTTCCTCCTGCTCTCAGCAAGAAAGCTTCTCGTGGAAGGATTGCTGTGAGACCCAGACAAGAAGAGTAAACATGAAATGGAAGAGCATCTCAGCTGTGACAGCATCATGTCTGACAACAGCAGGGGACTGCTTTCTGAACTACATCAGGCAGCTCCCATGAAGGAATTCTTAGTTTCCTGACCATTGCTAGAAACTTTAAATAGTCTCTAACAAAATTACTGGGTCCCAAATTTGACTGGGATTGCTGCATTGGCTTGACAATCACCAGCCCTGGTGGGATGAGGAGAAAATATAAAGAAAAGCTCGTGGGTCGAGACAAGGACAGGGAGGGATCACTCACCACTTATCGTCACAGGCAAAAGACAGACTCAACTTGGGGAAGAAACAAAATTCATTTAATTTACTACAAATCAAATCAAAACAAGGAAAATGAGAAGTAAAACCAAACCTTAGAACACCTTCCTCCCACCACTCCCTTCTTCCTGGGCTTAACTTTACTTCTGATTTTCTCTACCTCCTCTCTGCCAGCAGCACAGGGGGACAGAGAATGGGGTTTATGGTCAGTTCATCACACATTATTTCTGCCGCTTCATCCTCCTCAGGGGCAGGATTCCTCACACTCTTCCCCTGCTCCAGCGTGGGGTTCCTCCCACAGGAGACAGTCCTCCACGAACTTCTCCAGAGTGAGTCCTTCCCTCAGGCTGCAGTTCTTCACGAACTGCTCCAGTGTGGGTCCTTTCCATGGGCTGCAGTCCTTCAGTCACAGACTGTTCCAGCGTGGGCTTTCCCATGGAGTCACAGCCATCTTCAGGGGCATCCACCTGCTCCAGCATGGGGTCCTCCACTGCTCACTTCCATGGGCTGCAGGAGGACAGCCTGCTGCCTCACCATGGGCTACAGGGGCATCAACCTCCTCCGGTGCACCTCCTCCCCCACCTTCTTCACTGACTTCGGTGTCTGCATAGGGGTTTCTCTCACATTCCACTCCCCTCTCCACTGCATGTTTTTACTTCTTAAATCTGTTCTCCCAGAGGCACTCTACTGTCACTGATGGGCTTGGCCTTGGTCAGAGGCAGGTCTGACTTGGAGCTGGGGAAGCTTCTAGCAGCTTCTCACAGGAACCACCCCTACAGCCCCTTCCCCGCTACCAAAACCCTGCCACACAAACCCAAAACAAGTACTTGTATTGGGATAGTCTTCCAGACTCCCTGCCCAGGAGGGAAGAACTACAGAAAAGACTCAGGAGAGGCAGAGCCCTAAGACAGGGTTTGGCATATTCTGACACCTCCTCCTCCCCATGAAAAGAGATTCTTGCTGAAAAAGTTTTGTCTGTTGGCACCATAAACCTCATGCCATGAAGATGCCATGATCTAGGCTATGAAACCTAGGTGATGGTGCAGTCCCATTGGGGAGGAATCTGCATCACCTGTATTAAGTGCATCACTGTAAAAGCAGCTTGCTCAGAGATTAAGGCAGCATGAGATGTGATAACTGAGGAATCTGTTGATAGTGCGATCCTCAATGATTATTGCCCAGAAGTGGGAATTCTTGGTGGAGGGCTAACATGAAGGGTCTTCTCTATATTAACTTTAGAAAATACACTTTGCATTACTTATTGGTCTGTCTGCATATTTCTGGCATGATAATGGTTGACTCTGAAGCACGCTCATACAATGCACCATGCACAGTTAATAAAATTCCAAAACTGATTCAGGTCATGCTACAGTTATTGCAAAATAGCATACCTGTGTTTTGGGAAGCTTCTAACAACTTAAGAGAATACTGTCAGTTGCAAGTAATCGCATCTGTAAAGGGTGTGTATCCAGAAGGAACAAATCTCACCAGAATAGCCAGGTGAGGTGCTTGTTTGAAGTGTTTCCTTCAGGAAGTATGTCATTTCCACAGTCTGGTATTGACTCAGTCTGTAACAGAGGATGGGAGTAAAATGACAAGGTATCTAGTTGAAATCTTCTGTGTTACAACTCCCTAAAAAAGAATACCAAGTTAATTTAACAAAAAAATTAAATACTTGAAGCAGGTAGAACTTGCTTGTAGAAATTATCTCCACCTTCAGCAACAGGCAGAAATCTGTTTCTAACCTTGCTTCTGCACCAAGGACTTAGAAGACAGGTATGAAGCTAGTTTCTCCAACATTGGTTTTTTACATTGCCAGTGAAATGGCTGACTGCCTTCACTCATGATTTTAGGTACAGATAATTTTTATCTGCAATAATATCTGTATTAACACATTAAAGATTGTGGATTGGTCCTTAGCATTCAGATAATTAAAAAACCAAAGTCTCTTTGCTTTTAATTTGTGTGTGATTGTAACTCTGCCCATCTAAAATGGGTCAGGTTTTCAGATTCCCTTCAAAGGGAAGGGAGTGCTTAAACAATCACTTCACGTTCAAGGAACAATATCCTGTCATCTGCTTCTTCCTAGATTTGGAGAGAGGCAGCTAGATTTGATGGGAGAGAGCTACAGTTTCCGAAGTGGAAAACCACCTTAGAGAGGAAGGCTGGAGGATGGATGAAAAAGTAGTGAGGAAGTTTAATTCACCAGTTCAAATGGGAGTCCACTTAAATATGTGGAGGGATGCAAGAAAAGAGGGAAAGGTAATATTGTTGATAAGTCATTAGTTGGTACATTGTCTCCTTATGGGAGGTATCAGAAGACATCCTTTTGGTCCACAGGATTCTTGAAGGCTGGACCTGTTTCTACTATTTTAGAGAATTTTCTGAGCTAAAAAAGGGGTAGGTTAGTGTTGTGTCTTAAAGTCTCAAACAAGGTGTTTTGCAAAGAGGATAAGCAGAGGGTTAGGCACTTTGGAAAAGTAGAATATAGGACAGGAGGGGGGGGGGGTGTATATATATACACACACATACATACATATATACACGTCAATTATATATATATATATGAAGTATAATATTTAAGTTTTGTTATGGCTCTGCCTGTACAGAGGTAAAAAGAGGTAGATCAGCGCTGTTATGAGCAAAGGAGCAACATGCACACTTCCTGAGGCAGACAGGAAGACTTCCAAATTATTGTGGTTTAACCCCAGCCAGCAACTAAGCACCACGCAGCCGCTTGTTCACCTCCCACCCAGCCAGTGGGATGGGGGAGAGAATGGGAAAAAAATTAAAACTCGTGGGTTGAGATAGACACTTTAATAGGACAGAAAGGAAGAAAACCATAATGATAATAATAATAACAATAATAATAATAAAAGAATTGGAATATACAAACCAAGCAATGCAATTTCTCACCACTTGCCAAGCAATGCCCAGTTAGTTCCCAAGCAGCAATCCACACCCCCAGGCCAACTCCCCCCAGTTTATGTACTAGACATGACGTCCCATGGTATGGAATACCCCTTTGGCCACTTTGGGTCAGGTGCCCTGACTCTGTCCCCTCCCAACTTCTTGTGCCCCTCCAGCCTTCTTGCTGGCTGGGCATGAGAAGCTGAAAAATCCTGGACTTTAGACTAAACATTACTTAGCAACAACTGAAAACATCAGTGTGTTATCAACATTCTTCTCATACTGAATCCAAGACATAACACTATACCAGTTACTAGAAAGAAAATTAACTCTATCCCAGCCGAAACCAGGACAGTATCCACCTGGTATATATTCTGTGCTGTTTATGTCATGCTCAGGTCCCATACTTTCCAATATATCCCAACTAATCACCATCACCTTTCCTGTCCTTTGATATATATATATATATATATATATATACACACACATATATATAGATAGATAGATATATACACACACAGATATCATTCCCTTAGTCTATGGGCCATCCCTATAAAATGTCTATTGAGTTCATTTAGTCCACGACTTTGGGCTCCATCTGTCATAACAGTCTGTCTGAGCAGAAGGAATGGTGCGAAGTCCACTCAGTCAGCAGAACAGGATTGGGCTTTGGTGCGGTGTGGTGGACGGGTGGCATTGGGCGCAGCAGAAGGATGGTGTGTAATGTTGGACTGTTGCATGCTGAAGGCAGTCCTCGTTCCCATTACTACTGCGCTTCACTCAGTTTCATCAAAGTTCATTCTTGCTTGATCTAAGTGATTCTTACTGTAATACCATTGATATAGCATATAACAATTATACTAATGATGACATACAGTGGCACGGTTATATAGCAAGTAACATCATACAGTTTAATTCATTGACTATTCTCACCTAAAATCAAATCCCCTTGAGGCACACATCAGACTTCCCCACCCTTTCACATCACCCACCAAGTGCACCCAGGTCCTTGAGCAAAAGCAATCCCATGAATGTGTTTACCTTTGCCTGAGGCAGGAGTAACCCAGACTGTTTTCCCTAACATATTTTTCATGTGCACTACAGGGACTTTATCCCCTTCTACAGTATGTAAAAATTCTGACTGGGCAGGGCCACCCCGATTGGCAGATCCTCTGGTGTTGACTAACCAGGTGGCTTTTGCTAAATGTGTATCCCAATGTTTGAAAGTTCCACCCCCCCATTGCTTTCAACGTAGCCTTTAACAGTCCATTGTATCGCTCAATTTTCCCAGAGGCTGGTGCACGATAGGGGATATGATACACCCACTCAATGCCATGCTCTTTGGCCCAGGTGTCTATGAGGTTGTTTCGGAAATGAGTCCCGTTGTCTGACTCAATTCTTTCTGGGGTGCCATGTCGCCACAAGACCTGCTTCTCAAGGCCCAGGATAGTGTTCCGGACAGTGGCATGGGGTACAGAATATGTTTCCAGCCATCCGGTGGTTGCTTCCACCATTGTAAGCACATAGCGCTTGCCTTGGCGAGTTTGTGGGACTGTGATATAGTCAATCTGCCAGGCCTCCCCATATTTATATTTCAGCCATCGCCCTCCATACCACAGGGGCTTTAACCGCTTGGCTTGCTTAATTGCAGCACGTTTCACATTCATGGATAACCTGCGCAGTAGTGTCCACAGTCAAGTCTACCCCTCAATCACAAGCCCATCTATATGTTGCGTCTCTTCCCTGATGGCCCGAGGTGTCATGGACCCACCGAGCCATTAATAGGTCACCCTTATGATGCCAGTCTAGGTCCACCTGATCCACTTCAACCTTGGCAGCCTGATCCACGTGATGGTCATTTTGATGTTCTTCAGTGGCCCTACTCTTGGGTATGTGAGCATCTACGTGACATATTTTTCTAGCCGGGTCACAATATCTTGCCGCAGTGCGGCAGCCCAAATGGGTTTACCTCTGCACTGCCAGTTGCTCTGCTTCCATTGCTGTAACCACCCCCACAGGGCATTTGCCACCATCCATGAGTCAGTATAGAGATAGAGCACTGGCCACTTTTCTCTTTCAGCAATGTCTAACGCTAGCTGGATGGCTTTCACCTCTGCAAACTGACTTGATTCACCTTCTCCTTCAACAGTTTCTGCAACTAGTCGTGTAGGACTCCATACAGCAGCCTTCCACCTCCAATGTTTTCCCACAATTCGACAGCACCCATCAGTGAACAGGGCATATTGCCTCTCATTTTCTAAGTTTATTGTACAGTGGAGCCTCTTTAGCACACGTCACCTCCTCCTCTGGCAACATTCCAAAATTTTTGCCTTCTGGCCAGTCTGTGATCACTTCTAAAATTCCTGGGTGACTGGGGTTTCCTATGTGAGCCCATTGTGTGATCAGTGTGACCCACTCACTCCACGTGGCGTCAGTCGCGTGATGTGTAGAGGAGACCCTCCCTTTGAACATCCAGCCCAGCACTGGCAGTCGGGGTGCTACTCTGCTTAGTACCAACCACTTCTGAGGCAGCCCGAACTCCTTCATATGCTGCCAATATCTCTTTTTCAGTTGGAGTATAACGAGCCTCGGATCCTCGATATCCTCGATATCCTCGACTCCAAAACCCCAGGGGTCGGCCTCGGGTCTCCCCAGGTGCTTTCTGCCAGAGGCTCCAGGTAGGGCCATTCTCCTCAGCTGCAGTATAGAGCACATTTTTAACATCCTGTCCTGTCCACACTGGTCCAAGGGCTATGGCATGAACAATATCTCCCGCTTAATTTGTTCAAAGGCTTGTTGTTGCTCAGGGCCCCATTTAAAAATCGTTCTTCTTCCAGGTCACTTGATAGAGAGGGCTTACAATTGGACTGTAATTTGGAATATGCATTCTCCAAAACCCACAACACCTAAGAAGGCCTGTGTTTCCTTTTTATTAGTCGGTGAAGACATAGCTGCTATTTTGTTGATCACATCCATTGGGATCTGATGACATCCATCTTGCCATTTTATGCCTACAAACTGGATCTCCTGTGCAGGTCCCTTGACCTTACTTTTTTTTAAGGCAAAACCAGCTTTCAGAAGGATTTGGATTATTTTCTTCCCTTTCTCAAAAACTTTTTCTGCTGTGTCGCCTCATACGATGATGTCATCAATAATACTGCAGGTGTTCCGGAGCGTCACCCTTCTCCAGTGAAGTCTGGATCAGTCCATGGCAAATGGGGG
Organism: Haliaeetus albicilla; assembly: GCF_947461875.1. Taxonomy (NCBI): domain Eukaryota; kingdom Metazoa; phylum Chordata; class Aves; order Accipitriformes; family Accipitridae; genus Haliaeetus; species Haliaeetus albicilla. The sequence continues at coordinate 35,264,625 of NC_091485.1, read as the reverse complement.
ACTGTGTTGCCACCCCTGGGGCAGTTGATTCCAGGTGTATTGGACACCTCTCCAAGTGAAAGCAAACTGTGGCCAGCACTCTGCTGCCAGAGGGATTGAGAAAAACACATTAGCAATGTCAGTTGTTGTGGCGGGTTGACCCTGGCTGAACGCCAGGTGCCCACCAAAGCCGTTCTATCACTCCCCCTCCTCAGCTGACAGGGGAGAGAAAATATAACAAAGGGCTCGTGGGTCAAGACAAGGACAGGAGAGATCACTCACCAATTACCATCATGGGCAAAACAGACTCAACATAGGGAAAATTAACTCAATTTATTACCAATCAACCAGAGTAGGGTAATGAGAAATTAAACCAAATATCAGAACACCTTCCCTCCACCCCTCCCTTCTTCCCGGGCAAAACTTCACTCCTGGATTCTCTACCTACCCCCCCAGCAGTACAGTGGGATGGGGAAAGGGTGTTGTGGTCAGTTCATCACACGTTGTCTCTGCTGCTCCTTCCTCCTCAGGGGCAGGACTCTTCACACTCTTCCCCTGCTCCAGCGTGGGGTCCCTCCCACAGGAGACAGTCCTCCACGAACTTCTCCAGCATGGGTCCCTTCCCACGGGCTGCAGTTCTTCATGAACTGCTCCAGCATGGGTCTCTTCTATGGGTGCAGTCCTTCAGGCACAGACTGCTCCAGCGTGGGTCCCCCATGGGGTCACAAGTGCTGCCAGAAAACCTGCTCCATGGGCTCCCCTCTCCACAAATCCGCAGGTCCTGCCAGGAGCCTGCTCCAGTGTAGGCTTCCCACGGGGTCACAGCCTCCTTCAGGAATCCACCTGCTCCGGCGTGGGGTCCTCCACAGGCTGCAGGTGGATATCTGCTCCCCCGTGGACCTCCCTGGGCTGCAGGGGGACAGCCTGCCTCACCATGGTCCTCCCCACGGGCTGCAGGGGAATCTCTGCTCTGGCGCCTGGAGCATCTCCTCCCCTCCTTCTTCACTGACCTTGGTGTCTGCAGGGTTGTTTCTCTCACATGTTCTCACTCCTCTCTCCGGCTGCCATTCCTGTCTGTCCCAGCAACTTTTTTTCCTTCTTAAATCTGTTCTCCCAGAGGCACTACCACTATCGCTGATGGGTTCAACCTTGGCCAGCGGCGGGCTCATCTTAGAGCCAGCTGGTATTGGCTCTGTCGGACACAGGGGAAGCTTCTAGCAGCTTCTTACAAAAGCCACCCCTGTAACCCCCCCCACTACCAAAACCTTACCACACAAAACCAATACAGTTGTGGTGTACCACTTGGTTGCCTTTGACTCTACTTCGTATTGAAGTTCTAGCATATCTGGAACTGCAGCACTCAGCGGTGGCGTGACTTCATTCAGGCCACGATAGTCAACTGTTAGTCTCCACTCCCCATTAGACCTTCACACTGGCCATATGGGACTGTTAAAGGGTGAGTGAGTTTTGCTGATCACTCCTTGGCTCTCCAGTTGACAAATCAGCATATGGATGGGAATCAGGGAGTCTCGGTTGGTGCGATATCGTCGCTGGTGCACCGTTGTGGTAGCAATGGGCACTTGTTCTTCAACCCTCAGCAACCCCACAATCAAAGGGTCTTGAGAGAGACCAGGCAGGGTAGACAGCTGTTTAATTCTCTCCGCCTCCAAGGCAGCTATACCAAAAGCCCACCAATACCCCTTCGGGTCCTTGAAATACCCTCTCCTGAGGCAGTCTATGCCAAGGATAGACTGGCCTCTGGGCCAGTCACAATGGGGTGTTTCTGCCAGTCATTCGCAGTTAGGCTTACTTCAGCCTCCAATACAGTTAGCTGTTGGGATCCCCCTGTCACACCAGAAATACAGATGGGTTCTGCGCCTTTATAACTGATGCCATTAGGGTACACTGTGCACCTGTGTCCACTAGAGCCTTGTACTCCTGTGGGATTCTGATGCCATTGAATCCACACAGTCCAATAAATGCGGTTGTCCCTTTCTTCCACCTGGCTGGAGGCAGGGCCCCTCTAATCCTGCTCAGAGTATCTGTTACTCACTTCTTGTAAAACTGACTTGGAAGTCTCTTCAAGAGGATCAGAAGTAGGATCAGCTCTTCTACTCTGTCTGGAAACTGGAGCAGCATTTTTCCTGGAAGAATCCCCTCTTGTGGTTGTTTTTCCTCACAACTCATGTACCCATGTATCTAGGACCAAGGGAGGTTTTCCATCCCATTTCCTCATGTCCTCTCTGTGGTCACACAGGTAAAACCACAGGGTACCCCGTGGTGTGTACCTTCTATATTCTCTCTCTTGGGCAGAGGAACTCTCACTCCTAATAGCTGGGCTACCGGTCCCTACAGGTGGGGAGTAGGACATACCCTCTTCGAATTGCTGGAACTCTCGGGACAGTTTCTTGGCTAGTACGTCTGGCAATTTCTCTACAGTCGCGACGAGGGAGGAAGAGAGATTTTCTTCATATTGCTAGAGTCAGCCAGCCAATTCATCCACCATTGGTCCCTCTTCATCTTTCCAGGTCAGTACTGCCAATGTGTTGGCATGCAATGATGGTGCACTCTGTACAAACTTCCGCCACAGGGGTCGTGTGCATTGGACTTCATCTGGATCTGTGGGTAACTGTGCATTGTCTGGGTCATAACAAACCATCTCCTGCATGGCTAATTCCCTCAAGTACTGGATACCTCTCTCCACAGTGGTCCACTTGCCTGGATGACACACAACGTCTTCCTTGAAGGGGTACCTTTCCCTCATGCATGACAGAAGTTGCCTCCACCAGCTGAGGGCTTGTGTCTTTTTTTCCAACCTCTTCGTCAATGCCCCCTTCCTTAGAAAGCAATCCCAGCTGCTTAGTTTCCCTACCCTCTAATTCCAAGCTACTAGCCCCGTGACCCAGCATCAGAGCAGCCAGGTGACAATGTGCTCACCTGGATGAGGGCTGAAGTCTTTTCACATCTGCCACAGCTCACTCAGGGATAGGGATCGGGTGATTACCTCTGGTTCTGCCTCTTCCTCCTGTTCTCGTGATGACCCTGGTTCATCTCCATCCTTCACTAAGCGAACTGATTTTTTTTTTTATATTTCTTCTTCTGTGTGGGGGTGACTGATACCAGCACAGGTTGGTTCTCTGGTTCAGCTGCAGTTCCTGTCGCTGGGGTTAGAGTGGCCGCAGTGTCTGTCGGTTTGTTTTCCCTCCCTTCTGCCTGAGGGTGCTGCATAATATCGAGCAGTGTTTGGTAGATCCCAGCCAGGGCCCAGCACAGTGCAGTAGGTTGTGCCTCTGGAATAGTAACAGCATTTTCCTTTCAAATATTCTGTCACTTTATCAGGGTCCTGTAGTTGTTCCAGAGTGAAGTTCCAAACGATTGGAAGTGAGAAGTTCTCTAGATATCTGCCCATATTCTCCCACATGCCATGCCACCCATGATTATCCAGCCTTGGGGCAGATCTCTGGGTGATCTTAAACAGTTGTTTAACCTTAAACAAGATCTGGAACACATTCAAGAGACATAGCAACAGGAACATGCTGGTTTGAACATCCCAAGGATATTCAAAATTCTCAAGAGCTATTGTAATTTGCCTGGAGGATAAGGGGAAGATGAAGGGAGGTGTCTCCCCCATGGATTGGTTCTCTGAAGAGAAAAGATAAAAGGTGTAATTATTAATAGTCTCTGATAGATGGCTTCCGAAGTACAGAGATGATGGCAATGCTGAGTACAAATACCAGATTAGTTTCATGACCAGCAATTCTATCATATCATAAGCCAGTGTTACAAAGTACAACACGATAACTTCAGCCCAGTTCCCACGGGTGATAAACAGCACAACAGGGATCATATACCACAAGTAAGGTATTACAAAACACGTCTTTAAGAACAAGCGCACCAATTTTGAGAGCAAATAAATCAACACTGTGACCAGCCACTATTGAACCAATATAATGAATGCTTACAACAAATTAGTCCTAACGCGTTCCAGTCAGATTTCTTGTTATCTGAACCCGCCGAGCCCCACGTTTGGCACCAAAAAGGACTGTCATGGTTTAACTCCAGTCAGCAACTCAGCACCATGCAGCCACTTGCTCACTTCCTGCCCACCCAGTGGGATGGGGGAGAGAACCAGAAAAAAAGTAAAACTTGTGGGTTGAGCTACAGACAGTTTAATAGGACAGAAAGGAAGAAAATAATAATGATAATAATAAAATGACAATAATAAAAGAATTGGAATATACAAAACAAGTGATGCACAATGCAATTGCTCACCATTTGCCAAGCAATGCCCAGTTAGTTCCCGAGCAGCGATCCCCCCAAGGCTAACTCCCCCCAGTTTATATACTGGGCATGACATCACATGGTATGGAATATCCCTTTGGCAAGTTTGGGTCAGCTGCCCTGGCTGTGTCCCCTCCCAACTTCTTGTGCCCCTTCAGCCTTCTTGCTGGCTGGGCATGAGAAGCTGAAAAATCCTTGACTTTAGTCTAAACACTACTTAGAAACAACTAAAAATATCAGTGTGTTATCAACATTCTTCTCATACTGAATCCAAGACATAGCACTATACCAGCTACTAGAAAGAAAATTAACTCTATCCCAACTGAAACCAGGACACAAACCCACCCCCTTTTCAAAGTCTTTTTAACTAGTTTTTGCAATTTGGTGTGCCATAGCAGGCTCCAGCTTTACAGCTACGGCCATGTAGTGACTTGCCTGTGCAATGCTTTCCCTCTTGGATTAAATAATCTCTTTAAAAGTAGCAGGCATCTTATGGGGTAGCACCCTGACTGCTAAGAACCTAGGCTAAGGAGACACTGGCATGTTCACATCTTTTTTTTATTCACCTAGCCACAAGGCTAGCCTTTTTTGCCATTATTTTTTAGAACATGACACAGAAATAATGGCTTTTTCACATCTGAAGGAAGAGCTGTTGCATTATTTCCACTGTGGAGGCCTGTCCTGTGTTCTCTTGTGTACACATGCTTTTTGTCTTATTGTATTACAGCAGACAAAGCCACAAAGACGTACCATGAATATCCACCCATGTTCTCCACCTGAGTTATATGGTTTGGTTTTTTTTTTCTTTTTAATAGTGGTTTCTTAATAACCAGAAAGGAGCACTAAAAGTACACATAGATTAAGGGAACAAGCTAGGAGAGAAGTCCAGGGATCACACCGTGCCTTGGCTGAGGATTTTGGAGGAGATATAATAGAACAACAAATTATGCCTTTATAAATCAAGTATGAATTCTCTTAACTATTTTGAAGCACCTGATCTAGCCACTTTGAAATCCAAGAAATCACCCTAAAGAAATCTTCAGTGTCTGTTCTTACATTCCTACAGGTAAACCATTAGATCTTCTGTGGTGACTAATGAGGTTCTGCATTCGTTAGGGGTTCACGCCCATGTATTCCATGAAGTCTGTTTCGGAAGACACCCTTTGCCACAGGACTGGTCTCCAGATTTTATACACCTACAAATATTTTTAAAGAACATTTTCACACCAAAAGGTCTATTGATCTTTAAACTGGAAACCAAATAAACCTAAACAAAGAATGACTTGAGATGAGGAAGGGGCTCGGAAAAGGTGGTAGCTAAAACAGTCTCTTGCAGAGACTATTTGAGGTCAGAGAATGCTGAAAGGTTGTGTTTGTTCCTAACTGGGGAAGTAACTACCTTTCTTCTTCTTCTTTCCCTGCTGTGTAAGCAAGCAAGAAGCTTTGACTTTTGTTGGGATGCATTGATAATATCTGCTAATCAGGGGCAGAATGGTCCTGCATCTAACTTTTCATCAACCAAATATTCATGGCACTGCATCAGTAATGACTTACTAGCACTTCAAGATTTCTGGAAATTCCTTGGCTCTCATCCTATTACCACTCCCAAGCTGGACTGTAAGGAGACTTGGATGGAAAATATTAAGAACCTTTGTATTTTGTCTGCATAGAGAAAGGACTGCTATAAATTGACTGCTGTTGTCTTAGAGCTTTTTAAAGAAGACTAGCAAAATGGATTGATTGTAAATGGAGTATAATCCCTTAAGAAATAAGATCCCTCTTAACAAAAGCAATTATGAGAAAAAAATAATACCTGTAAAATTACATACACATACATTATGGTTAACTTCAGAATAAACTTAACAGAATGGTAAATAGTTAGCTTCACTAGCCTGGAGACTTCCAACACTAAAATGACTGATGGTTTGAAAATGAATTGAGGTAGAAAGACAAAAAAGGCAAATCACAGTCAGTACAATGCTGATAATACTTGTTTGGCTCTAAGATTTGTGTGTGCTGTCATGCAACTAAGCCCACAGCTTAGCAGTGGCTTTCCACTGAGGTTGGAATGGTATTAGAGTACACAGTATTACGTGCCACTTAAAGATGTATGTGTACCCTTGTATTTGTTTTTCTGCAGATATCTGGATATCTGCATTCTGCATGTGGTGATGTTTTGGAACACTACCTCTGCACGTAAGAACCTCACATAGCATCAAGTCTAATGTCTGCTATTCCAGACAATGGAATATTGTTTAATATTAAGGATGTGGGATGTTCATGGAAAAATATTTGAAGGAATGCCTTTGAGTAAATCTCCTAGCTCTTTCTCAAACAACATGCTTATCATAAGACTAATTTGAAGGCTTATTGAGAGACAGTAAGCATGATTATATGAGCAAACCTGGCTCATACTGGCGTTCTGCCACGTCCTTGGACCTTCCCCCTGAATGTTAATAACAATCAGTCTTGTTCCAAAAATAAGAATTGATAGACTTACACTTGTTCATTTAGCTTGGTCCTGCCAGGTGATGAACCCTCTGGCTTTGCTACAATGAGGAGTTACACAGATATACATAACTTTGAATAATCCTTTTTGGCACTGTTTTCTCTACATAACTGAAAACTTAACCATCATTGTGCAACCACTGGTTTGCAGGAGGATTTTGGCTCAGAGGACCCTGACAAAGATGATGATAGGAAATATCTGTTGGGAAAGGGTGATCTGGCCAGCCAGCTGAAGAGGGGCCATGACAGTGCTGCTTTCCACAGGGGAGGGAGGAGAGCTGAAGATGTGCTTTTCTTGAGGATGGAGCCAATCCCCAAAAATATATTAAGCCATACAACAAAGAGGCAAAAGTAAACAACATCCATCAAAATAACTGCCATTGTAGACAAGGCTTAGTTTTTTCCTTTGCACTTACTAAATTCTATCATCTTCTTGATGGTGGGCAGTCAACGTAACCAGCTGTGACTATATTTTCTTCAAACTTCGGACATTCAAGGAACTATTGCTGGTTAGATTAAATAGTACAAATCTGTACCACAGCAGGTGAATAACAAAATCCATGCTGGTTCTTGCCAAGGTTTACAACAGAGACCTGGAGATGATCTTCTCACAATGTCTACTTGCTTGTCAGCAGGGGCGGTTGGTGCTACTGTCACTGAGAACAAGCAGCTGGCTTATACACTACTCTTCTTTGACTATTAAGGGGAAGATGACTATTAAGGGGAAGAAGGTACTGACACTGAAAGAAATAGTCAAAAAGGCCTATTGATCGCATTAGTTAAAAATTATTGTGGTAAACTAGCATAGTTTTGTATCTTTCAAACAGCCTCTGGTTGTAAAGGTCATTTAGACTCTCCACATAGTGACAACAGGTTCTCCATGTTTTTCTCCCTAGCAGCTTGTTGGACATGTGCAGTCCCGTGGAAATGTAGAGCCTGGCAAAGTTCTCCATGGGATTTTTAGTTTTAATCCTGTCTTTCTCCACCATCACCAATCCAGAAAGCAGTAATTTGAAATAGCAAGATTTCAGAAGGCTTTTCTAGATCTCATCTCTTTTGCGGAACAATCTCTCTGGTTGGAAATATTCCATTGCTTTCCATGTTCACAGCTGGAAAACAGTGAAACATCCCTAACCAGTATTTCTCCAGTTCCATTGTACACCAGCTATTCACCGATTGGTTTTCTGCTAAAGAAAACTTTGCCGCTAAAGAAAGCTTTACAGCAATGCCTGTGAAAAGCCCTATCATGAACAAGCAGTTGCACAAGGAAGCTTTTATTAAGCAAGATCTCAACAGGGATTGTTGAAGTCACAGTAAAATATGTGCAACCACCTCTATTTGCAGCAAATCTAGATGCGCAAGCAGGAAAATTCTCCCAGCTGCAGAAGACAATTTTCTTGCTAGTCTGCCTTGACAGCTCACTGTTGCTTAAGGAAATGGAGCCAAGCTATCACTTCTAGCACTTCAGCAGGTGATTCACCAGCAGCTGAGTCATCCCCGTCCAAGGCTAGCACCCTGGGAGGGGTGGTCGGCTGCAGAAAGGAAGCACAACAAACCTTCCTGCACTAATTCATGCCATCTGGGAGTGACAGCCCATAGGCCTGCAGCTTTATTTGAAAAATATTGTTTACAATTTTTATTACAAAGTCCATAGGGAAAAAGACAATTTTATTCAACAGTTCATCATCATTACACAAACTGTTGTTCTGGATTCAGCTTCAGAAAACAGGAAGCAATACTCAAAAGATTGGTTTGTCAGGCTGCTTTTGCAGACCTTTGTTGTTAAGTCAAACAATTAGATGGCAAAATTGGAATTGAACCCACTGTCATGCAATGGAGTCTTCTGGTGTTAGAGGTCTCTCTGGTGAGCCACAGAGGATATGAGCTGTTGCAGAATCTTGACTCATCACTTTGGTTGGTGGTAACCCAGGCTTACACGGGAGGTCTCTTGGCCTAGATGTTCATAACTGAACAGAAACGCAGCAATCACAAATGGTTACCTGTGACCAGATGCTGCGTGGTGCCTGTAGCTCACGTGTCCCAGTGCTTGCAAGATCACTTTGCTTAAGTGTGAAATTAGGTAAGACCAGTCATTAACCCCACAGAAGCGGTTCCCTTTAACCTGCTGGGTTAGCAAATTTGATCAGCTCAGTGAAGGATCGGGCAAGTGTGAGAACTGGCGGAAGGTTGAAGATGAGACTGTCCCTAGGCAAGGGGATTGGGTAAAGGGAGCAGGGTCTCCCCATTTGACAATGGTGAACTGTTAGATAGCTCAGCCCTATGATTTAACTCACAACGTTGTGTTTACTGATCTCAGATACCACTTAAAAAAAAAAGAAAATCAGTAATAATTAGTTGCTTTCCACCTGCTGCAACCAACAATTAAACAGCAAACTTTGCAAGATAAAGGTACACAGTGGATTATTCATTAATCCACAGTGCACGAAAAGCAAATTCACAGACTGTGTAATGCTTTAGAACACTTGGCTACAGTCAAAATATGTCTCAAAAATCACTTTGATCTGTAGTTTCCATGGAGAAGGAGCATCCACTGCACTTCCACTCTGACCATGCAGCCTGGGTTGAAAACAGAGTTTCTGCCATCAGGGGTAGGGGTGAACGGAGTGGACACACTTGTCTTCTCAAAGGAAAGGCAAACTTTGGCTTTACCTCAAGATAAGAAAACTGGTCTAGAACTAAGCTCCAGGTTCCCAAATCAGCTCAGTTTCTGTAAGGGAGCATAAATAGGCGCAAAATATTCCGTATCTTCTCTCCCTTTTTGTCCCCACTTGCCTAGACAGGAGGAGGAGTCAGGAAATTAGCATGTGGTGCAGGTTCTTCAGGAACTTAAATGAAGGTGTAAAAACATCAGGAGTGTGATACAAACAGTTAAAGGTCAAGATTTGAGATGTATTGAGTGGTTGGGCATTTCCATACTATGAGCATAGCCTGAGACATACCCAGAGGTCACAGGGAAGAAACACTGCCTAAAATCACAGCTTTCCATTCTGAAAACCTCGCCCGAAACTCGTAATGTTTGGGCCTGGGTCTCTGAATAGAAGACTCCCATGGGGATGCCACAGATCTACAATCAATAGGGCACAGACTGCAGTGTTCTCCATCCATGTGCTCTAATGGAACATATAATTGGTGATCAAGGCTCCAGACTTCGCCCTTTGCTGACTTGGGAACTTTGATACTACAGGTGCATATGAACTTCTAAAAGTTATTTGAAAGATTGAAATATCTATGGCCTAGGTCTGCATCTTTTTAAAAAAGGCAGACATTGGCAATAAACCCCCTCTTCTAGAGGATTTTTTTTTTTTTAAGATAAAAACATAGTTCTGTTATTAAACACCAAAACAAGTCTGCAAATACTCTCAAAGATTTTTTTTTCCATTCTGTTTCCCCTTGCTTAAATTATCCTCACAATTTATATTTACCTTAATAACATCCAAATAGTTTAAACAGGTCTTAAAGAAGGGGAGGGAAACACGCTTCTAGTTTTGAGAGCTAAAATGTGATTGCTCCAACAAAGGGAAAACATGCACATGATCATACACATGCAGCGAACACTGACATGTAAATGTCTACTTAGATGTGTGCTGGTTTCCTCTCTGGTTTTGTTGTGGGGTTTTTTTGTTTGTTTTTTTTTAGGGGAATAAGGCCTAGAAGTTTGAACAATGAAACATTGGTATAGGTTTACCTGGGAAACTACCTGTCTTCATAATAGGGTTAGAGATGGCCACTTCAGAGGTGCTATTAGCTGCCATTCCTTGCATCATATTTTTCAGCACAGCTGGTAGAATGTGGTCTGTATGAGGAATTTGGAAGTTGTTTTTCTGCTCTTGGTTAATAAAATCTTATCTGTCCTTGACAGCAGGGCAAAATTCAGGGCAGACAGAAGAAGCACAGAGCTACTGCCAGATGTCTTCTTTTTTTTTTTTAATTTTCTCTCAAGAATTAGGCTTTTATAGTACCTGAGGAAGAAAAGTACCAGTTATATGATCTGGCTTCTTGGGAATAGAAAAAGTTACTTTGGTTTCCTACTGCTGCCTTTACTGAATCAAAATACACTTTAACTCTGCTGGGTGGCCAGAGGTGGTGGATGCTTTCTTTCAATGTCTATAGGTGAAGCTAATCTTCGGCGATGCTGTTTGCTACATTTCCAGATAAGTTGTTAGAAGCAGATGACGCAGATGCTAATAAGCAGGATATCACACTTGCGTTTCTCTCAAAACAGCTTTGATTCTGTTTAGCAGAGAAGGAACATTTCAAAAGGCCATCCTCATTTACAGCAACTTGTGACATTCTGACATTCATTTGGAAGAAGAGGAATATCTAAAGTCCCTGACACAAGCAATGCATTTTCTTAGATGTAACTACTATGTGATAGTTTAAGTGTTTCTCATTCATCTCTCAGAAGTAAACTTACTCCTACCAGTCACCCAGAAGACTGCAGCTCAGTCCATATAGTCTGCTAACAGCTTCTCCAAGATCCATCAGTGAAATTAATGATCATTCACATGCATGTAAGCTGCTGGCTCAGATCTTTAGGACAAATTGTGTGAACATGAATGTTTCTCAATAAATCAGGACTAGTTTATGGATACAATGACTGAAGTATCTTTATTGGTTTATATTACTGAATAATACTGTTAAAAAAAATAGAAATTAAAACACAATGAGGTTATTGAAGGACAACTAGTTAGTGTTGCTTCATTTATTTTGAAGTGTCCAGACTTGTTTTTTTTAAGAAATTGCTTTTAGAAGTTTTTTCTCTTGTCAGAGTTGCTAAACTTTAAAAATAATCAAATTGAATCAAAATATGCTAATTTTAAGAGAACCAAATCAAAACTCCTTTTTAACAAAAACCACACGACTAGGAAGAAAAACAATATTGTTTCAGCTTCAGAAACCAGGAAATGATGGCACAGTCTAAGGAATATGTATATTAAGAAACATAAAATTAACATGGCAAGCAGATACCCTTACAACCAAATGCTAATATTTCAAAATAAAATTAATTTCTATCTCACTTTGCTAACAAAAGTCTTATTCCAGTGGCTGAAGTAGTGACACCTAGTATCAGTTTGCCTGATTATTTCACATAACATCAAGAAAGACTTATTAAACCCTACCTAACAAAACAGAATAGTCGGCATAAGCTGGGTAATGAAGGTAGAAGTGATAGCTTAAAGCTGGATCATGGGCAGTGAAACAAAGGGCTTGTGGATGTCTCGCTCTAAGAAAAGCCATGCTAAGGACCTGCCTTCATAATACGGTGTGAAATTGTCATTCTGGCAGGCTAGTAAGGTGTGTTTCACACTTGGAGAGCACTACCTTGCCAGAAACAGCAGGACATCTTTACATTACAGCAATTGTTTAATAAGGGGAATATAAACAAAGTCTTCTTCCTATACCTCTTAAAGAAATCTGATCTTTATGCAACTCTTCAGGAGTCTGAGGTGGGGAGGGGAAGGCTATAACTTTTTTTTTTTTTTTTTTTGACTAAGTCATTTTAAGGTCATTAGGATAAATACTGTGGGAGTCAATGTTATCTGTGAGCTGCCTGACAGGCTCTGCCGGACAAAATCAAAAGCCTATGATTCATAATGTCTCATCCAAGACACACTGTGAAGATACAGCATAACCTGAATCCCCCCCCACATCTTTCAGCAGAGAAAGTGATATAGGAAGGCAATTTCTGGAAGAAGAATTCCTTTCTCATGGTGCAACCATCTCTCTTTGGAGAAGTCACTCTTAATTATAAGAAGCGCCCAACTGTTGTGGTTCTCAGTCTTTGGGGATACAGAGAGATGGCTTGCTGTCCAGAGATGTTGAAATCTGTATTGAACATGGGCTTTTGAAAGAAGAACTCTGCGTATGCCAAAGCATTCGCTACCCACAAAAGGGGTTATGCATGTGAATTTAACACAGTGAATGGTTCCCCTTGTTAGAAACCCCATAAATTACTGCGAGACTGGAAGCAGAGTCCTAGGACACTTTCTGGTGTGGTCACAATTTCCTACTCCAGCCCCCCTCGGGTTTTTATCCCCGGCGAAACGGCAAGCGGTGAACCTGGCGCACAGCACAGCACAGCTCGCCTTTCTTTGGCTTTCGTTTCGAATTATGGTTTTTCCGAGTTTCGGGGATGGGATGCCCGCGTCGCAGCCCGGCGGAGGAGCGGCTCTGCAGCCAGCGCGGCGGCTGCGCTCCCGCCGGAGCCCCCCTCTTTCGGCGGGAAACCTCCCAGCGCAGCGCCACCGGCCCCGCTCCCTCCCCTCCAAAACACTGCGTGAACCAGAGAGCTTAGTAAGCACCAGATTATACTGCGCTCGTCAAAATACATTTCTTGGCAAAGTACCTGGTTTGGCTCCATCTAGTTCGAGGAAAAGTGGTTTATTAGGTTAAGTCAATTCGCTTACCTAAAATTTGCTGGATACGTTCTTGCAAGGCCACATGTCGAATGTCCTTTCAAAGGCTTGTGCGAGAACATCTGTGAACCTCCTGTGTCAGAAACATCTCATCAACGGTATTAATCCCTTGCTGAACAGAAAGCGTTACTTCTCTTAGGTTGGTGCAGAATCTAGCAATGTGAAAGCTGCAATAGAAATAAATCATGAGGAAAAACTTGCCCATAAAATCATTCTCTACAAGCGAGTAGCAATTCTAGACCTGACACAGGATGCAAACAAAAACATAAATGAACCCATTAACATTTTAAAGTAGCAAATTGTTCTGATTTCAGAAATGGCGCCAGCTTCTCCCCGCTTTACAGAGGCCAATTGGTAGCAATAAACAGCAACAAATTACCTCACTAGCACATTCAAAAATGACCAGCCCGCATTTCCAGACCAGCACAAAATCAGGCAGATCTGTACCCGTTTGGGTCAAACCAAGAATGAGATTTCCCTGACACAAGGAGCAGCTGGCTGTTTGCAAACATCCAGCTTTACAGCAGCTTTTCCGGCAGGCCGACCTCCTGCAGCTGCCAACTGGAGATACTGATGCTCTCTGCCAACTCCTGGCTGGCAACTTTACTACACCACAGAAAACCAAAGCATTTTGTGAACTCTTCTTGTCCCACAGCAAGCCTAAGAGAGCTGAGGTGTTAATAAATACTTGAACATAATCGATTCCCAGGGTTTTGAGCATTAAAATTTAAAGGGCAGAAACCTGAAAACTGCTTTTAACGCACAGGTAGGCAAAACCTACCAGCGAGCCTTTTCAGTGCTTTTCTACTCCTCATACATGTGTGCTTGCAGCACTATATTGCAATGGGATCACATCTAGGGACTAAAAAGACCGGCACACTGTCAAGACTATTTAAACTGCCCAGCTGGAGATGCTAGGGAATTGTGGCTCGCTCTAGGTTTTATCTGCTTTTAGCTGCCTGCCACCTCAAGAATCACAGCCCTTACGTACTCACAGCTTTGAATACCAAAGCCCCCTTTTCAAGCACAGAAAGCCTTGCCTGAGCTGTGATAGCAGTTGTGGCTTCAGCATCTGCTCCCTGTCTTTTGCTGCTCGCTCAGACGCCCTACATTGCCCCTTCCAGCCCAGGGACCCAAGCGTGGCTGCAGCTGCGCAGTGAGGTGCCTGGGGGCCCAACTGGGCTGAAAAGCAACAGTCCTCCCCTTCTCCCCACCTTCCTGTCGCTATTTTGTTGGTGGATACATTCCCCAGGCTAGAGCCCTGCGCCAGCATTGACAGTGGGGATCACAAAGAGGCACCAGCCGGAGGGCAGGAACAAGGGACCTGGAATGGCAGTTGCTGAAGGGAATCACTGAAAATATGACCATCAAGTAACACCTGCAGAAAAGTCAGCTTCCTTCTGCTCACCCCCACACGAGCAAGACTTCACAATCGCTCCCCAGGCCTGATGGAGCAAAATGTTTATTCCATAAATCCCAGCAGTGCCATGCCATGGTAGGGAGGGACACCCAGTCCATCAGCATTGCCGGCACCAAAGTGCAAAGCTGAACACGAAGCACCGGGGACTTCTGATACCAACGTATTTGGCACCCACAGGCTGTAGATGTCTGAAGACAGAGACAGCCGACAGGTGAACAGGCCCTTAGGGATCTACATTTTAAAGTTTGAGAGTAAAAGTGGTTCTTCTATCCTGTACAGGAGCAGCGCAGGATCTCAAAGTGACATCTTTAATTTAAGGAACTGCTTTTGTTTACCTGTCAAGTAGAAGACTACTAAACCACAGCATTTCTTAGACCATCAGTAACATCTGTTCAAATCCATTCACCCCTAGGAAACCTATGGCCAAAGTACTGAAGACTGATACTACAGGATATGGCAAATTCCTAGTGCTCACCCTACTTTAGGATCTGTCCCTTACCTTCCCTCCTTTGGTTACTTATGCATCGAAGCAAGCACTGTATTGCCAACACATTCCAGTGCAGCAACTTCATTCAATTCCACTATTTAACAAAAATCAGGAGAAAATATGACAAAAATCTCCTGTCACCCTACTTTTCATATGCAACCACATTCACTGATCAACAGTTGCATGCAACTCTAGAGCCAAGGACTGCTCAGGGGTCCACGTTTCAAGGCAAGAAAAATTTTTAGATTCACATTGGCACAATAAATAAATATTACCAGCAGGCTATTTCTGTGAAAACATTGCAAAACCTCTTTTGAGAAAACAATTGCAATCCTTTTTCATCAATGAAAAATGTTTAGATTATTCACATGCTTAGGAGCATTTTAAAGCTTGAATTGATGCCCCATATCCACTATTAGTCTAACTTTGTCTTACAGCTGTGAATTGCTTTCAGCATACTCAGCAAGTACCTCAATCTTTCTTGTTTGTCATTATACATCATCTTATTCATCTTACAATTGTTTTCCATTTTGGAACAACTCTGAAGATCAGTTTTTAACCCACTGATATAACACAATACAGTATTATCTCTACACAGAACACTGATTTTTGACAGACACTAATTCAATTTTGTTGTATACATATACAACAAAAATCTGACCCCTGACCCATTAAGTTCCCAAACGGTATAGTTTGCAGCTGTCTTTAACATCATCCAGCATTCATACTCAACTGCTTTTACTAAAAAGCAGTTAAAGAAATCTTTTATTTTCATCTCTTCCAGTAACAGTAAATTTAAAAAGAGATTTGCTTTTTTAAAAATTGTTTTATTGATTTGTTACTCTCTATTTTAAATCTACTGATCCATAGCACACATGAAATGGTGTTCAATGACTGAGGGTGATTATTATTTTACAGGCCAATGGACAACACTGATATTCCCTGGTACAAAGGACAGGTTTTATGATAGGAAACAGTCACATGAAGTGTTAAAAACAAAAACAAAACCAAAAAAACCCAAAAAACATAAGTGTGGCATAGTTAAGGTGCTAAAGTACAGGAATTTAACAGCACCTTTCCAAAAGCAAAGGCTGAACTTAAAAAATTCAAAAAATACAAAGTATATTGGAGAAGATGTAAATTTAAAATACTGAGCAGTGAGAGATAAAGAACTGCAAAGATGCACACATTTCTGTTCCACCGAGGATGTTAGATACAAGACAACATCTTTGCTAGAAGAGAATGAAATATGTAGTACAGAGAAAAAGCTAAGACAGATGGTGATATTTGTGGTAATGTTTACCATAGAAGGGTAAAAACATTTTCCAGTTAAAATAAGAGTTTGGCATTAACAGAAAATATTTGTTACACAGCAGCTTCCAAAGGTGGCTCATAGCTTGTATCCACTCATGTGACCCAGAAGAAATATGAAATAGAAAGAGGAGGCAAGATGTTTTTGAAACTGTATGAAAATGAAAAAAATGTTAAAATAGCAGGGATTGAGCAATTTTCATTTTTGTTTCAAGTCTGTGTTCTGCCAAAGTCACTTAAATATCAGGAATTGTTTGCAGAGCATAGCTGTTTATCAAGTAAAATAGGTAAAGAGGTAGCCCAAGGGTAGTGGGACTTTTAAGAGAGAGGAATGATTGGAAGAATAGTGCAATGCAAAACCTAATTTGCCAACAATTAATGTTTGAGTTTAAAAAAAACAAACCCCAAACCAAACAACAATAGGGGTTGTGGAATAGCTCCAGATAGTTTTAAACAGATTAGGGCTGGGGCTCCAGACAGAATCTGCTCAAATTGAATGTTGGGGGTAAAAAAACAAAGAAAACCCCAAAACCCACACAACAGAATCAAACAAAAACTACCAACCACCCCCCCGACCAACAACAAACACCACCATACAGCCCCTGAAGCAAGGAGGCTGTGAATATGAATAATCCTTTGGGGTACAAAGGACCTAGAAGTTAATGCAAATATGACAATTTACTTAGCAAAAGGCAGAA
Source organism: Haliaeetus albicilla (assembly GCF_947461875.1). Lineage (NCBI taxonomy): Eukaryota > Metazoa > Chordata > Aves > Accipitriformes > Accipitridae > Haliaeetus > Haliaeetus albicilla. The sequence continues at coordinate 35,247,504 of NC_091485.1, read as the reverse complement.
AAGCCTAGATATAGAAAACAATTCTCAAAATTGATTTTAAAAGAATGGTCTTAGAAAAAGATGCCTAGCTTCATTGACAATGAAGATTATTAGCTTTAAAAAAAACACCACCAAAAGAAGTTTCTGTCCTATTGATGGAAGAGCCATGCCACCCAACTTGTCTGATTTTTCTAGATATTATATAATAAATTAAGGAATTAGTCCCACAGACAGCATTGGGAGAAAGCGTTTCATATTAGACGGCCCTCACATCTTTCCTCAGAAGAGATTTTTGTAGGGAGGGAACTGCTAATAATAAAGCCATATGCCACATTACTTCTCTATCAGAAAGACATGAAAATCTGTTGTAGCTCTCAGTCTAAGTGATTCCAGTATTATTTTTAGTGTTTCTCCAGTGCCACATCTGTGTACAGCATTCTACCAACTAATAAGAAATGGCAGGTTGCTGCTCAAGGAGCTGACAACCTGAATTAAACATGATGCAGTACCATACAACAAATGAGACTGGAAAGCTTTTTTGAGAATGGGCTACCAGAACTTTAAAAAATAAGGAAGATTCTTTCACTAGCTACCTAATTAGTATTTTATATAGATACACATGTAGTCTTAAGAGTCTGCTGCTAGATTAACTTTTTTTAGTCACAGGGAATTAGCTACAGAAGTGCATTTTTGGGTTGAAGGGGAAGATGGTGTTGTAAAAAACAGACACTTAGGTGAAAAAAACCACCAAAACAGTTGTATAATGCATATATGAGCAGGGAAGATATTCCAGCCAGAGTGGAAATTAGCTTGTGAAAGATGACTAGGCAAAAGGCAATTAGTGAGGATAAAGCTGTAGAATGAAACCTCCAAGATGAACTTTGAGCCTCAGGCATGGATGGTGATCACGAAGTTACAAGACAGGGTGGGAAGCAGTGTAACTGATGAAAGCAAGAAGATAATATAGAAATCAGGAGATGGAACAAGTATTGTACCCGAGGAAAAAAACCCAAAGAATAATGTAATAGGAGAACGGTGTCCACAAGGCAGAATATAGCATCAGTGTGAGGAAAACAAGAAGTTGAGCTTATTGAAAGGGATGCTGAAGGGAGAGACAGGCAAGTTGCAAAGGAATTTCAAGTTAGCTGCATTCAGTTTAGCAGCTCAGTTGTCATAAGGGAAGTAATCATGTGTGATTTGAGGATCATTACATTGAAGGCCTTAAAACTGAAAATCCTCAGAAAAGCACTTGAGATAGGAAGCATCAAGACAGAAACCTAAAAGGTAGAGAGGAATTACTTATTCAAAATCTGATGAGTCTGTTACTATATACATGATATCATATGTAAAAAACATACTAAGGTTTTATTTTAATGACCCACTGCATGTAGTCAGTATAAAGGCAGTACTTCCCTCTTACATTTTTCCTATCAAATAGGCTGCAACAAAAATTAAAAAACCTCTGAAGTGCTATGCTTGTTTTACTTTTTATTACTTTAATACTTATGGAACTGTTGCCTCATTCTTGCAAGAGAATAAAAGCCTGCAATAGTGTACTATTTTTCCAAACTTTTTTCATACTACGATTATTTTTTTCATAGCTATTTTAGAAGACTGACTTTAAAGGTGCAGATACTTTTAGCATGAGTTAAGGGCTGCCTCTAAAGGCATTAAAGCAGAGTAACACCATGTGCTCTAAATTCATCCTATCTGTTTTGCAGGAGCTTTAGGGAAACCTCCCTTATATGCACACCCTTAGTCATACCAGTGCAGAAGTTTTATTAGAAGACCGTGAAATAGACTCAGAGCTGCAGCACACGCAACTCCCTGCCTTTCAAAGCTTCAGCCATTAAACCCAAAGAAGTTTTCAGGACTCTAGAGCTAGATGACTTTCTTCTAACACCTTCAAGAGCACAGACTCATCCCAACTGTGGCAGCAGAAAACTTCAGAGCCAAACATACAAAGGCCTTGTGCTGTAGGGTAATGGGAAAGGTAAGATGGTAAAATATACAGATGGGAGCCTGGACATCCACCTGGGCCTGGCAGAGAGCCTGTAGCTGCTGCTCAGTGCTCAGCTGTGATCAAATGACCACAGTGAAAAAAATACTCTTTCAAGGACCATATTCCAAAGCTTCTCAGACTGCACAGAAACCTCCTATTTTCCAGCAGTGATTTAGACTCTTTTCCTCCTCTTCTGTTATAGTGTAGAGACAGGACCAATCTTCCCTTTCTCCTGCATGAATTCTGCTATCTCTGTGGGAAGAGGCTAAAAAAAGCTCACAAGAGCCAGTAGTGGGTGGAGTGATTCTGTTTTCACACAGTCTGTTGTGCAACAGCACCATCCAGCTGTCAAACAAAAAAACCCCACAAAAAACATTAATGCCACTATGCAGATTTGGTCCTTGTACCACAAAGAAAATGAAGAACTACACCTATTAAACAAAACCAACCCACAGGTCTTTTCCCTGCTTCTAAACTGATTATATGGATCCATTGTGTTATGTTTTCTGGGTTAGTACACAAGAATGTGCTTTAGCAAAACTAAGAATTCAGCAGTTTATTTCTGCCCAGTAAGACTGGCAGGCTAAAGCTTACCTCTGTTTCAGTGAAGCGTGGAATATAAGCTCTCAGGTATGAGGAAAAGACCATTATCTTTGGCACACAACCAAAGACAGTTAATCACACTACAAAAATTAATGGAAAAAAACCTCAACCATTTCATACACAAGAGTACATGTTTTAGCTATCATAATTTACCACTCTTGAGCTTCAGTAGTGAAAGCAAGAACAGAAACCTCCAGTGAGGGTGAAAAATGATGAAAACTCAGACTTAACTAATGGATTACTCTTGAGAGGCATTATGATGTGAAGAAGAAAACTTCTTGCTTTCCAAGATTTTCCATAAAGTTGTGTTCTTTAAGAGTAACTATAAGGCACATGCAATGTAAGTAAATGCATTCCCTACAATGGATGACTGATTACCTGAATTAAATCCACAAGGTCACTGCTTAAATTGCCCTCAGTTCTTCACCAAACTCAATTTTGTCATAACACCAGCAGGGAGCTTATCATGTGTGTCCACTGATGATCAAGAAGTCTAATATTAGACTACTGTTCTTGCATTACATGTGCCTTAGTCTGTCCTGTGATCCCACATTCTTGTATCGTTTGATACTTGAAAGCAGGGAATGCATCTCCTTTTCTGACTTTATGCAGTCCAGTACTAGTTATCTACACTCTACAAGCAGTACAGGGTTATCTATTAAAGTCTAAAGGTAAGTCAATCATCCTGTAAAGAAAACAAAAACAGTGCACACTTTCCAAGTAAATATTGGCAGGAAAAAATTGTAAATGCAACAATTAACCTAGGAGAAAGGGAATTTCTACACTCAAAGAAAACTTGAGAGGAAAACTTAGGATAAATGAGATCACTTTAAGGAACTTGAGCTTATGCAAGGAAGAATCAGCATAATCACATCAAGGAGAGATGCTGTTTTTCTTGCATAGAACTAAAACATACAATAGATTTTAATGCAAGCCCAGAACACAAGAGCACAGCAACAGGAAAACAGCAAGCACTAGAATAGTAGCTAAAGCCATCAGAGCAAAGAACATGCCGAAAGATACAGCAAAGGTGCAAATGACAAACCTGTGCCAAGTGGGAGAGAAGGTGCCCTTAGACAAGCAAGGCAGCAAAACCAGAAGAGTCCAGAGAGACACAGAACTAAGGAAAAGGGGACAATCAGCTCCCCCAAAACTGCAGATGAACAGGAAGATCAAATAGAGGCATGGCCAGTGGGGAAGTAGTATGGCTAAGTTTGATGAATGAAAACAAGTTCTCCTTTCACTAAGACTGGGAGAAGAGAATACAAGACCTTCAAGAGGAGTGCTGTTAGAAAGTCATTGCAGGACTACCTGATTAGATCAGAGACAGAACAAAGATACTAGAAAAAAAAAAGTGTTGCAATGAGAACAGACCAAAATGCTCATATTGGTAAAAGAATTGGTGCCAAATGGGAAAAAAAAAAAAGGCAAGACTGGTATGTAGGAAGGTACTGGAAGAAGGTGGCAAGGAGATGGTAGGCAGGAAAGAGCCTTTGAATCTATAATGCAAGTTTCTTCTCTGTTCCACACACACAAAAAAGAAAAATGTCAGCAAAGTTTGAATTACAAGTGCAGAGAAAGTAACTTAAAATAAAGAATCTGATGATCTTGACCAAAGAAAGTCTATTTCCCTTGCCAGGAACTGACTAAAGAACTTGTAACATGGCCTGGAGGCTGCACAGCTATGCTCAGAGAACTGCATACTCAGAAGGCATAGTTACACACTCATTTCAACAACGCAAAAGGGTATGATCAATCCATTTCACAACTCAGATGTGTAAGGAGAACAGGCAGAAAGAAGAGGAGGAGGAAAAGCAGATCTCCATTAGTTACTAGGCAGGTCAAATAACAAGGGGGAAGGTGGAAACAGCGTAAAAATCCCACTAAGCATAGAAATAGGCCTCTGGTGGAAAGAAACAAGACAAGCCAGACAGAAGGAGAAACAGGAAGCCAGAAGTCTTTCCAAAACAGTCTAAATAGAGAGACAACACTTTTACACCATCCTCCATGAGGTCAGCCAGAGTTCTGCCAACTCGATCACAGTAAGTCCTAAAGGATTTCACATGGAACTTGAGCTCATGACAGTGGTTTTTCTATTTTACCACAGGGTGCAAGCTTTTAAGCCAGGACACCAGAAGGTAGTAGAGGTAAGAAAACAGTGTTTCCACTAGACGGCAACCCATTTACACTTATTAGTTGTTCAGTTTAGTTAATGAATCAATCTTACTTAAGATTAGAGTACCTGTTCAAACTGAGCTTTGTAGTCATGTATGAGTAAGCATTTCCAAACCCAGGGCTTCAGCTGTCCAGAGAGTCTTAGATAGATGTACTATAGTTAAACCTGCCATGTCACTCAGAGTATATGTTTACATGTCTACAAGCCCCCCCTGCCAGAGAAGTATCTATTTATTATCCGCAGAGGTACTATTCAGTTCAGACCTGAGGAGTTCAGTTCTATCTTCATCAACCTCTCTAACCTTGTAACAAGCAAACCTTGCAGATCTGATTTACTGCAAGCTTCTGCTGTCACTGATAAGCGTGGTGGCAGACCTAATGACAAGCTTGTTGGATTTGGGATTTTAATTCATGAACAGTCTTATTTACACCAGGGACACAGACTACAACTCGACGTGCAAGTAGCGGTAAGATCACACATGGTAATTCCATGCTATCGGGAAGAATAGCTGGATACAAGAAACATGTTGCACATTCCAGTCTCTCAACCTGCTCCATCCCTAGAACTACACTGCAACACTCACCAGCCCCCTCTTTTCAAACAGATTTTCTGCAAGTCCCATTAATTTTATATTTAGCATTTCACAGCAAGTTAGTTTCTACTTCCAAAGTGTCTAGACATAAGTTGTGTTGATACCCATGTCTTCCAGTGAGAGGCCAAGTTCCCATGACAGGGAGTATGAATAAAACCAGTAAGTCCTATCCGAGAAAGCTCACACATTTCAGAATTTAAGAGCTTATTTTAATCCAAGATATGGCAACTGTAAAGTCCAGTTCATAAAAGGGCAACTTGCTGACAATAAGTCTTCATATCTACAGTGAACACAGTCAAGCAATGCAAGTTTCTAGTCAGTAGGGCTTCCCCATTGATTCCAACATTTTCTTTCTCTCTTCTGCTGAGGGCATCTCTGGTTTCACACCATTTCTTCTCCTTTGCATCATAATGTCATGCTGAAAATAGAAGACAGTGACCATGAGAACACAGATCTCTCAGAAGTCTCTGCCTCTGAGCTCCAAATGAATGATTCTTTAACAGAAGTACTTTTCATATATCAAGAGCCAGATGCTGATAACTAAACGTACTAATATTTAACTGAAGATATCAGATAGTTTACCTTGCTGCTTCAGAAGACAGTGAAATTACAGTATTCCCATTACACTATGTAAGACTAATGCACAATTGTCTTTAAATAGTTTTTTGGTAGTTTGTGCAAGTATTTAAAGGCTAAGCTAAAAGACTCTTTACTACTGTGGCATAAGGAAAGAAAACAGCAGAGAACAGTTTAACTGCACATAGCTGCTCATGATACTTCTCTACCACAAGAGAGAAGGAAATAAGGACACCACCAAATACAAATGAACTCTTCCTAAGCTCTATCTTAGGTTAAAGTAAACGTGACCCAAACCAATGGAAAAACAGATGAACTTATCTTACCTTACCTCAGGATTTTTTTCATTATATCCATTTAAAACAGAACTCATTACTAGAAATATCTGACTCAAATTCAGAGGTAATCATATCAGGTACTGCAAGAACACTGACTCACAGTTTAAGAGGGTAAACTTAGGAGAGCCAATTACTTTGATGTGCATCTGCTTAAGTCTTCCAGCAACACATACCAAGACTACCCAGGCCTGTAAGTCACTGTAAAAACAGCAGCAGTCAGCACCAGCTAAGTCAGAAGAGTTCAGAAAGTAGTGTGTCAGATGTACTTAAAGCAAAGCATGGAGTAAAATTTAGAGAATCTACTGTGCTTACCCAGAATTTTCTGCAGCTTTTGTACTGCAAAAAATAAGCAGTACACATATCCTTGTTATAGTTGTTGTCATCCATACATTTTGTAGAGGCATCTGTTTCCTTTAACAGGGAGAACATACTTCAGAGCTGAGGGAAGTTACTGTACTCGGTGTCTAAAAATTCTAACAAGTCCCACAATATCTGTGAAGATATGAGGCAGCTTCTCAGATTAAAGAATACTATCAAAGAGAGCAGGGGAACATCTATCACAAAGGATAATCAGTAATTCCAAGCAATGACTTCATTTAGAGATAACAGACATTAGTACTCTTTAAATATCAAGGATAGAGTCCACAGAACAGTTGTTTACAAAGATGCTTGGTATAACCCACAAAAGTCTCTTAAAAATCAACCAAGCTTGTCTAACCAGGATTTCAGGCTCTGGTTTTAAAAACAGAAAATTAAAGAGATTGCTCTCCCGTTTATGAGGAATTGCTCATTATTTCACACTTACTATAATGGATAATATTCAGCTTTTCCCATCTTCAGACTCTTTAAGAAACTTTTTATGCAAAATGTCAATGCAAGAGTGCTATCCATTAAAAAAAATCCTCGAGAAATTGCATTATTTAACACTAAAACATACAAACAAAAATTCCAGTTTGATCATCTTACCGCTACGCATGGATTTATATCATGGTCTCTAAGCTGTTGTGCATGCCTGGACATTCTAGACAGATACTCGTACCTTGGCGAGAAACAGAAAAGAAACAGGTTAAGTGTCTACTTCTGGTAGTAACTCAGGATTAAGTCTGAGCTTCAGCATGTAATAAAGGCCTTCCAATAACATATGCAATTTGGTTGTCTTAAAAAAAAACCCAAACAACCCACCACCACCAAACAACTTTTGCAAAATGTTACTTCAAAAGCACTAAAAGCAAGACAACTCAGGCAAGTTTAGCCTGTCACTGAGACTGCTTACTCCCTGATACATTCCTGCAGAATAGAGCCACTGCAGTGACTCTTATACCAGCCTGTCATATTGTTGACAAAGTGACCATGTCTAGGAGAAACAGCTCCATAGAAGCTGTTCACAGCCAACACACCATAGACACTTCAATTAATAGTGTGGGGGAGCAACGTACAAGTAAACTTCTCCAGATTTGTGCCTACAGATCACATCTGTACCTTCACTGAGCTTTCCCAGGTGTAACAAGTGCCCAGCCATCTCCCATGTCACTATGAGATATTTAACAGAAAAAGAAATGGTTTCACTGCAAAGAGGCACCAGACCCACTGCTTATGACAGCTTGAATCGCATTTTTCACCAGTTTAGTTTGACACTGACTCTAGGAACTGTAAGCTTGAGAGACACAGAGTTCAGTGCCAAGAACCTACACTGATCCAAGATGATGACATGAAGATGAACAGCAGACCCTCATTCCCGTTACAACTTCCCATACATTGCCTCTGGCAAACATATGGCCATGCAGGTATTTGTTCCAAACAAATACTAAATCTAACCAAAAATAAATTAATGTTGACCAGATGACTGTTTGAGCCAATGCAAGCAGAAATACAGGACTGCGGAATAGAGCGCTCTTTTGCAGCAAATTAAAGTACAGCTGAAGAAGGAAACTGTGAAAGAACATCCGTGCTCAATCTTGTTGGGTTTTTTTCCCCCCTAAAAACATTGCTGCTAATTCTAAACTTAAACCTGTTTCTGTTCACATTAGAGATTGGTAACTGCAAGCCTACAGTAAAAATCTAGTTTTGCTTGATATCAGCAAACAAAAACCAAATATTGCTCTTAGTAGCTCATAGACAGAAAACAATGTTTTAGATGAAGTTTCTTCTTTGGGAGAGAGTAAGCTATTCAAGGTGAATAAGCCTTAGATTTTACATCCTGTGCAAGTATATGCTCCTGATGCTTGGAGTATTTTTTGCATTCCACATGATCCTTTTCTGCAAATGGGCCTTTTAAAGAACAGCACCAGGAAACCCTTCCACTTTCTTCTGAGAACTATCCAGTGTTCAAGTTAACTTTACAAGCTAGGCAAATGGTTGCTTTTTTTGTGGTTGCAAGAGGATTTTTGATCAGGTACTTCCAATTAAAATGGAAACACAAGCATGCAGAACAGCAGCATCATCCCAGACTTCAAGGGGGGGGGGGGGGGGGGGGGGGAAGTAAAAGAAAACAAAAGCAGCATATCACAATGCCTCCACCGACACAATGTTTTTAGAGGTTGGTTTGTGTCTGTGTTCTAAATCTGCATTTCATTGATATTAGAGGTGTTAAGGACCACTTAAGCAGATATGCCTCAAGGTGTACGGTATGAGATCGACTTCAGCCTTACTCTTTCTCTGAAAAAGTATTCGGGAGTCATAGGATGTGTCATCATCAGTGTTCCTTATACAAACTGCAATTAACATTTTCAGTTTGATTACACTACCAAAGGCTGCAACCGTGCCCAGTTTAAGGAACAAGGCACACAATACATCAAATACCCACTTAATGAACCGGCAGTTCAGGTTCTCATGAAGCTGCTAAGTTCAGAGTAGACAAGCGCTTAAACGTACTTAGTACTACCAAAAAGTTCTGATAGCTCCTGCACGTGTTCCTCTCTCCCCCTCCCCGAAGCACTTCAGGATTGGAAACATTATCAGCTAAAAGGGCAGGCAGGTCACACCGAAATGCTGCTGTGTGATTGAACCAGCAGTCGGGCAGGAAGCGAGCTTCCCCCCCCAGTTTCTGCACATGCAGAGGCTTCCCTTCCTGCTTTCAGATTACAGGTCAGAGCCCAACCACAACCAAAGGCTTGTCTATTCCACAGTTCTTAATTATGCTTTAACACATTAACAGTTGTAAACTGTACCACAGAGAGATACATTTGCTGCTAGCACTCTTTAACCCTAGGGCTTTTTCAGTTCATAAAACCATCAGGATATTTTTCTATAGGCTCCCTCCCGTTGAAAAGTGGTTTTGGCTTTTTTTTAAACGCCTGTATCTATACAAAATTGCCAATTACGCTGCAATACAGACCAGCTTATTAAACCTGAAACCCTGGAGTGAAGGCCGTACACAAATCCTACGACTTCTGCCGTTCTTACAGCGGGACAAGCGGGGGGCGGGAGGAGGCAGCCGGCGGGTCCGGACGCCCGGCACCGCCGAGATGCCTTGCCCGCCTCAGCCTCCACGAAGAGGGCCGGGGGGCAAGTCAGGTGCAGAGGGGGGCCGGCCCGCGCCGGTGAGACGCCGGCGCCCACCGCCCAGCCCCTGCCTTCCCCCACCGGCGGAGGGGGGGGGGGGGGGGACGGGGCCGGAGGAGCCCCGCGCCCCCTTCCCCCCGCGGCCGCCGCCGGCCCCTCTCCCCGCCTCGCGCGGGGAACGGCCGTCGCCCCAACGGCCGCCGGCCGTCGCGGCCCCGCGCGCAGCCTTCCCTCAGCACCACCTGCCGCCAGAGCGCGGTGCCCGGGCCCCGCCGCGCCGCAGCCCGCCGCCGGGCCCCCCGCGCCGTCTCCCGGCTAGGCAGGGCTCCCCCCGGCCTCGCGGGCGGGCGAAGGGCGAGCGAGCCTTCCCTCCACCGGCGGCGGCGAAGGGGAAAGCGGCGCCCGGCCGCAGGCACGGCCGGCGGGCGGGCAGCGCGGGTCGGCGGCGGCACTCACCTCCGTCCCCGGCCGTGTCCGCGGGAGCCCCGGGGCGGGAGGGGGCAGCCCGTCTCCAATTCGAAAGACGTCAGCGGCTCGGGCAGCCCGCTTAAGTACGGGCGCAGCCTACCCCGCTCCCGGCCTCGCGGCTCCCCCCGGCCCAGCGCCGCCGCCGCCCACGCCCCGGAGGCGCTGAGTGGCAAGGCCGGGCCGCCAATGGCGGCGGCGGCGGGCCCGCCCCGGCCTTGAGCGGCGCCTCCTTCCACCAACGGGGCGGGCGGCGCGGGCCGCAGGCGCCGGCGGCGGGGCGCGGCCGCGGCCCTGACTGACTGGGGGAGGCGTCCAACCCGCGGTGCGTGTGGGCGGCGGGCGGTGTGGGCGCGGCGTGTGCGGCAGGCTGGGCTGCACCGCAGCGCATACACTACAATGGCTGCTGGAAAGACGGGAAAGCAAACAATTTCCAGGCCCGCCGCGTCCAGCCCGAAATATGGGGAAAAAATTACAGAAAAATCGGAGAACACTGTAAAGGGTGGAAACGGGGCGCAGAGGGGATGCTGAGGCTCCCGCGGTGAGTCTGCTGCGGGTTTGGGGGGCAGGCGCCGGGGTTTAGCAGGGAAATATCAGGGTTATTTAAATTATGAAGGGGGAGGAGGAGAAGGAGGGGGGAGAGGAGAGAGGAGCAGCGAGCAGTGAGGAAAAGTTTGTGTTAACCATCCCTCCCTTCCATCCCTCTCCCCCCATCTCCCGCAGCCCCCCACCGCCCCGCGTCGGACCCCCCCGGAGGGGAAGAGCAGGGGAGGGGAGGCGAGGCGAGCGGTGCCCCCCCTTCCCCTCCCTCGCAGGGAGAAAGAGATGATTTTCAGAAAAAACCTCTCTCAGGAGTTTCCTCCACTCCTCCCCTCCCTCCCCGCGGCGCTATGTTGGTTCGCGAGCGAGCGGGCGAGGCAGCGGTCTGCCCGGGGGACGGCAGGAGGGCGCGGGGTGCCCGCCGCCGACCCCCGCGGTGGGCCGGGGCCGGGGCCGGGGCCGCGGCGGCGGCGCGGGGCAGGGGCAGGGGCAGGGGCAGGGGCAGGAGCTGCGCGGCCGCCCCCTCCCCTCCTCGCCTCTCCGGAGCCTGTGCTGTGAATGCAGTGACAGCGGCGAGAGCGGCGAGAGGGAGCGGAAGACATTAGAGACCGCGGTGCCGAAAAATGAGGGAAAAAATTAATATAAATTCGCCCCCCGCCTCAAACGGGCCGAATTTCGCACAGAAATTTCCCCCGTGGGCCCGGCTACCCGTGGGGTGTCCCCCGGACCTGGCGGCCGCGTCTTTGGGGGGATCCGGAGGGACTTTGGGGCACTCGCCCCCCCTTCCCCGTCGTTTTTTGGACAAAAGTTTTTTTTTTCGTAATAAAGAAACGAATTTGCCTGCTCTCCCCCTCCGAGTGGCCCAGAAGCTTTTCCCTTCCCCGTCGGTGTGTGTTTAGAGAAAAGTGTGAACCCAAGTAAGTGCTGAGTGGTGTTGCATTGGGGAGGGGGGTTTGCTAACTGAAAGCAGGAGAGATCCGGAGAGAGAGAGAGAGCGAGCGAGCAGGGACAGCTTGTTGTCAGTATCATAAACAACCAAAATGGAGGGAGAACTGAGGCATATAACAAAATAAAAATCAGAAAAAAATGCCAAAAAATACCTAAAAATCGGGGCTGCTCCCCCTTTTCTTCCTCAAGGTAACAGAATAAAACCCGTGTCTTCCCGAGACCGTTTTAAGGTTTCAGGGAGCAAGGAGTTAATATTTATTATTTTTTTTTGTTGATGAATTCTTTGGAAAGGCAAAAGCCTCTTATCACTCGCCACCAACAACGAGAAAACGTGAAAATCCCTTTCAGGAGAGAGAGGTAGGGGGAGATGATAGTGCAGAAAGTGCATAACTTGGGGGTAATGCGGAGTGATCCTAGATAAGATAAATGCTGTATGTGCTGCTTTATAACTTCCTTTTTTAATGCTTTTTTTGTGTGTTTGGGGGTTTTTGGGAGATGGGGGCTCCTTTCTTTTCCTCTGTCTTTTTTTTTTTTTCTTTTTTTCTTTTTTTTTTTTTTCGGACCGGAATGTAATGCCTTTGTAGTGTCACTTTCCTGATCTAATTAGGATGTGTGAGGCAAAGAGTAAACCTTTCCGGTTTATAAAGTGCATTTTCGTTGCCTTTGAATTTCAAGTTTTCCTGGTGGCTCCCTCCTCTATTTAAACTGGATTCTTCAGAGGAGTGTGGGGTTGAGGTAATGCTCCATAGGGAAAGCACAGAGGGCTCAGGGGCAGGGCACCTTTTCTGCGGGTGGTTGCCGATTTCCCTGGCATTTGCAGTTCACCTGTTTGTCTCCTACAAAGAATGTATTCTGCAGTCTCCTCGTTTTATTTATATAAAATAATGATGCCTCATCTCGCCTCACATTGAAGTTAATGCGAAAGTGCTGCTGATGTTGGTTCCACGTGGGATCAGGGACATAGCAGGGCATTTTAAAGAGACAGCTTCTCTTTTCCTAGGGTTATCATCACCTCTGCAGCACCTCTGCCTCTAGCAGAGGGATGGTTCGTTGTTTTTTTTTTTTTTAATGGAAAGGTATTAAATCGGCCCTGGTCTGATAAATTAAGACAGGATAATAGGGGAAATCGTGCAGATTCGTTTGGATCAAAGCAATTCTTTTGTGTGTAGCAGGTCTTCAGGGGAGTTTTCTTGGTGTGTTAATTAAAATGCTGTGTTTTGGAGAGCGTTTTTTGGAATGGGTGTTGCAGAAATGAAATAGTCTCAGGTTGTTTAATATTAAAATCTAGTGCTGTTCTGCTAGCTATGAATTCCCAAGGACAAGACCTATGTGCATAGGGCAGATTTCACAGACATTTTGTAAAAGTTGTGAAGTGCATTATTTTTACTTTGAATAAATTCAGTTCTGTTGGGGACATGTGAGTTTGTTGAAAAGTATTGTAGAGTTTGTTCTATACTTAAATCTTCTGAACAGTCCCAAAAGGTTTTGAAAATAGTGAAAATAACTGTAGGTTTTAATTGGCCAAAGTAGGGGCTTTTTACAAGTACACCTTAGCTGTGTAATTATAACATCACTTGGAAGAATTGCGTCTGGCTGTGTTTAAAAAAAGAAAAATCATCCTAACTGGGGTCTAGTTTCATGTATATGCGTGCATGTGTGTGTGCGTGCATGCATGCTTTTAGCATGGGTTCTGGCTGATACAGTTTTTTTTGCTTAATTTTTAGCTTTTAAATGTTTAATGATGTGAAATGCTCTGCTTGTTGCTATTATCTCCTACGTATTTTAATTTTCAGTGAAATATCCTATTTAAAAAATCAGCATCAGCTCTTAACATGGCAATTTGATATCTTTATGAGAAGTTGTGATGTTTCCTTTACATGTGCCTTGTTTTTGTAGTCTCTGTATTTAATTCTAGGTTAAAAACTGTACACAGGTACATGGTTCTCGAGAGGAAAGATGGAGTACTGAACCTGTAGGGAGGCTATTTCAGCAAATGTTTTGTTTGAACTTGTGGAAAGTTGAGTATCAGTTGTGATAGCCCTCTGTGTTGAATAGGATGTGTTGCAAATGATCTGTACCTTTTCTGCGATTGTGACCAAAGAAGCTGTTGTACAGTAGTTGTTGACTAGGATGGTCTTGTGGTTAGAGATTTTGGAAGAAATCTCAAAGTTTTCCAGTGACTCACAGTTGTGAAAATTAAATCACTTTACTCTTAGGCTAGAAAAAAAGGTTCATTAAGGAAGAAAGATAAATCAGTTTGTATAAAGGAATGAAATTGAGCACTTTTCCAAAACTGTCTTTTATGGTTTAGAGATCTCTTTTATAGTTAGCAAGAATTCATACTTCAAGGTTCCTTTCCAAATATTTCTTACACTAATCTCTTCTTTTTATTGACCAAAGAAACATTATCCTGAAATGAATAGAAATTTGATAAATCAATAGCAGTGTACCATTGTTGGTATTTTTAATGTACCAGGGTAGATAGATAGTACTAGATGTGTAGAACTAACTTTAATAAACTAGTTAATGGTACTGAGAACAAGATTTAAGAACTCTTCAAATACTGTGTCTGTGACCATCAGTATGAAGTGTTTAATGCATTACTACATTTTTACCTAATGAAGAGCTTCTAAATCATTAATACTGTAATGCTGAAAATAGGTATAGGCACTGGTAATAACAACATGAAAGAAGCGCATGTTGTGGAGTATCCTTCTTGACTTACAGTTATGTATTACAGAGTAAATTCAGTGTATCCACCATAGTACAAAATTCAGGACATAGGGAGGAGAAAGAGGAAAGGGTGTTCTCACAGAATTTGATAGTCTTCTAAACTGGGTTTAATTTTAAGGTATAATTCATATAGTGATAATAGCAGAAGACAAATGTTGTTTAGGATTGTTTTTTACAAACTTACTTTCTTTTTGTAGAAAACTGAATTCTTCTTACAGGGATGATGTGGTGTTTAATAAAAATAGAAGTAACTTTCAAAGCTTCCTTACTTCTAAGAGTTAAGATAATCTTCTCTATTATATGTTGCTCTGATTCTGTATATGATTCAGTATGATTTTTTCAAGATTTTCTTAAATTAAAACACCTGAGGAAACAAATACTGTAGGCTGTTGTTGGTAAAGTTACCCTAGTTTTTTTTAGGCAAACGGGGGGGCTGTAAATGTATTAAAATCCTTCTTAGACACTTATCAATCCTATTAAATAATGTTTAAAAGTTAATAACTACAGTATTCTACAAAGGTACAGCAAATACAGGAATCTAAATTGACATGCATTCAACTTTTCTTGAATACTTAGTTCAAGTCTGTCTCTTGGTGTGCAATTTTCATTTAGTAATTGTCCTGAAAAATGAGCCAATGTAGAACTTCGAGATTTAAATTAAGAAACTTTTTAAAGGTTTGTGTAATTCCAAAAGGCACTGTATACAAAGCACAGCCACTTCTAATGGTCGTCCATCTCTGCAGCTAGTCAGTCAAAATGGTGCCCTTAACTCTCCCCCTTTCAGGGTAGTGCATGTGTTTTAAAATTAATGGGTTAAAGAGGGCACTGCTTATGTTCTAAATAAATCACTGTTTGTAATTGTTCAAGGTTATTTTGTTAAAATAGATGTTTTACTTCAGAGCCTAAAACACAAATTTTTAAATTTTGTATCTGTAATCTCTTATATCTTTAAAACCAGTTTTTGTCAGCAAATACCTTTTGGGAGGGTTCTTGAACAAGTTTATCTATTTACCAAGGGGAGATATTCTGGAAAATGTGAAATACATTAGAGCAATTACACCATTCTCAAGTCAGTGTAGAGTTAAAAGGAGCTAGCAGCCACCACCACTGAAGTGATAGGGCACTTGCTTTCAGGGAGGTGTTCTCCAAGTATTTGCTACTAGTGAGGCTTTAGCTTGCATTGCTTTTGGAAGAAATGTGCAGTATCAATCCACTGAACCATTAAGCATCTTTAACCAATTACCAGATGTTTAGGTAGCCTTAAAAAACTATTTAAAAATAATTCAAATATTAGAACAAAGTAACATTTTTTAGTTGATCAAATGTAAAATGTTTAAATTTCTGAAGTGTAGGGGATTTTTTTTTTTGCATTTATCTGAGCATTTTGATAATAGAGAGTTGTGTATTCTTCCTGCTAATCAAAAAATCACATCTAGAATTTAATTAAATTTATATTGATTTTTAAATTGTGCAAACTTGTAACTTAAATGTAAAGCATTGAATAACTCAGTATAATCACTTATACAGCTGCCTATATTTTATTTTTAATTTTTCAAGGAATATAGTGACCCTTTATCTGAAATTGAATAGATTGCAGTTACTAATGCATTTTAAATGAACAGTTGTCCACCAAGCATCAAATGCGAAAAATTCTAATTGTACACAAGTTATGAAAACCTAATATTGAACAGAACTGGTCACCATTACTGCAAGTTCAGTTTTACTTTTCTTTAGATTGGCTTGTTAAAGTATTTTTTGTCTACTTCAGTATCAGTATTCACCTGTTATTGTCTCATCTTAGAAGGATGAATTAGCAGAAATTAATAGAATTAGAGGAGGTTTTTAAATTTTTCACAAGATGTAACCTGCTTTTAAAAACAGTTACGTGATAATACTTATAAAGGATGGGGCCTTCTCATAGGATATATTAAAATTGTTAATATTTAAATGGACCCTGCATGTCTTGTAAACAGTTACTGTAGGATCACAGCATTAAAATTAACCACTGTACATAGCAGGGTTTTGAGATGACTGCATAAGTACATACTTGACAGTGAAGAGTGGGAAAGCTTATATAGTAATTCTCATGTTGAAGGAATAAATCAGTTTCCATTACAGCCTTCTTTGTAATAACTTCTGTCCCTTTTGTAATTCACTGTCTGTCCAGAGTGTAGAGATACCTTTTCAAATACATTAAAATACATGGCCAGAGTGATGGGCTATTTTACGCATGCCCAACCCTGGTGGTTTCGATAGACTTACATGGGGGCACAAAGAGAGTAGAAGATGGCCCAGTGTGCCTGATTTTTTTTGTTTGTTTGTTTAAAGGAAAGGAAAGAGGGAAAAAACCCAGGGGTGAACTAGTATAAAACCAAAAAGTGAGATAGATAAAAGAAAATTAATGTAGACAAGTGTGGCTATAATACACAGAACAGTAACTCAAAACTCCAAAGTAAAATAGCTCAAATCAGCTTTGAGAAGTCAAATGGGAATCAGGAAAGTAAAACCTAGAATTGCCATTATATGCAATTAAGAAATAACTATGTATAGGAACTTGGAAATATGCAAAAAGTGTCTGTTACAGTAAACTGAATTGCTATAATCTTCTTTTGCACTTAATGTGCTAAATTCCTTTCTCAAAGGAGAATATCCCTAGAAATCAGATTAGAAAGTGTTTAAAGGGAATTATTTGTCAAAGTTATTTTTTTACTAAAGTTAGGATAACTAATAATAATCTCTTCCATATTGCTGTAAATAGTACTTTATTTGATTTCAGTTAACTATGCAGGTTGTACATAGACTTACTTACGTATTGTACAGGTAATTTAACTGGTAGCCTGACATTGTATATCACTAACTTTCACCCTAAAAGCTTTTCTTCATGGTTGTGGGTCACATTACACTTTGGAGACAGCCAAATCTGAAGTATTTCTCATGAAGTAAGATGTAGATGGTTGATTTGTCATATGCACGTTTACTGTGAGTTGCCAGGTAATCAAAAAGCAAGGAGAATGTCAGAAAACTTAACCTTCCCTCTTCATTTATTGAGTATGTGTTTGTATACTACAGGGTATCAGATTTACTAGTGCATGAGTTCCCTAGAAAACCCTGCAAATCATCTGATTCTGAATTAATGAGATCTCATTACACTAAATGTTTGAACAGCAGAAAGACCCTGTGTATGCAAATCAGATTTTACTGTCCCAAGTGCTTGTCACTTCTAATAAAACTGTTTATTGTGTGGTATATGTATTTATCATGAATGTTACATTTATATGTAATATAGATACACATACACACATATTTTAAGGAAACATCTGGCTGTTTAGGGAGAATGTCATGTCTTTTGAATCAGTTGTGATACAGGGTTGTTTTTTTTTTTTTTAAAGAGACCTTTTTGAAGAAAAGGCAGAAAGAGAGATTCTGGCAGCTTACTATTAAATTTCAATCAAGCCTGTATAGTTAGTAATAAAACATTTACAAGTTTGTAAATGTTAAGTTTCTTCAAACTCTTACTGTCATGTGTGGAATTTTCATTTATACCAATTGTTCATTTACTACAGCTGCCTACATGCAAGGCTTAATAATAATACTGTATTTATCACATGGAAGTATAGATACAATATAAATATGCAAAAGTAGAAATTGCCTACAACTGTTCTTATGTTTTTGTAACATGATACACTAAAAAAGCATAGATTTATGGTGTTAGCTACCTGTTATCAGTTACTGGTGCTCTTCCCCTCACAAGTACTTTAAGAAGAGTGAGTATTAAACTAAAATAAAACAAACATAAAATCCTGTCAGGGTTTTGTGCTCTCTTTAAAAGCTAAACATAGACATTGTTCAAGCTTATTTTGTTCACTGGAAGTTATTGTGGTCAATACACGCATAATTTGTTTCATCTAGGACACTAGGAAACAGTGAACCACATAGCTTAGAGAAGAGCTTAGACATAGCTGATCACAAAACATGCCAGTTAATTTGAATCTGTAGATTTTTTTTTTCCTTCTGTGACTTGACAGTTTTCTTTAATTCCTTTGAATACTGGGATTGTGTTTAGACTATACGACTTCTAATTGTACCCCAGCACAAACATATAGCTTATGGCTATATTTTAATCAGTTTCAGAAAAAGTAATAAAAATATTATTGCATCTGTCAAAGGATGGTGTTGCTACATGCTATTTTAAATGGTGTTTAAGTACAGTTATAAGCATACCAGTACAATGAAATCAGCTCTATTCCTAAACAACAAAGTTACATTATTTGTTACTTAAAAAGTTAACCGAGAATCATAATATGTTAATTATCCTAATTATTCAGGCTGGTTTTAATATGTGTTGAAATTGCTTTAAAAAGTGTATATGAAATATTTATATCAAACTCGTTTAATTTCTCATTACTTGTAAAATGTAATGTTTTCCCAGTTGTAATTTTAAAGGGGTTTTGTTTTAGGTGTACAAGTGTATCCTTTCCTTTTGGATACACTCTTCTGAACCCAGCAGTTCTTTCACTTATTTAAAACTCCTTCATTCTCTCAAAATGAATCTGTGTCACATTAAGTGTTGATATTGATCATTTTTGTACTACAAAAATTGTGCTGAGGAGTACTGTGGAATTAACTTGTGCTGATGATTCTACAAGTATAAAAATTGGGTGTAGAGTAACATGGGAAACTTAGTCATAATGGTATTTGGATGATGGGAATAATCCCAAACTGGATGAATGTTAAACTAGCCTATGAGGAAAAGATGTCAGGTTTTGTCAGCCTTGTAGTATTAATCACATATGTGGTGTCACTGTTTCTCATAAGAAACACTCAAACACACTCCAAGCATCCATTGCTGTAGAAGGCAAACAGAAAACTAGATTATACTCTCAGAAATTATAAACTATGAAATAAGTTTCTTGGAAAAAACCTGGTCTTAGAGATCTCCCCTGTAGTATAATATTATTTTACTTTTGAAAACTTGACCACTTCAGAATATTTGAGAACAAGTAAGTTAAGTCCATCTTGAGTAATACATTTAAGTTTCTAGTACAGTTTTTATCTATGCATCATGTAAAACAAACTTCTTACTCTTCATTATACTTAAATATTTGTACTGAAAGAAAAGTACATTTAAGCAGTTTTTAACTGCATTGATAACTTGTTGATTTGACTGGAGTAGAAAAGTGCTTTAGTTTGGGGAGGTTGAATATGTACTATTATTTTCTGTTTTTCTGTAGTTTGCCTAATAAAAATAGTGAACATAAAATGAGACTGGATCTTTGCTCAAGCCTTGAGTGAAAAGGGAGGTGTGGTCAGGAAGGGGCTCTGATAAATTACTGCTCCTCAGTCTCTCAAAATTATTTAAATCATATGAATTTGTGATTTCAGTCACACAGTAATGTTGCAACCTCGAAACCGATAATATATTCAGTTATCTCGAGATGAACTCCACAATTCTTCATTAGGCAGATTCAATTCCCTAAAGGTTTTATCTGAATAAGTGCTTGAGTATTGCTGTTTGTTCCGGTTTTCATCAGGAATCAAGCCATAGAAAGTCCCTCAATTCTGAGCAAACCCTCAAAGACTTCATGGATGCCCTAA